>NC_135816.1:52461263-52769515 GCF_964213995.1 Mustelus asterias
TTTCAAATAAAATAATGGGAGGCGGATGAGAAATGTAACATCGTTCTCGTAGGCTCCCCTTGATTCTGAGAAAAATAACCTCAAACAACATAGTCAGTGGTTTGAAAGGCCCACTGCCACTTGGTCTAACAAATTACCAATGTGAAGACAAAAAAAATTTGCTTCAACCCTTTGACAACATTTTTATTGGTAGCTTTACCAAGACACCTGGACAATCAGTACTCTCTTAATGCAAGTGTAATGCAATAAAAATGTGCACTGGCTTCTTAAATTGCACACACCTTCATTAAATAAGCATTTAATATACAACTTCCCAATATCAATAAAAAGTAGGTTTGTGATCATGGAGGTAACAATTGGAAAAGCTATTTTATTTCTCCAGGGTTGGTACATACTTTTCCACCATCAGATGTAAAGATGACTGACTTACAATGTGTGATTGGGTTGCAGCATTGTCAAAATACGAAACATACAACATGAGTTTAATAACCGAATTAGGCTCTGCAGTGTCTATTGGCTCAACATAACCATGTAAATTGGAAACAATATGGTATCAGAAAGAAGCAGCAAAATACAACAAGGAGATAGATGGTACATTTATGATGCATATGTGGATTCTGTTCCATTTGTAAGCAATGTCATATTATGTACTTAATATGGGTTCTTATTGCTCACTGATGAGATTTTGAGGCTTGTGTGTTTAAACATACAGAGAGCGATCTTACCGGTCATTCACGCCATGTTCCCGCTGCAGCGAGGTTGAAGAATTTGATGTCCAGCCAAATCTCCGTTCACTGCAGCGGGATGGGAAAATCCTGCCGGCGTGAACAGCTGTAAGATTCCGGCCACAATATTTTTACTGGTAGGCTTTAACTATGTACAGTTCCAAGGATGGTGTTGCATGGAGCTGTTCCATGCATGCATGCTGCTGACTGAGTTCAGTTCCAGACTGTTCTCTGACCATGTGACTACATACATCACACTATGGGCACACTCTCAAGTCCCATATTAACTTTTGCTCTGCTGAGCACCTCACATTATAATGTAGGTAGGCACATATCATCACAAGCAACACTTGCTTCAGCACAGCTACTGGGTGAAATAAGTAGTAAACCACTTTCCAGCATTACTGAGTGGGAAAATGTTTTCAATGGGAAGAATAAAGTTGCTAAAATTGAAAATACCTAAGATTCTGCAGTGCAGCAAATAATAATCGGTAAGTAAATGCTCAGGTCAACTCAAGAAAATTCCATTTTGTGGCAATCTGGTGCATTTATCTCGGTGTATGGTAAATTGAAATTCAAGAAGTTTACAGTAGCAGAATGTGTTGGATAAAGATTGCTCATTTTCATTCCTGTAGCAAGTACAGTTCAATCATGTGCAGCACCACTTTGCTGTACATTATTAATTCTGAGTTGGGAAAGCGTATCATCTGCAGAACAATTTGGATCTTACGTTCTGGTATCCGCTGGGAAATTATTATGATTCAGGCATGAAATCCCTGAACATCCTGGGAAATAAATTGAAAAATACTCATTGGAAATTACATAATAAAACAATAGTTAATATGCTTGATCATTGTGAATTAATAACATAGCAGTAACAGCTAAATGACATTTCTCCTGCAACTTATTGACACATCCCTAAGTACAATTATCACAAATATCTGTTCATTCAGAAATATCTCCAGCTGTTCCATTTCTCAGTTGTGCGTATCACTGCCGGCTCCACTGCCGACTTTTCCTGCTATATTCTTTTGACAATTGGTCAAAACATTCCTCAATGTGCATCCCACAACATCATGCTGGTGGGATGGACTTTGAATGAGGGAAGTGCCATGGGGCAGTACCATGGGGCAGTACTACGCGGTCAAACACTTCATTTTCATCATTATCTAAAATAAGAATAGTTGGGTGAAAACATGCCACTGTGCTCGACCTTATTGGTCAGGAGTTTCCTCAAGGTGGGGCTCTTCCATTGCAACTCATGCAAAATATCAAGGAATTTCAAATTAAATTTGCATCCATTGCAAACAGATTGGAAGAAACATTAAGTCTTAGGCCAGTCCTGTCCCACAAAACTGGCCAAGCCCTTAGATCAAAACCTGGCCAGTATCCATTAATTGGACCTTCAAAGTGAGCTTCTTAAAACTATTTCTCTTTTTAGGCACACCGCCACAAGTAGGCACATAATTATACTTAATATATTCTAAATATGTTTTGTTTATTTACTAAGGAACTTTCGGGTGGGACAGGATTTCCATTCCTGGTTTGGACACTGACATTGCAATGACCTCCAAGTCACAATTCTGCACTGATACAAAAATGTACACATGTCACTTTTTTAATTTAAAAAATTTCTTAATTGGCCAAGAGTCTCATTCTCTGCCCAATTAGTGACAGTAAATGCTGGAAGGAAATGGGGCTAAGACAACAAGGGGCCTGATTTAAATGTTGGGTGGTGTTATGATAATAGAATGATTGTGGTAGTGGACTCCAGTATTAGAAACATTGCAGTACGCTCTGACCTGGGGGTTGGAGGTCATATAGTACAAATCAGTGTAGGTTGTAGCAAAGCTGTAGATGCCTTGAAGTTCTGTGTTCGTGTTCTGAAAACGTGTTATTAATAAAATTAGTTTGCAGCAAAGCTGATGGTCATCCTGCATCATAAAAACAAGACATTGGCTGGGATTTTTCAGTGGGAGGGAATGGTGGTGGGGGTGGAGAATTCAATGGGAATCTCCAAATGGCTTTTATTCCATTGTGATTTCCCCTGCCCCCCTGCCAAGGACATAATGGGGTTCCTGCCATCAAAGGTCAGCAACCCTATTACCATACATAGTAATATCATTAGAGGGCTTCCCCACTCTATTATTCCCCCCCAACACATTAGATACCCCACCCTCCCTGCGTTGAAGACAACAGCTTTTGCCATATGGGGACCTGTCAAAGAGAACCCATTGGGGGTGCACAGGTAAGTACAGCCTCCAAGGGGTGAGGGTCATGCCCGGCAGTACTCTGGCAGTGTGTGGGCACTGCCCCATGGTACTGCCCCATGGCACTTCCCTCATTCAAAGTCCATCCCACCAGCATGATGTTGTGAGATGCACATTGAGGAATGTTTTGACCAATTGTCAAAAGAATATAGCAAGAAAAGTCGGCAGTGGAGCCGGAAGAATACACATCACTTTCCCCACCTGAGTTGACAGCCAGAAAAATAGAAAATTCCACCCATGGGTGGGACTTTACGGCCTTACTTGTCCCAAAACTATAAAATCCCGCCCAAGGTCAATGGACCTTCCCATCGTCCACCCCTTGCCCGCTTCGATTCCCGTGGCGGGCGGGGTGGTAAAATTCCGCCATGGTGTTGAACTAAATGCAACAATGCAGGCTCTGAAATTACCATGTGGACATGCCGGCGTTGGACTGGGGTGAACACAGTAAGAAATCTCACAACACCAGTTTAAAGTCCAACAGGTTTATTTGGTAGCAAATACCATAAGCTTTCGGAGCGCTGCTCCTTCGTCAGATGGAGTGGAAATGTGCTTTTCCACATTTCCACTCCATCTGACGAAGGAGCAGCGCTCCGAAAGCTTATGGTATTTGCTACCAAATAAACCTGTTGGACTTTAACCTGGTGTTGTGAGACTTCTTACTTTGAAATTACCAACAGAGGTGGGCAATCTCTCAGAAAACTGGAAGAGATTCCAGCAGCGCTTTGAGTTATACCTCACAGCAAAGGGCAGTAATAAGAAAGACCCAAAGGCACTGTCTTCGATCTTTCTTCATGTTGCAAGGGAAGAAGCCCTGGATGTTTATAACACATTCATGTTTGAAAGTGACGAGTAACAGAAAACTGGAAAAAATCAAAGCTTATTGCTGATGAAAGATACAAATATTTTATGCAAGGCAGTGACGACAGTAGGTAGTATGTAACAGAGCTGGGAAAAGGAGCTAAATTGCGTGAATTTGGAGAGCTTGAAGAATCACTCATCTGAGATAGAATAATTTGCGGGATTGCAAATGATTTACTGAAAGAACAGCTTTTGAGTCAAGTGGCTGTCACACAGGAGAAGGCAATAAGTATTCGCAGAGTGACAGTGACAACAAGATGCCAGGTTAGACAGATGACAGGGGTTGACATACCACAGACGGTTAAGCAGTTACATGCATTTAAACAGAAACAGCGCTGGGAGAAAACAAACAGCCTGAGGAGCAAAAGGACAAAACTGCTATTAAAAATTTAAAACCTGTTGGTGCAGAATAAATCACTTCCAGCAGTGGAAGAGCTGAGATAAACTAAATCACTTCACTAAGATCTGTAAATTGAAGCAAGTGCGCATGATTGCAAATGATGACGCAGACACTGAAAATGAACCTTTCGTTAGTGCAGTCACAGCAGATTCTAAAGAAACTGAATGGAAGGTTGGTTTAAAAATTGCCAATATGCTGGAGATTTTCAAGCTTGACACGGGTGTACAAGCAAATGTCATTCTCATAAATCTGTATCACAAGGTAAGTAAAGGGTGGCACAGTGGCACAGTGGTTAGCACTGCTGCCTCACAGTGCCAGGGACCAGGGTTCAATTCCAGCCCCAGGTGACTGTGTGGAGTTTGCACGTTCTCCCCGTGTCTGCTCTAATTTCCTCCCACAGTCCAAAGACGTGTGGGTTAGGTTGATTGGCCATACTCAATTGCCCCTTCGTGTCAGGGGGACCAGTCAGATAAATGCATGTGGTTACGGGGAGAGGGCATGGGATTGTTGTCGGTACAGGCTCAATGGGTCGAATGGTCTCCTTCTGCATAGCAGGGATTCTATGAAAACAACTAAATAAACCAAAAGTGAAACTATCTACTTACACAGGTGAAATAATTGCTGTAAAAGGCGAATGCATACTTCTAGTGAACTACAAAACCAGTCTCATGCACTTCCATTGATAGCGGTGAAAAATTATACAACACCCATTCTTGGAATCAAAGCTTGTGAAAATCTAAGACCAATCAGGAGAATAATGACTGTCACCTCTGATGACATCCTGAGTGAGTACAAGGATGTTTTCCAGGGGACTAGTTGCCTAAAGGGAGAACACACCTTCAAGATTGATGAATGTGTGACACCCAAATACATCCAACCAGGAAAGTAGCAGTAATGCCGAGAGAGCGACTGAAAGCAGAGGTGGATAGAATGGAGAAACTTCACATCGTCAAGAAAATTGAAGAACTGACAAAGTGGATTAACCCAATTGTCATTGTAGAAAATCCAGATGGGAATCTGCTCAGCTGTCTGGATCCCAGAGACCTAAACCAGGCAGTGCAAACTGTGGGCAATTATCAGTTGCCCACAGTAGAACAGATCATGTGCAAGCTAGTTAATGCTAAATGCTATTCAGTCTTGAATGCGAGTTCAAGCTCCTAGGTGCTCAAGCTAGATAAACACAGCTCCTATCTCTGTACCTTTAACACAGCATTTGGAGGCTACAGGTTTTTACGCATGTCTTTTGGTATTAGTTCAGCTCCTGAGGTTTTCCACAGAACAATGAAGCTGCCGTTTGAAAAGTTAGAGGGCGTGGAGACCTAAATCAACAAAGTGCTGTTCTGGCGAGACACACAGGAAGAACACAAGTACAGACTGAGGCATGTGCTGGCAAGAGCTGGAGAAAGGAACTTCAAGTCAAAGAAGGAAAAGTGGAAAATAGGTTTCCATAAAATCAAGTGCTTGAGACATCAGCTAACAAGCAAGAGACTGAAGCCAACCCAGAGTAAAACTGAAGCAGTTGTGAACATTCCATCTCCAGAATGTAGGAAAGACTTTGGGCATTGTGACCTGTCTTGGAAAATTAATTCTGTACATGTCAGACCTGACAGCACCTCTCAGAGAACGTGTACCAAATTATGCAGAATGGCACATGTTGGAGTTACCTGAGATATTGCAGGTTCACGGGCTTGAGAAAAGAGGAGGTCATTCATTTCATGCACACCCACAATGACTCAGTGCATTGAGAGGGTGGGCTCCTGCCATGGGATAAAGGGCAATCTCTTGGAGATGCACGTGCGGCATCACAGAGTGGATGCAGGAACTGCTCACTGACATTCAGAAGATGCATGCCAAACTCAGCAGCATTGAGCAGTCAACAGCACAAATAGTATGGCAAACCATGGAGCGTTTTCAGCTGCACTCCAAATGGTGGTTCCCTCGAGTGATCAAAGTCGGAATGGAAGGGCTAAGGAGGTGACACGTGGTGATAAGAGCTCCATCACCAGTATACTCCTAAGGTCTCTCTCGCAAAAGCATTGCCAGTGCAGCAGCCTTTGAAAGTGCCTCCATAATGAGGACAAGCAGATGAGCATAAGTGAGCAGACTGCCTCCATCTCATCATCAGCCACAAAGAACAATACAGCACAGGAAAAGGCCCTTTGACCCACTAAGCCTGTGCTGAATCCTAATCCTTATTTAGGCCCACTGCTTATTGCCCATATGCAATTTTTATCCAAGGCACACAAGGGGGAGCACCTTGTGGAAGTGACTGTCCATAGAGGCCACCATGTCTGGAGTGTCTTCCTGCCTAGCCATGTTCCTCACTCTGCTATTACCATCAAAGCAAGCAACTAACATTGGTTCGGTAAAGATAATGGAAGGTTTGGGGAAAAGTTTAGAGGAGACGTGCGAGGCAAGTTTTTTTACACAGAGGGCGGTGAATGTCTGGAACATACTGCCTGGGGAGGTGGTGGGAACAGATATGATAGCAGCATTTAAGGGGCAACAAGGCGAATGAATAGGATGGGAATGAAAGGATATGGACTCCGTAAGTGCATATGTTTTTAGTTTAGGCAGGAATCATGATCGGTGCAGGCTTGGAGGGCTGTGCTGTGCTGTACTTTGTTCTTTTTATTTTTTGACTGGGCAGAATCAACAGCATGCGTACCTGAATAAAAATGTGTGCACCTAAAGTGCACCAGGTGTCAATTTGGCGAAGCTACAAAATGGGACTGCATGGATGATAAACAGTAGAAACAGCATGCTTCACATAGCACAAAGAGATTCCAGAGCCAATACATCAATTCAAATGACCAGGAGACAAATAGGTGCCTGTGTTTCTTAATATTAAGAAATCTCACAACAGCAGGTTAAAATCCAACAGGTTTATTTGGAAGCACGAGCTTTTGGAACACTGCTCCTTCATCAGGTGAGTGAAGAGTTGGGTTCACAAACAGGGCATATATAGACACAGACTCAATTGCAAGATAATGGTTGGAATGTGAGTCATTACAGGTAATCAAGTCTTTACAGGTACAGACACTGCGAGTGGAGAGAGGGATAATCACAGGTTAAAGAGGTGTGAATTGTCTCAAGCCAGGACAGTTAATAGGATTTTGCAGGCCCAGGCCAAATGGTGGGGGTTACACGAACCCAAGATCTCGGTTGAAGCTGTCCTCGTGTGTGGAATTTGGCTATCAGTTTCTGCTCAGCGATTCTGCGTTGTGGTGTGCCTTGTAAGCCATCTTGGAGAACGCTTACCCAAAGATCAGAGGCTGAATGCCCTTGACTGCTGAAGGGAACACTTCTGCCTGGTGGTTGTCGAGCAGTGACCATTCACCTGTTGTTGTAGCGTCTGCATGGTCTCGCCGATGTACCATGCCTCAGGACATCTTTTCCTGCAGCATATCAGGTAGATAACATTGGCCGAGTTGCATGAGTATGTACCATGTACCTGGCGGATGGTGTTCTCACATGCGATGATGGCATCTGTGTTGATGATCTGGCACATCTTGCAGAGGTTGCTGTGGCAGGGTTGTGTGGTGTCGTGGTCGCTGTTCTCCTGAAGGACGGGTAGTTTGCTGCGAACAATGGTCTGTTTGAGGTTGCGCGATTGTTTGAAGGCAAGTAGTGGGGGTGTGGGGATGGCCTTGGCGAGGTGTTCATCTTCATCGATGACATGTTGAAGGCTCCGAAGAAGATGTCGTAGCTTCGCCACTCCGGGGAAGTACTGGACGATGAAGGGTACTCTGTCGGCCGAGTCCCGTGTTTGTCTTCTGAGGAGGTCAGTGTGGCTTTTTCGCTGTGGCACATCGGAACTGTCGATCGATGAGTCGAGCGCCATATCCTGTTGTTATGAGGCCATCTTTCAGTATCTGTGGTTATCTGTTGTGTTCCTCCTCATCTGAGCAGATCCTGTGTATACGGAGGGCTTGTCCATAGGGGATGGCTTCTTTAACCTGTATATGGTGGAAGTGGAGCATCGTGAGGTTATTCATGGGCTTGCAGTACAGTGAAGTGCTGAGGTAACCATCCTTGATGAAGATGCATGTGTCCAAGAATGCAATCGATGTTTATCCCTCTCTCCATTTGCATTGTCTGTACCTGGAAAGACTCGCATTCCAACCATTATCTTGCAATTGAGTCTGTGTCTATATAAGGCCTTTTCTTTTTAACCCAACTCTCTACTCCCCTATGAAGGAGCAGTACTCTGAAAGCTCGTGCTACCAAATAAACCTGTTGGACTTTAACCTGGTGTTGTGAGACTGTGCCCACCCCAGTCCAATACCAGCATCCCCACATCATGTGTTTCTTAAAGAATGAACAGGAGTTTACAATGAATTGGTTTACCAGGTTGCTAATTGATCTTCATTCAGATAGTCGTACAGTCTACAGTCAGGCTATTAATCAGGCAATGCAAGATTCTGTCTCTAGTGTGAATTATGTGCTCCTGCTCTGTGTTTCTTCCAAGCAGTGTTTGACATGGAACAGCATTGATACATTAGCTGAAGCTATTTAAGAAGCAGGAAGAGAGCTTTAGAGGAAGTTCAAGAGGTTAGGCAAATGAAGGTGCATGTTTGACCTGCTGTCATGAAGCTTCCTGGAATTCAAAGTCAATGTTGAAGTCTTGCGAGGTCGCTCCCTTCTGTCTGTGTACCAATGTACTGCCCCTTCAGGATGTACTCATTCAAAACCCTGCCGGAAAATAGTCATTGATGGTGGTGAAGGATTTCTGGGGATCTGGATGATAAGTGTGATTCTATGAGGAATGTCTGTGCCAGGCTGTTGCTTGCCCACTCTGTGGCACAGCTGGCCCAAGTTTGGCAGAGTTCCCCACCTGTTTGTGAGGAGGACTTTGCAGGGTTGACTGGATAGTTTTTGTTCATGGTATTGGGTCACTGTCTGTGTGGAGTTTGTATGTTCTGCCCGTGTTTGTGTTGGTTTCCTCCGGGTGCTCAGGCTTCCGCCCACAGTTCAAAGATGTGTGGGTTAAGTGCATTGGCCATGCTAAATTACCCCTTGGTGTCCCGGGATGCGTAGGTTCGAGGGATTATCAGGGTAAATATGTGGGGTTATGGGGATAGAGTCTGGGTGGGATTGGTGTTGATGCAGACTCGATGGGCTGAATGGCCTCCTTCTGCACTGTATGGATTCTATGAGATTCTGTGGTATAGTGACAGAGAGGTGGGAACATTGGACAATCCACTAACTGCTTTCAAATCATTGGCGAGTGTTCAGGAAGTGAGTGGTGCCCTTGGACTGCAGTGGAGATCAATTGAATCCAGGATCTCTTGCCCTGGGTTCTGATGTTGTCTTCAAAGTAGAAAAGGAAAATCAACCATCTTGTAATATGTCCTTATCAGAGTGATCAGCTGGACTAGTTTATAATTGTCACAGGAGGTCAGAGAGGAAATTCGCAGTTTTCTCCCAAATTGACCTGTTCCTTCAAATCTCCCAGGAAATATAGTCTCAGTTGGGTTGGCACGTGTCTGTATTATGGCACTGCAGTTGACTGTCATTTTTTGAATATGCTTCTGTTTCATTTCAGTGACTTAAATGCAAGAAGGTTAATATCTGGAAATAAACTTGGAAGGTAAATGAGCTAACTATGTGTGGTATGATGCATGCACAGATATAGGCGAAGAATAGATAAAGGAAGAGATATGAGTTCACCGATGGGGGATTGTTATTGGGATCAGCTACTAACTGGGTGAACTATGAGCCACAGACCAGGCAAGGCCCAGGTGCAGGGTCCAATTTGCATGTTATAAATGTACAAAAACAGGCAAGACCAGCAGGCTCATCAAGCTTGTTCCATCCAGTAAAAAGTATCAACTTGCACACGACTCCCCCGCCACAAAGGAATACAGTCTCATGTAGTAGATAAAGAAATGTGGCCACTTCAAGAAAATGCTCCTCCTTTCCTGAGGCTCCTGGAGAGTCATAATGACAATCTAAAGTAACCACTAACTCCCTGTAACTGGAAATGTTCTCTCAGGAACTTTTCAAGTACTTTTTAAGGGACTATAGTGTCCCCCACTCACCAAATATTGTAGATGTCTGTTCCAGAGCACGATGACTCTGTGATGAGTCATCCCATCTGGCATCTATGTGGCAAAGCCTCTGGTCTTACCATCCATTTTCATTACAAATAGTGAGTAATAATAGTAACTTTCAAAAAGGAATTAGGTACATGCTTGAAGGGCACAGAATATAGGAGCAGGAAGGTCTTGGTACAACTTTATATAACATTGATTAGACCACAAAAGGAGTATTGCGTGCAGTTCTGGTCACGACACTCTTGGAAAGATATGATTGCACTGAAGAGGGTGCAGAGGAGATTCACCAGGATGTTGCCTGGGGTGGACAGTTTGAACTATGAGGAGAGATTGAATAGGCTAGGTTTGTTTGTTTGTTTTCTCTAGAGCAGATCAGGCTACTGGGGGATCTGTTAGAGCTATACAAAATTATGAGAGACATAGATAGGATAGATCCTTTCCCCGTGGCAGAGGTGTCTAAGACCAGAGGGATAAGAACATAAGAACAAGGAGCAGGAGTAGGCCATCTGGCCACGCAAGCCTGCTCCGCCATTCAGTAAGATCATGGCTGATCTTTTCGTGGACTCAGCTCCACTTACCCGCCCACTCACCATAGCCCTTAATTCCTTTACTGTTCAAAAATTTATCTATCCTTGCCTTAAAAACATTCAATGAGGTGGCCTCAACTACTTCACTGGGCAGGGGATTCCACAGCTTCACAACCCTTTGTGTGAAGGAGTTCCCCCTTAACTCAGTCCTAAATCTGCTCCCCCTTATTTTGAGGCCATGCCCCCTAGTTGTGGTTTCACCCGCCAGTGGAAAAAATTTCCCTGCTTCTATCTCATCTATTCCCTTCATAATCTTGTACATTTCTAGAAGATCTCCCCTCATTCTTCTGAATTCCAATGAGTACAGCCCCAGTTTACTCAATCTCTCCTCATAAGCCAACCCTCTCAACTCCGGAATCAACTGAGTGAATCTCCTCTGCACCCACTCCAGTGCCAGTACATTCTTTCTCAAGTAAGGAGACCAAAACTGTACACAGTACTCCAGGTGTGGCCTCACCAGCACCTTATACAGCTGCAACATAATCTCGCTGTTTTTAAACTCCATCCCTCTAGCAATGAAGGACAAAATTCCATTTGCCTTCTTAATTACCTGCTGCACCTGCAATCCAACTCCTTGTGATTCTTGCACAAGGACACCCAGGTCCCTCTGCACAGCAGCATGCTGCAATTTTTACCATTTAAATAGTTGTCCATTTTGCTGTTATTCCTACCAAAATGGATGACCTCACATTTGCCAACATTGTACTCCATCTGCCAGACCCTTGCCCACTCACTTAGACTATCTATATCCCTTTGCAGACTTTCAGCGTCCTCTGCACTTTTTTATGTTTAAGGCGAGGAGTAAGTGGTTTAGAGGGGATCTGAGGAAACACTTTTTTCACCAGAGGATGGTGGAAATATGGAATGTGCTGCCTGAGAGGGTGGTGGAGGCAGCTACTCTCCAACATTTAAGAAGCATCTGGATGAGCATTTAAATCACCAGGGCGTGATAGTTGAGTGGTCAGGAGGACAGTTGAGTTGGGTGAGAGCGGTAGTCGTGTTGTGTCAGCATTAGTTGGGCTGGGCCAATGGTGTAGTTGGATGGCCAGGGAGTTAGTTACGTCGCCAGGGAATAGTCAGATCAGGTTATGTGGAGGCACATTGGGTGATTGGGTCTATGTTGTGGGAGAGGATCAGTTGTGTGTTACCCGGGTATTAGGCGGATTATCATTTCTTGGGTAACTACCTATGTAAGTATTATGGAACTGTCCAAAGTCTGACTCAATATCAGAATTGGAAACATTCGCTCAGGGTCCAGGGCAGCAGGAGAATTGTCCATTGGAAGTTTAAACTTGCCAGGCAATTCCCACGTAGACCTGTGCATCAGAATATCCACAGGGCCTCAACATACATCTTTAGGCATGCTTCAGTTCAATGATCTAGAGGCAGGAAGATTTGGCCTAAAGATTAAGTCTGTATCTCAAAAGTCACTTTTGGTAAATATTCCCTCTTGTAGTGATGCACTATCAATAAGGCGAAAGACTACCGATATGCCAATATAAGTGTAGGCTTTTATTCACAACAGAATCAGGAGCAGATCCCAACAATTAACCGACCTGGACTGAACAAGGGGGAGGAGACAGCCACCTTTATACTAGGTTCTGAGGGGAGGCACCAAACTGGAAGGGGATGTGTCCAGGTATGACAAACACACACAACGGTGGTCCATATAGGACAAAGGCACAACTGAGGTCCACCACATGTAGTTATCCCCAATGTGAAAAATATTCTTCTAAATTCCCATTCCATTCTTTTAGTAAGTTGACAGTTACCAAATTTCCGATCAATGCAACAAGTATATAAAATATCTGCAAAAGAAAATTTCTCAATTCCTGTACTCTGAGTTTCCAAAATAATAGACAGTTAACAGTTAATGACACATTAGCAAAAGGTTTCCTGTTGGATAGAATGCATAATGCAGATATTGTACACTGGATAATTGCCCTGATTTAAGGGAGTCAGGGCTTTGGGCTTTTTAGATATCTTGATTTAGTGATACAGTGGTTAGCACTGCTGCCTCATAGCGTCAGGGACCCGGGTTCAATTCCAGCTTCAGGTCACTGTATGTGAGGAGTTTGCACGTTCTCCCTGTGTTTGCGTGGGTTTCCTCCAGGTGCTCCAGTTTCCTCCCACACTCCAAAGATGTGCGGGTTAGGTTGATTGGCCATTCTAAATTAACCCTAGTGTCAGGGGAATTAGCAGAGTAAATATGAGGGGTTATTGGAACAGGGTCTGGGTGGGATTGTGTTTGGTGCAGACTTGATGGGCTGAATGGCCTCCTTCTGCACTATAGGGATTCTATGATTCTATGAGATATTAAGCGAAGTTTTTGATAACTTTCGGTCAACAATTTATTGAGAGAGTGTTACTCCCATCCCAGATAGTCATACTAGATCATCACAGAAAGATAAGATAATGGGAGGGATTTTTCTCCCTCTCCACGGCGTGTTTCATGGCGGCAGGAGGCAGTTTGCGTTTACTTGTGGCAGGATCTTATGGTCCTACCATTATCAACAGTGTTTCTCACCGCTGGGCAGTGTGGGTGTACACTGTCAGTGGGACTATAAAACCCCGCCAGCATAAACACCAACAAAGTTTTGCCATATACATAAAGAAAGACCAATTGTGAAGCTTGATTGGGCAATTGAACTGGTTTTACTTAAGGCTGGACCAGATGCTAGTTTTGATGTGTTAGAGTTAACTACTAAAATGAAACATCCTGAAGTAGAGAATGTTTTAAGGGCAAATAGAAACATTTAAATAAATTCTGGAATCTTAATGGTCAAGCAATTAAAACTGTGCAAGAGGTCAAAATTGAAAGAGTGCAGATATCATGGAGGTTGTAGAGCTGGAGAAGATTACAGTGATGAAAAAGGGTCAAAACCATGGATGGATTTTAAAACAAGCAGGAGAAGATTGAATACTTGACGAGTTGCCAGTGTAGGTCTGCAAGCACAGGGGTGACGGTTGTTGAAGACTTGGTGCAAGTTAGGGTGAACAATGGAGTTTTGGATGAGTTTATGTTTGTGGAGGCCGGAATATGGAAGGCTGGCTAGAAATGTGTTGATATAGTCAAGTTTAGAGATAGCAAAAACATGAGTGGACCTTTGATCAGCAAATGAGTTGAGTCAGAGGTGGAATTGGGTAATACTACAGAGGTGGAAATAAATAATATTGGTGATAAATGGATACATGGCTGGAAGTTTATCCTGGAACCAAGGTTGTAAAAGGTTTACTATTACTGACTACTCAAAAAGCAAGGGTCAGGCAATTGAATATATGTGTTTTACAGTTCAGTGATCATAAAACGGGCCTGAAGTTTCCACTGGCTTGACCTGGTTATTTTTTTGTCAGGTTTCGACCAAACCCAGTATAAAATATTGTGGAATTTCAAGTGTAAATTATATCCAATGCAAATTTAGGTTTCACAATATTTAACGCTAATTTCAAAAATATGCTGACAGCTGGCACTACCCACGAAACAGTCCACACCCATATAACGCATTAGTCATTATTGCACATTTCAGCAAATTGTGTCTGTTTGCAGGCCTTCAAAAAAGTTGCTAAAATTGAGATGGTTCCTTTGGTCACAGGAACTCTTTATGAAGTTCCCAAAAGCTTTTGAATATAACTTATTTCTATGAAACTGGCTACTCTGTACTTGTATAGTTTATATAAAGTCATTTTCAGATTTTAAAAATGGATTGCCCACACAGATGGCAGACTCGGCAGATTTTAAAAGCTTATTTTTAAAAAAGTAAACCCATTTTCAGCAGTATTCATCGAACCAAGCCAATTTACCACTCTTAAATATATTATAGAATCATCGAATCCCTGCAATGCAGAAGAAGGCCATTCGGACCATCGAGTCTGCACTGACCTCTGACAGAGCACCCTACCTAGGCCATATCTGCGTAATCCCATATAGTTACTCCACTAATCCCCCTAACCCACACTAAGGGGTAACTTAGCATGACCAATCTACCTAACCTGCACTTCTTTGGACACTAAGGGGTATTTTTTATGGCCAATCCGCCTAACCTGCACATCTTTGGACAATGGGAGGAAACCGGAGCACCCGGAGGAAACACACTCAGACGTGGGGAGTGAAAGTTCACATAGACAGTAACCTGAGGCTGGAATTGGACCCGGGTCCCTGGCCCTGTGAGGCAGCAATGCTAACCACTATACCACCGTTCTGCCCTAATCAATTACAATTTTTAAAAAGTTACATTCTAAAATGTTGCCCATTTCCACTGGTTTATGGAAGATTTTAAGATTGGTGATTTGCAAATAATATTGAGTGGAAACCTAGCAAAAAGTTCACTTGTTCCACTGCCCTTTGCAAAATATTTGTGTTTGCTATGTTTAAGTGGATCACTTAAGTTGGAACAGGACATTCAAATGCTTATGTATCTTCTGAAAACGGAACTGCCAACCAAACCACAAACAAAACCTGCATAATATGTGTACTTAAATTGATTTAAAAATGCACGGGTTCATGTCAGATTTAATATCTGGTGGTATGTAAATGAGTTTGAATGTGGGCAGTTAAGCAAAAAAAAACACTTTGCAAAACTAGTACAATTTTGGGCCTGATATGCATCAAGGTCAATGATTGTATCCAAACTGAAAATTCGACTGCCTGAGAATATATTTGCAGCAGGAAAAGCGATTACTAAGGGCCCGGTTTTACCATCAAGTTGCGCTTGTTTTCGGGTGCGAAAACTTGGTAAAGTTGGACGTGAGGTGAGTAGCACGATCCGTGCCCATCTCTGCGCCCGTTGCCCCTTTACCAAGGGCCTAAAATGGCTGCTGCCGGCACCACGCCCGAAATGGGTGGGACGTCAATTTAAATGCATTTGTATGCATTTAAATTGACTTAATGGGCTGCACGCCTAACCTTACCGGCATGTCCCCCTTTACCACCGTGTTCACCTGTCCAGATTTGACATGAAACAGACATGGTCGGCAAAGGTCCGATTCAGGTGCTCCAGCTTCTGAGGAGATATGTTCAGAACTTCCAACGGCTCTCTGACTCAGATCGGTGGTGGGCAGGGGGAGGAAGGCGGGTCAGATGGCTCTCTGATGAGGGGGAGGAAGGCATGTCAGATGGCTCTCTGGTGGAGGACGGGGGGGGCAGGGGCAGGAGGGGTCCGCTGACACTCTGCGTGCAATTGGTAGGGGAGGGGAGGGGGGGTCCGCTGCCTCTCTGCGTGCAATCGATTGGGGGGGTGGGGGGGGTCCACAGCCACTCTGCGTGCGATCGGTAGGGGGCAGCAGGCTGTGATCAGTCTGGGTAACGGTGGGGGGATAAGGGGCTCAGTTACGTTGTGGGGTGGGGAAAAGTCTATGGGTCTGGGGGGGCATTATCGGACCCAGGAGCGATGTGGCAGGGGAGTGTTTTTCAATTTTATTTTACTGTGCATGCGCAATTGAAGACTCCCATCAGAGCAGCAGTGTTTTGGGTGCGTTTAGCCCCGCCCACAGACTTCTGCAGCACGATTCAGAATCCCTGATTTTTTTTCAGGCAGCGTGTGTATGGGGGCACCAGAGAACTGAAAGTCAGATCTGAAATCATAGAATCATAGAAATCATAGAAACCCTACAGTGCAGAAGGAGGCCATTCGGCCCATCGAGTCTGCACCGACCACAATCCCACCCAGGCCCTACCCCCACATATTTTACCCGCTAATCCCTCTAACCTACGCATCCCAGGACTCTAAGGGGCAATTTTTTTTTTAACCTGGCCAATCAACCTAACCCGCACATCTTTGGACTGTGGGAGGAAACCGGAGCACCCGGAGGAAACCCACGCAGACACGAGGAGAATGTGCAAACTCCACACAGACAGTGACCCAAGCCGGGAATCGAACCCGGGACCCTGGAGCTGTGAAGCAGCAGTGCTAACCACTGTGCTACCGTGCCGCCCAAACACGCCCAGTTTCCAGTCCGCCCAGCACTTAGAATCAAAATGGTAAAATACGGCCCTAAGTGTCGTGCCCAGTAAAGATATGTCATATTCATAACTTTAATCAGGGACTGGATTCAGTACAGAATTTTCTGGAACTTCTAATTCATTTTATACATGGACATTAAATGGCTGTTAAAATGACTGCCGAGGCTTAGGTGACTTTAGCACTTTTTTCATGGACTTAGAAGCATCTCAAGTCTCTGGAAAGTTTCCAATTAAAGGACCATGGGAAGAGCGCCTCACTTGAATGGACATACAAAGAAAAGATACATTTGTGGAATTCACTCCTCCTATTGTTTGTGGACTTACTCAAAACATTTGGACTCATAGGGGGTGATCTTACCAGCCCTTCCTGCCCACTGATCAGTGTGGCGAGCTGATATGTTCGGGCGAGAGGTGAAAAATCGGGGTTCATGCCCAGATTCTCAACTCTCATGATCTCGCCGGCCCTGTCTTGCCGGCGATTTCAATATTAAATGTAATTAGTGAGTCCCAGACACAATCGTCTGGGCTCACTTGAACTTACCTGCTCATCAGGGGAGGGAAGGAAATACTCTGCAATGGGGGGGTGGGTGTGGGGTGAGGATTGGCTGGGATGGTGATCAGCGGGGTGGGGATGGCAATCACCCAGGTGGGCGATTGGTGGTGGGGGGGAGCAAGGGCGATGGTCGGGGGGGGGGGTTGACGAAGTCCAGGGGGGATGTGAGGGAGTGACAGGTGATCTCCCAATGCATTGGGAGATTGTGGTGCCTGCTCAATAGCAGCCCTAGTGCTCAGCACTAGGTTTCCTGGCATGAATAGGCTTCGCCCACTGCCCCTGCTGGCGAGAAGCACATTTGAGCTCTTTTTATCCTAAGTGCCGTACAATTGCATCTGAGAGCTCACTCAAAAAATGGACGTGAATCTCTCCCGTTTTCATGCTCGTTCAGCACTTAGAATATTTTGGGTAAGGTCGCCCACCACCACCACCAACCCCCCCCCCCCCCCCCCCCCCCCCCCCACCAAACTTCCCCCGAGACTTCTGACCTTGAGATTTTATAATGGGAGCCATAGAGAAAACAATTAAAGCATAAAACATAGGTGTGAATGGTCACTGTCCATTCTCAGTTGTATAGCAATAGCCTCTAACTTTAAATCATTCTGGATGGATTAAAAGTGACCAAAACTAGCAGAAGATAATGATTCTTATTACCATGAGAACTCGGAGGCAAACAAGTAAGTCTGCAGCAATGAATGGAGAAATATCTATGCATTTGCTTCAAACTTGAGACTGCAACATCAAAAGATCTCCAAACCTGTTCCTTTTCAAGTCCACCAGTACAGAAACTTGACTTCCTGGTATAAAGAATCCAGTAACTGAACTGTTGAAAATCCATCTCATTGAAGATATTCTACAATAATCCTGATACCATGACTTTGGCTACTGAATATACCTAGACTACCCTTCAGGAGTGAAAACGTCTTCTTCACCAGACTTGCAACATGTGCTTTTTTCATAAGGTGTGAGAAACGTATAGGGTGGGATTTTATGACCTCGCTCGGGGATTCCGGGTACGAGCAAGGCAGTAAAATCCTGGCCACAATCTATTCCTTGTTTTTGAGTTATAAACTGCACTATTCCCTTTAAGTGTATTTTTCTTTTGTGGTATCTGAGTACCAAGTAAATGATGTAGCATGAGACTTTGGAATGATTGCATGAATAAATAATCCCCTTTATTCAAATCCATGAAAATTTGCTGCTGGTTATGCAAATTGGCCACACACTCAGGGGTTAAGTAACATGCAATCTTCCCTTTCAAAAACACACTGATTACAGACATGAAGCTTTTTGGTTCTCTCTCACCCCCATCCATAACACTGAGCATTTTGTTACATAATAAATTGAGGAAACATGAACAAAGGGGTAGGCAGTAAGTATACACAATCACAATATCCCCAAATTTGTGCAACTTTACAGATTGTGCAGGGCCTTGATAGCAAGTAACACGGATCATAAATTGAACCTGTCAGTAGCACATACATAGTTAGAAAATGAGTAAGAAGGGACTCAGTTTGTTAACTGTGTTTATTTGAAAGTGGTTTTGATCTATGCATGAATGAGATTTACTTGGAACTAGAACAGTCATAAGCTAGAAAGTGAAGTTGCTTCCTTTAATTTTTCAATGTTGTCCAACTGTTAATGTTTAAGCTGTTTCATTTGTTAGAGTTAAATTTAAATTGTGTTATTAAACAAAGCTTGTTTTACTATAAAAGATCCATACTTTGTCAGTGGAATCACTCCTGGAGAGAGATATCCTATCCTCACATTCATGCGAAAAGAAAACAAGTCTGGCTTCCTAATGTAACTTGGGGTTCTGGTCCAACACCCTAACAAAATATAGAACCTATAACTAACCCAATGCTATACTGACTATAGGCAGATAACCAATTGTTAATCACATCTCATGCTATTCAAGTACATATTCTATTTCTGATGCTCAAAATCCATTGTTACGTTGATATTTGCAGCTTTCTATAATTCTAAACTTCAATATAATAGGAATGGTTTCTGTTTTAAATGTCAAAGAATTTCCTTCAAAGTGATAGATACCATTACCATATCTGAGTGAAACATCATTAATCACAAAATTTCTTCTTCAATTGTTTGCACCAATGGAAGAGACAATTTGTATATTTGCAGAGCACCCTATCACATCCTCAAGGAGTCTCAAAGACCTCCCTTTTTACATTTTAGCAGTGACTACTGTTATATCAGTAATAGCAGCAGCCAACCCGCATACAACAAAATCTCACAAATAATAAATGACTCGCTAGTCTATTTTGTTGGTGTTGGCTATTGGTGAAATATTGGCAAGGACAGCAAAAGAACACCCTTCTGCTCTCTGCAAAGAAATATTTTACATCTACTGAGGCAGGGAATCAAATCCCAACTGTACCAGACCATCTGAAAGATAGCTCCTGTTACAATACAGTATCCCTCATAATGCACCAATATGTATGCTGGGGTCTTAAGTGTTGTTTAAACCCAGATTATTCTGACTTTGAGACACTGTTTCTGAATAAGTCATATGACAAACAGTTAAGTGATATGAAAAATGTGTTAAATGCAGTATAGAGGGAACATATAGCCTAGATTCTCAGATGAATTGGTAAATGTAATAGATGTTTATGTTTAATGTACAGTGAGCTCGATAATACCTGCTTTTATTCATTGTTTCATTGCAAGCATTGTTGACAAGGCTGGCATTTATTGCCCACCCAAACTTCACCAGAGAAGATGCTGGTGGACCTTCTTGTTGTATTTGGTGTGTTGTACCGACATTCTCACAATGTTTTTGAGGCTGGGAGTTCCAGATTTTGACCTTCCAGCAATGCTTACATCCATAGAATGAATTAATAATATATAAATCACTCCACAAGTGACATACCATCCTCACTTGAAAACTTGTAGAATTGCAAATAAAGCTTAATCTTATTCAATCATCAGTGAATGGTCTTCCTTCTGACCTTATAATAGGCAGTGGGGGGAAGGTTATTGATGAAACAACTGATGATCGTTAGACCTAGGACAATGCCATGGGGAGTTCCTTTAATGAAGTCTTGAGTCTGAGATGACAATAACGATCAATAACAAAAGCCATCCTCCTCCATGGTAAGTATGACTCCTTATGGTGGAGGGGTTTCCTTGTGATCACTCCTTGCTGCCACATTTGGTTGAATACGAACTTTGATGTCAAGAACGATCACTGTCAAAACACTGCAATTCAGCTCTTAAAGTCTACTGGTCCTTGGAAGAACCCAAGTTGAGCACAGCTGAGCAGGTGATTGGCTAATAAGTGTCACGAGATAGAATTATTGACAACTCCTTTAATCACTTTTGTTATGACGTGGAGGTGATGTTTCCCTCTGCGCGATTTTGGAACCCCCCCCAAAGGGATATACCTCGCCCTGTAATCTTAACTAAGTGTGTGTGAGATAGTACGAAGCTCTTGGTTTTGGTAAATTAAAGCAGGGTCTGTCACTTTCTATCATGACCAATTAACAGGTCTTTCATTAAAACAATTAACAAACTGAATAAATTCCCCAATAGAATGCTGTTCCAATTACAAGACTCATTCAAGAATAATGAAATAAATCATACAGAATATAGTCACTCTCAAATAATACAATACCAGGCATCTGTTGGAAGTATGAACTTTCTTCTGATGATTCGGTATGGACTACTTTCTGAGTTGGTTTCGCCTATTTAGATGGTGCTTTGATGAAGCTATATATTAAAGCTGCAGTATTTCATATGAGAGCCTTGCCTACCCTCTGTTCCTCAAGAAGTAGCAAGCATACTCTAACTATTAATTTCCCTAGTTGGGGTTTAAATACCTGGAATTACCTCACAATATTCCTGAAATTTGAGTGGCTTGAGATTGTCAACGACACTCAAATTTGAATTCAATTGGTTCTGAGTCTTTGAGAGCTTGTTTTAAAATCATTGGTCCAATTCAAAGTCTGTTTTGCTCTGCTGGGACTCTGGCTGCTGCTTTAAATACAAATGTTGAAAAGTTGGCTTCTGCAGCCTGCTTTCTGCAGTTTAAAATCCCAAGCACAAAGACACATGCTTTTTAAAGAGACAACGCTATATGATTTATTTTGGTTTTCTTTGTAATTCTTTTCAATATTTACATTTGTCAAACACTGCATTTTTAACCTTATATATGTAACTTCATAATACTTTGTTAATAAGATGGAAAAGGTTGAAAGGACAGTAATTGGCCAAGTTAGATTTACCCTGATTTTCATTATTCACAGTTGCATGAATAGCGAAAAGGTTGCACCAACATGAAAAATGCTTCCCCAAAAATGTGGAGTATCATTCCTGCAAGAAGAGGGACCATTTTAAATTAGTTTGCCACAGCAAACAGCCTTTAACCAACCAAACAAGGGAAAAACAGCCAAAGTCATGCACTATTCAGAAAATTGAAGATGTTCAAGAAATAGAAGAATGGGTGGCATGGTGGCACAGTGATTAGCACTGCCTCCTTACAGCTCCAGGGACTCTGGTTCAATTCCGGCCTTGGGTGACTGTGACTTCTTGCAGAGTTTGCACATTCTCCCCGTGTCTGCGTGGGTTTCCTCCGGGTGCTCCGGTTTCCTCCCACAGGCCAAAGATGTGCAGGTTAGTTTGCTTGGCCATGCCAAATTGCTTCTTAGTGTCCCAAAATATATAGGTTAGGGAGATTAGCGGGGTAAATACGTGAGCTTGCGGGGTAAATACGTGAGCTTACAGGGTAAACCTGGGTAAGAGTCGGTGCAGACTCAATTGGTCAAATGGCCTCCTTCTGCACTATAGGGATTCTATGCTCCTATAAGAAGAAAAAGAACCAGAAATACCAATACTGGGAGGAATCGCAAGATCAAATGGAAACTGTTGGAGTGCAAATATGGTCAACAGACATTAAAACAAACATTGAGTTAGAGACTAGCATGCAAATTTCAATTCTGTCAGAAACCATAAGACTCCATGATCCAAAAGGCATTCAGTTAAAAGTCAAAGGACAGTTAACTGCTAAACTCCAGCACAAAGGAAGTTAATTCACAGGAACTTTGTTCCTGAGTCACAATCAAAAATAATTACTGAAAGTCTTGTGCATATCTACAACTCATCTTTAAAGGAGAGGAATGGGTAAACCTGAGAAAACCCGACAGAAGATTTCCCTGAAGCAGCAGGAGAAGGAATCAGACAAGCTTGAGCAATTAGCCCAGGACCAAGAAAAGTTAGTATCAGATATGCATGAATGTCAAAGGCTGCATGAGGAATTAAGCTCTGAGAAGGAAAAACCAAAGAGTGTAGGCAACGAACTTTCACACACGTAGGGTGTGTTTGCTAATGAAAAACAAGACCAGGTGAGGACACTGGAGTATTGGTTGCAGGAAAGAGAACATTTGAATAAGAACTTAAAATGTCTAATTGATAAACTTGTAGCAGCAAATTCAGCAAAGAAAGATCTTCAAATAAAACTTTAAAAAAATAATTTATGGGATGTGGTCATTGATGGCTGGGTCAACCTTTATTACCCATCCCTAGTTGCCCTTGAGAACCTATTGGTGAGCTGCCCTCTTGAACCACTGCAGTCCTTTCAAGTATTGAAGTATTGTGATAAACACATTTGTAAATGTGTTGTATTCTTGATTCACAGACAGCAAAGACTTTCAACAAGAGTATTTTATTCACTAGCTTAGCAGCTACTTCAACACTTGACCCCTGTCCGCGCTCTTGGGGATACCACCTGCACTCCCGACCTCTTTTGTAGCCATGCCAGCACATTCTCATGTGACCACTTGGTCAATAACCTTGAATAAAAGATGTGTGGAGGAATCTTACCAAAAATGGTTAGGCCATGATCTTACCGGCTCGCCACACAGTAAGATTGTGTGCAAAGCCAGAACTTGGGTTTGTGCCCGGTTCCTTGTGTACACAATGCTAGCAGCACCTATTTGCACATTAATGACATGCTTGCACAGCATCTTCCGGTCTCACTGACACTTATCCTCTTGCCGGTGGGACCTCACACTGATGAGAATCACAGCTAGTCTCCGCCAGCGGTTCGGGGGCGGCGATCAACCGGGGAGGAGGAAATTGGGGGCGGTGATCGGCAGGGTGGGGCAATGTTCCAGGGGGGCACAATCGGTGGGAGGGGGATTGGGAGGGGGAGGTGATGTCCAGGGGTGATCGGGGGGGGTGGGGGGGGTGGGGGTGAAATGATGTCCAAGGGGGTAACTGGGGGAGTAACAGATTTCCCAGTGCACTGTGTATATACAGTGCATGGGAGATAGGGGAGCCCCTGGAGCTCAGCAATGGCTTTTGATGGCAAGAATAGGCTTTGCCCACCGACCCCCCACCCCCTACTGGCGAGAATCAGACCTGGGCTTTTTTTTTCTTAGTGCCATCTGGGATTGACCCAAAAAAATGGTCACAATGCCTTCACACTCATTCGGCGCTTGGAATCGTTTTTGGTAAGATCACCCCCTAAGAATTGTTTTCATAAGATTGCACCCAATGTACCAGGATCTGACTGAAAACCAGTGTGCGTCACTCCAGGGAAACAGGCAAGTTTTCTTTCCGGATCTTATAGCAGGAGGACGCGTTTCACACCATCATTTTGAAGGGCTGGGCCTAAAGATGCCGGCAAAGCCGTCTCCACAATGGTTGCACCGATCAGAGCAAAAGATAACCTCCCCCACCTCCAACCCATCACAGAGATATCAGGGGCTCCTCCCTGAAACAGTCATCGCCGGTATATCCCTCCCAACCCTCTCCCACACCCCCATCATTGACAGTAACCTCCCACCGATCATCGCCAGCATTTCTTCCACCCTTCAGTGCACACACTTTCCCCCCCCCCTCCCCCCCCCACCACTATACATACATGACCCCCTCCCCCCACCACCATGAGGATCCCACCATGGTCCTCCTCTGACTTTGCCTTCCTCTCTGATGGCAAATGGGAGCTGAAAATCGCCCACAAAGGCTGCTACCAGCTTTGTCTCTTGTCTTTAAGTCTAGATCCACAAAAAACCTCTTCTAAGAACAAAACAACAACAGCAGAATCAGGACAGGACTTGACTCATTTGAAAGCCTCCTCACGGTAAAAGCAGGGGGATTTTCTAGCCTGCCTACTGCGTGCCAGGGTGGGCGGTGGCCTGCCGTTCACCAGTGGCGGGATCTTTTAGTCCTACTGCCGTCGGCAGGACTTCCCATTGACTGCACCTCATGCTGCCCGGAAACCTGAGGAAAATTCCGGCCTCGTCTATTTAAAAATTCAAATTCAATTAAACTCAAAATCAATTGTGACTACTTCGGAAGTCACAGATTAGCACATACCACTGAAACTTCTTGGAAAGCCATGTCCAAGGCTAGTCAAGCCACATTTGATTTATTCAGGGATACCAAGAACACTGGGATAATTTTAGCAGCACTGTAAATAGAGGTTACATTGCATGCTTGATTTCCAGCTGTCTCTCAGGCTAAATTCAGCCACAGCTAATCAAAATGTACACCGAAAGTCAATTTCAATTAACATAATTATTTGTGTATTGGTACCAAGTAAATTGTTTTTCTTTCCTTTTCACTCACATCCGTGTTTAACGACCACAAACAATGATAGCACAGTGCGGGTGAAGTCTTGCCCGAACAAATATACATTTAGCAATAAATAATTAATAATTTGTTGAAGCTGTGACAATATATTTCAAATGGCAAGCTCTTTAAAAGAGTGACCAGAGAAGAATAAACCACATTTAGTATGTTAACTGTGTTGAATGGTTTTGCATGTTACACAGTTATCATGTATGAATTATTTATATCACTACACACATTGCAACATCAGAACCAATCCAAATTCAAATATGCAGCCGGACTTTCCTGTCCATTTATTCTTCCTGAAGTTAGCTTCTGCATTCTTTGTTCGAAAAATTGAGAATTTGGCCTCCTGACATCAGACAGATATCCTGGGCTTCAATGTCTGAAGTCATGGTATTGAGGTCTGGATCTCCATTAGCAGTTGATCCTAGGCTGTCATCCCCGTCCCAGCAACCTATTAGTTCCAAGATAATCAGGATTCCCAGCCGGCCTGCAATTCACAGGAATGCAAAAAAAAGAGCCCCCCTGTGGTGAACTATTGTTGGTTACCACCAGGAGCGCTGAGCCATGGTCTGGCCAGTACTATGAGTCTGTAGATATGTTACTGTTGGGGTTAGGGTTGGGCTGTTCTACCTGTTAATATAGTCCTATGGTACACCCCAGTTGGCTCCGCCTCCTGGGAGAGGTATAAAGGTCACTGCTCTGCCTGGTGACCCTTTAGTCTGGGATTGTATATTGTATATAGTAGCTCTGTTATTGTTGGCAATAAAAGCCTTTATTTCCCGGGTACATCCAGCCTCCCGTGTGATTTATCGCGCATCAATTTTATTGCCAACAAGTAAATTCTTTTTTTTTGAAAAAAAAACAAAAGAAAACATGGAGCAAATGCTTAAACCCGAACGGCTTACGTTGGACCCACGTGCAGCGGGAGCATCAAACACTTTCGACCACTGGTTGAAGTGTTTCCAAGATTACCTCGACGCCTCCACAGCGGTCACCGACGACGCCGACAGACTCCGGGTCCTCCACGCGAGGGTAAGCGACGCTGTATACTTAGCGATCCGTGAGGCCCCCGACTACAAAAGGGCCCTCGAGCTTCTCAAAAAGCGATACAACAAACCGCCGAATGAGATCCATGCTCGATACCTTCTAGCCACTCGACGGCGGCAGCCCGGCGAAACGACGGAACAGTACGCGTGCGAACTTCAGCAGCTAGCCAGAGCCTGCAACTGCAAGTCAGTGTCGGCAGCCCAGTACATGAGCGACTTAGTTCGAGATGCGTTCGTGGCGGGAATCGGCTCGTCATACATCCGCCTTCGGGTGTTGGAGCAAGGTAACCTCGATCTCACTAAAACCATAGAGTTAGCTGACGCTCTAGAAACGGCCTCCAAAAGTCTGGAGATGTACCCCAACGACCGCGTGGAGACATTGTGGCAGGGGCAGCTGCAGACTCCACTTTATTCAGCGGGACCGAAAACCTGCGCGATTGCGTTTCCAGCCTCGGACCTGACGACGGCAGCAGCTCCAGGTGGCCCGCGGTGTTACTTCTGTGGGGGGGGTGAAACACCCTCGGCAGCGATGTCCAGCTAAAGCGGTGTTGTGCTCCGCCTGCGGCAAGAAGGGACATTATTCCAAAGTCTGCAGGACCACACCTCCATCCAAAAACAGCAGTGCGGTGTGTGACTCCCCGGAGCCGGCCTCCTTGTCTTCTGCGTCTTCAAGGTCTTCTACCACGTGTCATTCCAGGACGTCGCCATTCCGAACGACGGAGTCGCAAGACACGTGCAACCTGCGGGGGCCGCAGGTTTTGGCGCCATCGTCCACGTGCGACCTATGGGGGCAGCCATTTTGGTCAGCACCGACCGCGAATGACCAGCAGGGGTCGCCATCAACCATCTCAGCTGCCTGCAGTTGCACCCACGAACCACTGGCGTCGATCATCCTGGACCAGGCCAAGCCTCACAGACTCGACAAGTCCATGATGGACATACAGGTAAACAGACGCCAGATTTATTGTTTGTTTGACAGCGGGAGCACGGAGAGCTTCATTCACCCTGACACCATGAAGCGGTGTGGTCTCCAGATTCGGACTGTCAAGCAGACAATTTCGATGGCGTCAAGGTCCCGGTCTGTCACCGTGCTAGGGAGCTGCGTGGTCAATCTGACGGTGCAGGGCACGGTTTACGACAACTTCAGGCTCCTTGTGTTACTGCACCTTTGCGCGCCGATACTCCTAGGACTAGATTTTATGGTCCACCTGAAGAGTGTAACCCTGCAGTACGATGGGCCACTCCCTCCGCTTTCAGTGGGAGACCCACAGCCTCTAAATTGCCCAACGCGCTCCACGTGTAGTCTCTTAACGCTCAGGATTACCACACCCTCCCTATTCCAGAATCTCGTGCCAGGCTGCAAGCCCATCGCAACAAAGAGCAGGCGTTACAGCGCTGAGGATCGGATCTTCATTCGATCTGAAGTTCAGCGGCTCCTCAAGGAGGGGATCATCCAACCTAGCGCTAGTCCTTGGAGAGCGCAAGTCGTGGTGGTTAAGAATGGGAACAAACCCCGGATGGTCATAGACTATAGTCAGACCATTAACAGATACACGCAGCTGGATGCGTATCCCCTCCCGCGCATATCTGGCATGGTCAACCAGATTGCACAGTACCGGGTGTTCTCCACCATCGACTTAAAATCTGCTTTTCACCAGCTCCCCATTCGCCCAGAGGACCGACAATACACGGCCTTTGAGGCGGATGGTCGCCTGTACCATTTTTTAAGGGTTCCTTTTGGTGTCACGAATGGGGTCTCGGTCTTCCAGCGTGCTATGGACCGAATGGTGGACCAGAACTGGCTGCGGGCTACCTTCCCGTACCTGGATAATGTCACCATCTGCGGCCATGACCAGCAGGACCACGATGCCAACCTTCTTAGAATCTTACGCACTGCATCTCGCCTGAATCTGACCTACAACAGGGAGAAGTGTGTATTTCGCACGCGCCGCCTAGCAATCCTCGGATACGTGGTGGAAAACGGGGTCCTTGGCCCTGATCCAGACCGTATGCGTCCCCTCCCCGAACTCCCCCTGCCCACTAGCATCAAAGCACTGAGAAGATGTTTAGGCTTCTTCTCATACTATGCACAGTGGGTTCCCAATTACGCGGACAAAGCCCGTCCGCTCATCAAGTCTACCGCCTTTCTCCTAACAACAGAGGCTCGCTTAGCCTTTGCGAGAATAAAAGCCGACATCGCGAAAGCCACGATGCACGCTATCGATGAGTCCATCCCCTTCCAGGCGGAGAGTGATGCATCTGATTTCGCCCTGGCCGCCACACTTAACCAGGCGGGCAGGCCCGTCGCCTTTTTCTCTTGCACCCTCCAAGGCCCTGAAATTCGACATTCGGCGGTGGAAAAGGAGGCCCAGGCCATTGTGGAGGCCGTTCGGCCTTGGCGGGAAAACGGTTCACTCTGCTCACAGACCAGCGGTCCGTGGCGTTCATGTTCAACAACACGTTACGGGGTAAGATCAAGAATGATAAAATCTTGAGGTGGAGAATCGAACTCTCCACCTACAATTATGATATCATGTACCGTCCAGGGAAGCTCAACGAGCCCTCGGACGCCCTGTCGCGTGGAACATGCGCTAGTGTGCAGGAGAATCGATTACAGGCTCTCCACAATGACCTCTGCCATCCGGGGGTCACTCGGCTCTTCCACTTCATAAAGGCCCGGAATCTACCCTACTCGGTGGAGGATGTCAGGTCCATAACCAGAAGCTGCCGGGTATGCGCGGAATGCAAACCGCACTTCTACCGACCTGACAGGGCACACCTCATTAAGGCCACTCGTCCCTTCGAAAGACGAGTGTGGACTTTAAGGGCCCCATTCCCTCGACAGATCGGAACGTGTACTTCCTCAATGTGATTGATGAGTACTCATGATTCCCTTTTGTCATTCCCTGTTCTGATATGACCGCTGCCACGGTTATCAAGGCATTTCGTGATCTTTTCACCCTGTTCGGTTACCCCTGTTATATCCACAGCGATAGGGGCTCGTCGTTCATGAGCGACGACTTGCGGCAATACCTGCTCTCATATGGGATTGCCTCTAGTAGAACCACGAGCTACAACCCAAGGGGTAACGGACAGGTTGAACAAAAGAATGCTACAGTCTGGAAGGCTGTCTTACTGGCGTTGAGGTCTAAAGGTCTTCCAGTCTCCCGTTGGCAAGAGGTACTCACTGATGCGCTCCACTCCATACGCTCACTCCAGTGTACGGCAACCAACGCTACTCCTCATGAGAGAATGTTTTCATTCCCTAGGAAGTCTTCCTCTGGGACCTCATTACCGTCTTGGTTGACGTACTCAGGACCTGTCCTCCTGCGGCGGCATGTTAGGACCCGCAAGTCCGACCCTCTGGTTGAACAGGTCCATCTCCTCCACGCCAACCCTCAGTATGCGTACGTGGCATATCCTGACGGGCGAGAGGACACGGTCTCGATTCGAGATCTGGCGCCAGCAGGGGGCTTGGAAATCCCTGTCGCTCCCACACCCCCAGTTAGGGACCCCCCAACCATTATCTCCCCTCCTGACACGGCGCGGGCAGTATCGGGACCACCACTTAACCCTCTTACTCCCGTGTACAGCTTGCCTGAGTCCAGGAGATGGTCGCCACTTCAAGGCGTGCCCGAGTTCAGCGGATTGTCACCACCTCGTGGTCTACCGGCCCGTGAGGAACTGGAGGAGTCGCTGGACACCGCCTTGGAGAGAACGTCACCGCGATGGCCTGAACCGGTGTCATCGCCGGTGTTGAGGAGGTCACAACGACGGTGTGGTCCCCCAGACCGTTTGAACTTATAGACAGATGAACAATTGTTCTGTGTTTTGTACCCCGCCGGCCTTTGTTTTCAAAGGAGGGGTGAATGTGGTGAACCATTGTTGGTTACCACCAGGAGTGCTGAGCCATGGTCTGGCCAGTACTATGAGTCTGTAGATATGTTACTGTTGGGGTTAGGGTTGGGCTGTTCTACCTGTTAATATAGTCCTATGGTACACCCCAGTTGGCTCCGCCTCCTGGGAGAGGTATAAAGGTCACTGCTCTGCCTGGTGACCCTTTAGTCTGGGATTGTATATTGTATATAGTAGCTCTGTTATTGTTGGCAATAAAAGCCTTTATTTCCCGGGTACATCCAGCCTCCCCGTGTGATTTATCGCGCATCACCCCCCACCCCTCCTCACTCCATAAAAATAAAATTGAACATATTTTCTGCATCTCCTCCTGATCTCAGCAATCATGTGCATTGATGCGCGACAATCAAGCACGAGGTACAAGGCTTCAGCGATTGAAGGCTTTTATTGACAAACAATGGAACTATCTAACACGAGTACACCAATCCAGACTGGAGGGGTCCCGCCTGAGCAGAGGGTCTTATACCTCTCCCCAGGAGGCGGGGCCCGACCGGGATGTGCCATAACAGCATCCACCACAGGTATATTAATCCCACAGTGTAAACACCCTAACCCAACAACAACATTATAACAACCCCACAGTGGCAACACCCTAACCCAACAGTAACATTGGAATAACCCCACAGTGGTAACCAACGATGGTTCACCACATGCATCTTGTGTGTTCCACACAGTTTGGTCCAAAAATGGTATTGGAGCCCTATTGCTGTCATGGGATTCAGACCTAAATATTTCAGTCAGTTGGGTGCTCTCATCAGTTGGGCACTTAGACCATCTACATTGACATAGTGACATACATTTGCACAATGGTGAAAGTGGGAGATAACTTCTTACATTCCATTTTTCATCCATTTCTGATAGGAGGGGGAGCTCAAAATTTTTTGCCTTCAGTCTTTTCCTTTGCTGCCGATTTTCCATTAACTGAATGGAATATCTGCATGTTGCAACATTCAAAAAGTTCGTCAGATTGCCCACCGCCCCAGAAATTGGTACTTGCCCCATGCTGCACATTACTTACCAGTTGTAAACAAGAAATAGGCACAGTGACCTGTTCGTGGTGATGTTCTACAGCTGACAGCTCAACACTTATTGAAGCATCTGAAGATGACTCATCAATCATTCTGATCTAATGATGGTTCAATCTGCATCTTCCTCTGATTATGGATACAAATTGGTTTGACTATTTGGAGATTTCAAATTGGCTGAATTTTGGATTAGTAAATGGAGTTGGTATCAGGGAATTGCAAAGGGAGAAAAGCATATCAATATATTCCACTAAAACTTTGACAAAGAGTTTTCAACTTGCGGTAATTCTATGGTAGAATTCATTACATAGTTCCTACTGACAGTGGCATCTTAAATGATGACAGATTTACAGTTTTGATTTGACAGCAATTTACAATGAAAGAAAAATGAAGGAATAAGTTAAATAATGGTAGTGACAATGATGACCTATTTATATGGTCAGTATCTAATTCTGGAAATGACACAGAAGGTTGGGGCAGGCTGTCAGTGAAATAGGATAAACCTCTGCATTTCTGATTTGATCACTCATAAATTTGAGGCTCAAGCCCTGACCTACATTTGGTTAGTCAATCTTATAAAACTATGACAATTAGACTTCCATAGAATTCATAGAATCCCTACAGTGCAAAAGGAGGCCATTCAGCCCATCACATCTGCACCAGAGGATCTTACCCAGGTCCAAATCTCACCTATCCCACTAACCCCACACATTACCATAGTTAATCCTCCTAATTTACACAACTTTGGACATTAAGGGACAATTTAACATGACTAATCCAGCTAACCCGCATATCTTTGGACTGTGGGAGAAATGATGTGGAGATGCCAGTGTTGGACTGGGGTAAGCACAGTAAGAAGTCTCACAACACCAGGTTAAAGTCCAACAGGTTTATTTGGCAGCACAAGCTTTCGGAGCCTCACTCCTTCTTCAGGTGAGTGAGGAGTTGTGTTCACAAACAGGGCATATACAGACACAAACTCAATTTATAAGATGATGATTACAAGATACATCGATGAAGACAAACATCTCGCCAAGGCCATCCCCACACCTCCACTTCTTGCCTTCAAACAACCGCACAACCTCAAACAGACTATTGTCCGCAACAAACTAACCAGCCTTCAGGAGAACAGTGACCACAACACCATATAACCCTGCCACAGCAACCTCTGCAAGACGTGCCGGATCATCAACACAGATGCCATCATCTCACGTGAGAACACCATCCACCAGGTACACGGTACACACTCTTGCGACTCGGCCAACGTTGTCTGCCTGATACACTGCAAGAAAGGATGTCCTGAGGCATGGTACATTGGGGAGACCATGCAGACGCTACGACAATAGATGAATGAACACCGCTCGACAATCACCAGGCAGGACTGTTCCCTTCCATTCGGGGAACACTTCAGCAGTCACGGGCATTCAACCTCTGATCTTCGGGTAAGCGTTCTCCAATGTGGCCTTCACGACACTCGACAATGCAGAATCGCTGAGCAGAAACTGATAACCAAGTTCTGCACACATGAGGACAGCCTCAACCGGGATCTGCGTTCATGTCACTCTATCTGTAACCCGCATGACTTACCTGGGCTTGCAAAATCTCACTAACTGTCCTGGCTTGAGACAATACACACCTCTTTAACCTTTGCTTGGCCCTCTCTCCGCTCACATTGTCTGTACCTTTAAGACTTGATTACCTGTAAAGACTCGCAATCCAACCATTATCTTGTAAATTGAGTTTGTGTCTGTCTATGCCCTGTTTGTGAACACAACTCCTCACTCACCTGAAGAAGGAGCGAGACTCCGAAAGCTTGTGCTACCAAATGAACCTGTTGGATTTTAACCTGGTGTTGTGAGACTTCTTACTGTGGGAGGAAACCAGAGCACCTGGAGGAGACCTTCGCAGACATAGGGAGAACGTGCAACATCCCCAGACAGTGACCTAAGGTCACTGGAATTGAACCCAGGACCCTGATGCTGTGAGCCAGCAGTGCTAACCACCGTGCCGCCCTTAATATCCTTAACTAGTGATGTAAAAAGGCAAACATTTCTTCCACTTGTGATTGCTACTCAGCAACCTCTGTTGGAAATATATTTGTGACCACTGTGGTAAACCACTGTTAGCTTATTACCTGTATATGTGACATGCCTGGACACATCCCTGCCGGCCCTACCTGAGACTCCTCCCCCCCCCCGGTCCAGGTATAAAGGCGACTGCTCCCCACCCCCCTGCCTCAGTCTGGACCAATTCATCAGCATGGGTGTGCTCCAAGTCTTTTGCTAATAAAAGCCTATTTGTTCTTGCATACAAACTAGTCTTTGCTCGATTGATGGTGCATCAATTTTATTAGCAAAAGTTTTGGGATGGAGCCGATACTAAAAGCCGACAAACTCGAACTGGACCCTCAAGCTGTAGGAGCCTCTAACAGCTTCGATCACTGGCTGTGCTGTTTCGAAACTTTCCTCACCTCCTCCTCCGTCGTCCGGACCGAAACCGACAAGCTACACGTGCTCCACGCCCGGGTAAGCGATCAAGTATTCTCGATGATTAGAGACGTTGAAACTTACAAGGATGCGATCGAACTTTTAAAAGGCCAGTACAACAAACAGTCTAATGAAATCTACGCCAGACATCTTCTGGCTACTCGCAGACAGCAGCCAGGAGAATCGGGTGATCAATTCCTGCGTGCGTTGCGAGCACTTGGCAGGGCCTGCAACTGCAAGACCGTAACAGCCACCCAAAACACTGAGGACATAATCAGAGATGCCTATGTCATGGGTATCAGGTCAAACTATATCCACCAATGACTGCTGGAACAGGGTGGGCTGGACCTACAAAAGACTGTGGCGCTTGCCGACTCGTTAGAGGTGGCCTTCCGTAATCTCAAGGCCTACACCCCCGACCACGGGGGCACATCGTGGCCTTCTTGGACGCCATCAGCCGCATGTGGGCCATGCGGGCCGCCATCTTGGACGCCATCAGCCGCGTGTGGGCCGTGTGAACCGCCATCTTGGACGCCATCAGCCACGTGCGACTACTCGCAAAATCCAACGGTGGCTTCGATTACGCTGGACCAATCCAGGCCTCACCAACTCGCCAGGTTCATGATGGACATCAAGGTAAACGGTCGCATTACAAACTGTTTGTTTGACTGTGGGAGTACGGAGAGCTTTATTTACCCTCACACAGTGAGTCGCTACGCCCTTTCAGTACTGCCAATGAAGCAAACGATCTCCATGGCTTCAAAGTCCCACTCGGTGGATGTCCTCGGGTACTATGTGGCGACCCTGACTGTATGGGGCACAGTGTACAAAAATTTCAGGCTCCTCGTGCTGCCACAACTCTGCGCTGCCGTACTCCTGGGGCTAGATTTCCTGACTCACCTAAAGAGCGTCATCATGGAGTATAACGGGCCTTTTCCCCCACTCTCCGTTTGCAATCAGCAGTTCTTAGATCGCCCACCGCGCACCACCTACAGCCTCTCGACCCTTAAAGTCGCCCCTCCCTCACTGTTTGAAAATCTCACCCCCGATTGCAAGCCCATCGCCACCAAGAGCAGACGGTACAGTGCTGGAGACAGGGCTTTTATCAGGTCCGAAGTGCAACGGCTCCTAGGGGAGGGGATCATTGAGACCAGTACCAGCCCCTGGAGAGCCCAAGTAGTAGTTGTTAAAACTGGGGAGAAACATCACATGGTCATTGACCACAGTCAGACCATTAACCAATACACGCAGCTGGACGCGTACCCACTTCCCCGCATATCTGGCATGGTTAATCAGATTGCACAATATCGGGTGTTCTCCACCATCGACTTAAAATCTGCATACCACCAGATCCCTATCCGCCCGGAAGACCACCAATATACTGCCTTCGAGGCGGATGGCCACCTCTTATCACTTCCTTAGGGTCCCCTTCGGCGTCACCAACGGGGTCTCGGTTTTCCAGCGTGAGATGGACCGAATGGTAGACCAGAATGGGCTGCGGGCCACCTTCCCGTACCTGGATAAAGTCACCATCTGCGGCCATGATCAGCAGGACCACGACGCCAACCTCCACAAATTCCTCCACACCGCCACACTCCTAAATCTGACCTATAATAAGGAGAAGTGCCTATTCCGCACACACCGCCTCGCCATCCTTGGTTATGTTGTGGAAAACAGGGTCATCGGTCCCGATCCCGACCGTATGCATCCCCTCCTGGAACTCCCCCTCCCCACCAGCCTCAAAGCACTGAGGAGATGCCTGGGCTTCTTCTCGTAATACGCCCAGTGGGTCCATAATTATGCGGATAAAGCCCGTCTGCTCATCAAATGCACCTCTTTTCCCCTAACGGCAGAGGCCCACCTGGCCTTCGACCGCATCAAAGCAGACATCGCGAAGGCCACGATGCACGCTGTAGACGAATCCATCCCGTTCCAGTTGGAGAGCGTTGCGTCTGACTTCACCCTAGTCGCCACCCTTAACCAGGCGGGCAGACCCATGGCCTTCTTCTCACAAACCCTCCAAGGCCCTGAAATTCGACACTCCTCTGTCGAAAAGGAGGCCCAAGCCATCGTGGAAGCTGGACGGCACTGGCGCCACTACTTAGCTGGTAAACAATTCACCCTACTCACGGACCAACGGTCAGTTGCATTCATGTTTAATAACACGCAGCGGGGCAAGATCAAAAACGATAAAATATTGAGGTGGAGAATCGAGCTCTCCACCTGCAATTACGACATCTTATACCGGCCCGGGAAGCTCAATGAACCCCCAGACGCCCTGTCCCGGGGAATATGTGCCAGCGCACAAATGGACCAATTGCAGACTCTCCACAACGACCTCTGCCACCCGGGGGTCACCAGGTTTTTTCACTTCATTAAAGCCCTACTCCATTGAGGAAGTCAGGTCTATAACCAGACACTGCCAGGTCTGCGCAGAGTGCAAGCCGCACTTCTATCGGCCAGACAGAGCACACCTCATAAAAGCCACCCGCCCTTTCGAATGCCTAAGCGTCGACTTCAAAGGCCCCCTCCCCTCTTCTGACCACAACATATACTTCCTCCACATCATTGACGAATATTCACGTTTCCCCTTCGCTATTCCCTACCCGGATATGACCTCGGCCACGGTCGTCAGGGCCCTGCACAGCCTCTTCACCCTGTTCGGTTTCCCTAGCTATATCCATAGCGACCGGGGATCCTCCTTTATGAGTGATGAGCTGCGACAGTATCTGCTCTCCAAAGGCATAGCCTCGAGTAGGACCACCAGCTACAACCCCAGGGGGAACGGACAGGTAGAGAGGGAGAACGCGACAGTCTGGAAGGCCGTTTTACTAGCTCTGAGATCTAAAGGTCTTCCAGTCACCCGCTGGCAAGAGGTCCTCCCTGATGCACTACACTCGATTAGATCACTCCTTTGCACAGCTACCAATGCTACCCCTCATGAAAGAATGTTTGTTTTCCCCAGAAAGTCCTCCTCGGGGACCTGACTACCGTCGTGGCTGACGTCCCCAGGCCCTGTCCTGCTCCGGAAGCACGTGAAGACCCATAAGTCGGACCCCCTGGTCGAAAGGGTCCAATTCCTCACGCCAACCCCCAATGCGCCTATGTGGTGTATTCCGACGGGCGGGAGGACATGGTCTCTATTTGAGACCTGGCACCCGCAGGTTCCCCAGGGACCACTACGATCCACAACCCCACACCCCCAACCCCCACTGTTGTCCATACAGCACCAGGGCCACAGCACGCTCCCCTAGCCCCCGTATACAGCACGCCTGAGCCCCAGGAGCCGCCAGCACGCACCTGACAATCTGAAGGGACTACAGACGACTCGAGCGACTACAACCTGGCGCCTGAACCAACACCGCAGCCACCTGAACCAACACCACAACCGGCACTACGGCGGTCGCAGCGGCAGATCAAGCCCCCAGAGAGACTAAATTTGTAATTCTGTAAATATCGTTCCACCCACCTCACCCCCGCCGGACTCTTTTTTAAACAGGGGGTGAATGTGGTAAACCACTGTTAGCTTATTACCTGTATATGTGACATGCCTGGACACATCCCTTCCGGCCCTACCCGAGACTCCTCCCCCCCCCCCTGGTCCAGGTATAAATGCGACTGCTCGGCACCCCCCTGCCTCAGTCTGGACCAGTCCATCGACATGGGTGTGCTCCAAGTCTTTTGCTAATAAAAACCTATTTGTTCTTGCATACAAACTAGTCTTTGCTCGATTGATGGTGCATCAGTCACATCTGGTGACCACATGAATGGACCCAGATGTGATGCTTACTTTGTGAAAACACTGTCCACTATCCAGACTCAATGGTGCCATTTCAGCGAGGGAGTAGAAGTATTAATTCCTACCACTAATGCTTCCAATCAATATCATTTCTAAAGCTTGTTGTGACATTGTCAGCTTTGCCTCTTATTTTTCAAACCTTGACATGTATGCAGTCAGTGCCAGAGACCACTGCACTATATACACTGAAAAATCTACATCCTGAGGAGCAAAAATGGTAGAACACTGGCTGAATACAGATATATATTGTAATATGGTTTGTTGATACTGTATAAAAAAGGGTTGTTCTCAATATTTTCAATGTCAGAACTTTCTTATCAAATAACATAGCTTAGATCTGATTCAGTAATCACTGCCGTGATTTTCCCCCCCAAAAAACTAAGGGCGGAATTCCGGCACCAAGACCGGAGCGATCGGGCGGTCTGGACCACAATCATCCCACGCCAGTTCTGGAGGGCTGAGGACTAAACACATCAGTGAGCCTGGCTGCAAAGTGCTTGGGTACCGTTTTGGAAGGGCACCCCAATCTCACTTTATGTGGGAGATCCCCCCCCCCGCCCCACCATCGGCGGCATGTTTGTCCACACCCTCCCTGACATGGGTCACCATCATCAGGATATTGGGGCCCTCCCAATGGGTCTCCTTTCATGCCCTCAACATATTCCCCCCTTCATGACTTCCGACATGCCCCACTGCTTCAGGCCCCACCGCACTCAGTTCCCACCCCACCCAGGTCCTAACCCTTGGCACTGCCCCGGCATACTGGCAGTGCCCAACTGGCACTGCCTAGGTGTCAGGTGGGCACTGCCAGATAGGCACTGGGCACTGCCCAGCCATGTCTCTGACCATCCAGCCATTGTGCCTGGTCTCTGATGATGGTGATTCACACCTGAGGGTTGGAAGATCCCGGCAGTTGGGAGAATCTGGCATCGAACGGGCAATGCATATTTAAATGCTGCTTTTAGCATTAAATATGCTAATCAGTAGGGTGCAATCTGGTTTGCGCCAGTAGAAAGGGATCGGGATGATTGCAAGCCATTTGGCAGCGGGTCGAACCTGATTTTTAGGCCTGTTTTCCAGGATTGGCGCGACCTGCGCCAGGCACAGTGAGGCTGGAAAATCGCCCCCCATGGCTATGAATCTTGCACAATAGAATCTTGTCACTTCATTTTGTGCTATTTTGCACGCATCTTAGTTGTTGAGGTTGAAGAGTCAGGTCTGACCTGCTAAGGATGGTAATCGGTATTTACATTCATGGTGGACAAACATGCTATCTGGTGGCTGCAAGCTGAACATAGAAACCACACTTTGTCCCTTGCTGCTGCTCTCCATCAGAATGCTCTAGATAAGCTGACTGTAACATATCTTAAAACAATCTTAAGTTTCCTTAAATGACACAGCAACATATATACTTGGTGTGTGGGCCTGTCAAAGCAATTTCATGGGGAGAAATAATCGTTGCTAGGCATCGCACCCGATTTGACAGAAAGCTTCAGTGCAGAAGCAATGCAAATGGTATTTTGAAATTTCCCCATGCTATATTGCAGCCAAACACACTGGGCCTTAGCAAGGCCCATAATAACAGATCATGGATAAATGCAGAAATGGAGAAGTAGCAGGGATCTTCCACCATCTGCTCAATTCCTTCTCAGCATTCTGAGCAAAAACAAAACTGCAGCATAATTGTATGGAAGTGTCATGTGCATAAGGCTATCATTTCACCCCCATGGACATGCTTTTGGAATACTGTTTTCTAAATGATATATATTGTGCAGTCTTTGACACAGCAACATTCTACTTTGCCTGTGCATCCCATATTCAACCCGAAAGTTTTAAGTAATTGACTTTAGGAAATAAATTCTTCTAAAATGTCATTTTACAAAATAAAACAAAAAGCTAATGAGGTCACCTTGCTCTTTTTACAGACAATCCCACCTAATAGCAATGTCATCTGGCACTGAACAGCCATATACTGCATTATGGGCTAGAATTAGTGGTTGCATTGATGGAGAAACTGTCAGACTGTTCCTCCACTGGGTTCCCTGTGGCATTTTTTGCAGATTCAATCAAGTGGAATCAGAGACTTCACCTAAGCTTCAACTTTTTATGCACCATTTTAACTGTTAAAAAAAACTCTGCAAAATTTCACTCTCCTTGAATGAGTTTGAACAGCATGTTAAATTATAATTACTGCGGAACAAGCTCACTGGCTTTGAAAAACAGGTTTTAGAGATTGGGGGGTTGGGGTGGGGTCCGGAGTTCACTCCCGTTTTCAAGGGGAAATCCTCTGGCAGTCCCAGTATGCAATTTACACAGGCGGGATTTCCCGTACCGATTGTCCCAGTCCTCCACCAATGATGTAACCTCAATGTGAGGATCCTCATTTGAATATATTTAAATATAATTATCAGGATTTATGCCTGATAGTCCCTCCCCATTAGATTGTCGATTCACATTGACATGAGAGCATGCTGACATCAATCATAACAGGTTTCACATGCACCTGGCAAGCAAAACTCAGCAGAGGGGGTTCAAAGGAATACTTGGCTCGGGGTGGGGGGAGAGGGTCATTCCTCGGCACTGCCACCTGCCACTGTACCCTAGCACTGTACGATTGGCCATGTAGTGCCGGGGAGCAGTGCTGGAGTGTGTCCTGGGGTGGGTGGTGTTGTGTGGATGGATACTCCATGGAGCGGGAGGGAAGTGGGGGGTGCGGGAGGTGTCCTATGAAGAGGAGAGGTGTCTGTGGAAGTTTTTTGTGACCACCACCAGCCACTGAGAAACACACTGCTGGAAGGTCAGAGAATCCCACCGCCTCCCCCCCCTCCCCCCAGCTTAACTGTTTAAGTAGGCAGTTTGTGGTCATGTAAAGGCCTCATTCTGCCACTGCTGCAAGGGCAGTCACCATGCAGGGAGCCTAAGAAGCAAAAGCCTGCTTGGGGATCCCTCCTTGTCATTTAACTTGTTCCCAATATATCAGTTCCTACCTTCAACTCATGTCTATGTTTCAATCTTTATCTTATTTTCTATAAAATTATGATAAAGTGAACTGTTATAGTGCCTCTTACTTCCTGGTTTGCTGCACGTGAGAATTCTTCAGTCTGGTTGGCTGTGCAGCCAGCTTGTTGACTTCACTGTTCCTGAAAGCCAGAATTAAATTGACATTGCAATGGGGAAATTGATATTCTGGAGCTAATGTTTTGTGCACAACTTTCTTCAAGATCAGTGGCCCACACTGCCCCTTTGCCGCTGACTGGAAGGACCAATAAATGGTAGCAGAATCTCAACCCAAAATTAAAAGTGCAGTTCATCAAAGCACAGTCGGGTGGTATGGTAGCATAGTGGTTAGCACTGCTGCCTCACTGCGCCAAGGACCTGTGTTCGATTCCTGGCTTGGGTCACTGCCTGCGCGGCATTTGCACATTCTCCCCGTGTCTGCATGGGTTTCCTCGGGTACTCTGGTTTTCTTCCACAGTTCCAAATACATGCTGATTAGGTGCATTGGCCATGCTAAATTCTCCCTCAGTGTACCCGAACAGGCAGCGGAGTGTGGTAACTAGGGTATTTTCACAGTAACTGCATTGCAGTGTTAATGTAAGCCTAATTGTGACACTAATAAATAAATTTTAAACAATAATACAAGAAGAAGACACAGGAAACTGGTTGAAAAAGTTGCCATTTTTTAGATAAAAATCTTCAAACGAATCAAATTTTGAACCCGAACGTTTTAAGTCATTGATTTTAGGAAATAAATTCTTCTGCACAAAAATACGTATGTCTTTTTACAAAATAAAACAAAAAACTAATGAGGTCACCTTGCTCTTTTTACAGACCTTCCCACATAATAGCAATGTCATCTGGCACTGAACAGCCGTATACTGCATTATGGGCTAGAATTAGTGGTTGCATTGATGGAGAAACTGTCAGACTGTTCCTCCACTGGGTTCCCTGTTGCAATTTTTGCAGATTCAATCAGGTGGAATCAGAGACTTCACCTAAGCTTCAACTTTTTATGCACCATTCTAACTGTTAAAAAAAAACTGCAAAATTTCACTCTCATTGAATGAGTTTGAACAGCATGTTAAATTATAATTACTGCTTTGCAAAACAGGTCTTAGAGATTAGGGGCGGGTGGTGGAGTTCACTCCCATTTTCAAGGGACGGGGATTGGCGACAGGACCGGGAAATCCTCTGGTAGTCCCAGTACGCGATTTACATAGGCGGGATCCGATTCCCGGCTTGGGTCACTGTTTGTGTGGCGTTTGCACATTCTCCCTGTGTCTGCATGGGTTTCCTCGGGTGCTCCAGTTGCCTCCCATGGTCCCAAAGACGTGCCGGTTAGGTGCATTGGCCATGCTAAATTCTCCCTCAGTGTACCCGAACAGGCGGCGGAGTGTAGCGACTAGGAGATTTTCACAGTAATTTCATTGCAGTGATATTGCAAGCCTACTTGTGACACTAATAAATAAACTTTAAACAGGAATACAAGAAGTAGACACAGGAACCTGGTTGAAAAGGTTACCATTTTTTAGATAAAAATCTTCAAACAAATCAAGTTTTGAAGCAGACTTTGAAGTTTGTTTTCAATGAATACAGCAATGGTGGGTTTGAGACTATTTGAACCAAGAATATTTTACTTACAAGGATGCTGAACTTTTCTGTGCATCATTAACGTGTAAAAAGAAATTAAATTATTATAAAGTTTGGCAAGTTTCTTCACAGTTTTAATAACAAAGTACTCCTGATAAGGGGCATCCGTTGATTTCTGTGATCAAACAGGATATCCAATGGGGTGACAACACTAGATGTTCATGCTTACTTTTAATCTATGTACCCAATTATGCAATGTGTTTATTTTTGCTGGCACAGAAGTTCTTCTAAAAACAATTGGCACTTGGATTACATTTTACTTGATATGAACACAATACAAGGGGTCAATATGCAGTTCATTGGAATCATACAAACCTTACAGTGCAGAAGGAGGCCATTCGGCCCATTGAGTCTGCACCGACAACAATCCCACCTAGGTCCTATTCCCATAACCTCATATACTTACCCCACTAATCCCTCTAACACATGCATCCTGGGACACTAAGGGGCAATTTAGCATGGCCATTGCACCTAACCCACACATCTTTGGACTGTGGGAGGAAACTGGAGCACTCGAAGAAAACCCACACAAACATGGGGAGTATGTGCAAACTCCACACAAACAGTTACCCAGGCCGGGAATCGAACCCAGGTCCATGGAGCTGTGAGGCAGTAGTGCTAACCAATTCTAGTTCTAATGGAATAGAGCCAAATAAAAGAACCGGCAGACACATCTACCTCGATATTAACTCCAAGGGAAATGGGATGAGGGGCGGCACGGTAGCACAGTGGTTAGCACTGCTGCTTCACAGCTCCAGGGTCCCGGGTTCGATTCTCGGCTCGGGTCACTGTCTGTGTGGAGTTTGCACATTCTCCTCGTGTCTGCGTGGGTTTACTCCGGGTGCTCCGGTTTCCTCCCACAGTCCAAAGATGTGCGGGTTAGGTTGATTGGCCAGGTTAAAAATTGCCCCTTAGAGTCCTGGGATGCGTAGGTTAGAGGGATTAGCGGGTAAATATGTGGGGGTAGGGCCTGGGTGGGATTGTGGTCGGTGCAGACTCGATGGGCCGAATGGCCTCCTTCTGCACTGTAGGGTTTCTATGATTTCTATGACAACCCGAAGTACATTCACTTGATGCATTTTAACACAGGTACCTCATTATCATTTTACTTGAAGTTTTGGCATTATTTGTGTGGAAAAGATTGATGATGAGGATCCACACGACAATCTCGACTCCAGTATTGAAAGGGCCAATCCAAAAACAGAATGTGGGATTTTTCGACCGTGCTCGCCCCAAAGCAGGAAAATCCCACCCAAGTTCAACAGATCTTCGCATGGTCCTTGTCCCGCCTGCCACAATTCCTCTGGCGGGCGGGATGGGAATTCGCCCGAGAATATGGGAGAGTTGGGAATTGGTGGCAGGCAAGGAAGAATATTGATACATGCTTCAGGGAAGTATTAAGCTGTAGCTGCTTTCATGATACTTGCCTTAATGTATTGTTGGAGGCTGTGAAAACCTGAACATAGATACTCATCTCGAGCAATGGGAGGAAGAATCTTTTGCTGTTCTAAAGTCATGGCTAGAGGTAGCCCAAGATTGCTTCTGTATTCAGTGTACAGGAAGTTCTTTAATGACTTATCAGGTGGGAAAGGGTTGCACATTCGCCTACATCCTGTTGTACAGATCTCCTCTCTCCTCCTCACTCTGCCTTGTCAAGCCTGTTCCTTCAGATCACTTCTCACACCTAATTACCTTGCAAGTGCACCTATCCTTCTCTTTCTATGCAATTCCTTGCATCTTCATCTATCCGTCAGCCACTGTCACTCACTCTTATCCTGATGCTATTTTATTCCTCTCTCTGTTAGTCACCATTACCGACTGCACATTATCCAGCAGATGAACATATTCCTTTACAACCATTCATAGGTCTGCTCTTGCCCCGTTGCAGAAGAGAACATAGTACACAAGAGGGAGGGTGAGAAAGAAGGTGAGTCTCCACAGATCTCACAACTAACAACTGCAGAGGAAGAAACGCTGGAGTCAGTGGAACCCCGGTCTATCAGAAATGAAAGCTGAAGATCTCCTAGATAATTGGTGATAGAATAAAATGCAATATACACATATCTCATACAACACTCAGTCATGTGGACTTATTTAAGCGGTGAGTGAAATATGATCATCTTAATTATAAGTTGCAGCATTCTTCCTGCTGGAGAGAAGATCACTGAAGAAGCAACTGAAGATGATTAGGCCCAGAACACTACCATGAAGAACTCCTGCACTGCTGTTCTGGGGATCAACTACCGTGAACACTGTCAGACCCTCTTTACTTCCTATGAAGCCCCTGTTATAAAGAAAAAGAAAATGGAGAATATAACAATGTCTGAATTTACTCACGTCAGTGTTCAGATTAGAGTACCACAGAGTACTCATCAGAAAGACAGGATTCCATTCCAGAAGGTCACTGAGCCGTTTGGACACAGTATAGGAGATTTAAGATGGAAATGTCAGACTGGGAATGGTAGTGTGTGCTAAGTTAATTTGCCTTAGTTTTCCCCGCTAAGAATACTGTGCTCAGAAAAAATGGAAGTGCAGATTGGAGAAACTTCTACCTTAAGTAGAAGACATGTTTGAAACCCTGGCTAAAGTAGAAGAACAATTTTTGTGTTGCACAATAGGTACTAGAGGATGGACAACTGGAAGCAGGATGGTGGAAGAATAAAAATGTATATTACAGTGAGATGGCTCTCTCTGTCAAAGCACAAAGGAGAGAAAAGGAGAACATATGCTTGATGGTGGTGGAATTGTATTTTAGATGATGGAAAACAATCTGGTGAAGGCAGAGCTTACATTCACTCCCTCCTCAAAGTATCCAACCTTTTCCTATCTATCCTAGAAAGCTACTGTTCCCTAATCTGCCCTTTCAAACATCCTTGAATGTTTTTTTTCCTCCAACGTCTGTGACAATCTGTCCCACAACCTCTTGTTTGACTCATTCTAATTAGGTTTTTACCATTCCACAGATTCAAAACTCTACCAGAGTCAAGAATTACATCCTCTGTGGCTATAATTGTGACTGAAATTGTGACTATAGTGCATTAGCCTTCAAAATCCTCCTCAAAATCTTTGCAGACTTTGACATGGTCAACCACAGTATCCACATTTAACATCTATCCTCTGTTGCGTGGTTCAATGGGATTGCCCTTGCTTGGTTCTATTTGATTGTAGTCACAGTATCTTAAATCATGGCTTTTCTTCTGGCCACGGTAAGAAGTCTCACAACACCAGGTTAAAGTCCAACAGGTTTATTTGGTAGCAAATACCATAAGCTTTCGGAGCACTGCCCCTTCATCAGATGGAGTGCAAATGTGCTCTCAAACAGGGCAAACAGACAAAATCAAGTTGCAGAATACTGATTAGAATGCGAATCCTACAGCCAGCCAGGTCTTAAAGGTACAGACAATGTGGGTGGAGGGAACATTAAACACAGGTTAAAGAAATGTGTATTGTCTCCAGATAGAACAGCTAGTGAGATTCTACAAGCCCAGGAGGCAAGCTGTGGGGGTTACTGATAATGTGACATAAATCCAACATCCCGGTTTAGGCCGTCCTCATGTGTGCGGAACTTGGCTATCAGTTTCTGCTCAGCGACTCTGCGCTGTCGTGTGTCGTGAAGGCCGCCTTGGAGAACGCTTACCTGAAGATCCAAGGCTGAATGCCCGCGACTGCTGAAGTGCTCCCCCACAGGAAGAGAACAGTCTTGCCTGGTGATTGTTGAGCGGTGTTCATTCATCCGTTGTCGTAGCGTCTGCATGGTTTCCCCAATGCACCATGCCTCGGGACATCCTTTCCTGCAGCGTATCAGGTAGACAATGTTGGCCGAGTTGCAAGAGTAGGTACCGTGTACCTGGTAGATGGTGTTCTCACGTGCGATGATGGCATCCATGTCGATGATCCGGCACGTCTTGCAGAGGTTGCTGTGGCAGGGTTGTGTGGTGTCGTGGTCACTGTTCTCCTGAAGGCTGGGTAGTTTGCTGCGGACAATGGTCTGTTTGAGGTTGCGCGGTTGTTTGAAGGCAAGAAGTGGGGGTGTGGGTATGGCCTTGGCGAGATGTTCGTCTTCATCAATGACATGTTGAAGGCTCCGGAGGAGATGCCGTAGCTTCTCCGCTCCGGGGAAGTACTGGACGACGAAGGGTACTCTGTCCACCGTGTCCCGTGTTTGTCTTCTGAGGAGGTCGGTGCGGTTTTTCGCTGTGACGCGTCGGAACTGTTGATCGATGAGTCGAGCGCCATATCCTGTTCTTATGAGGGCATCTTGCAGCGTCTGGAGGTGTCTGTTGTGATCCTCCTCATCTGAGCAGATCCTGTGTATTCGGAGGGCTTGTCCGTAGGGGATGGCTTATTTAACGTGTTTAAGGTGGAAGCTGGAGAAGTGGAGCATCATGAGGTTATCCGTGGGCTTGCGGTACAGTGAGGTGCTGAGGTGACCATCCTTAATGGAGATGCGTGTGTCCAAGAATGCAACCGATTCCGGAGAGTAGTCTATGGTGAGTCTGATGGTGGGATGGAACTTGTTGATGTCATCAGATAGTTGTTTCAGTGTGCAGGCCATTGCCTCTGGAGTCCCATAATGATCTATCTTTGGATTCCTCTTCTGCTTCATCTATGTGCTGGCTGAATTTTTGTCTCCCAGTGGAGGTGTGAATTCGGTGACAATGAATTTCTATTTTCTAATACACATGTCTGACAAACCTGATTGAATATTTTGGAGAGCACCCATAGTGCTGTTAGGGAGGGAGTTCCAAGATTGAATACAGTGAGGGATGATGTTGACTTGGAGGGGAACTTGCAGGAGATAGTGCTCCCATTTCTATGCTGCCTTTGTCCTTTGAGGTGATGATAGAGGTCACAGGTTTGAAAGGTGCTATCGAAGGAAGCTTGACAAGTTCCTGCAGTGCATCTTTTAGGTGATTCACATAGCTGCCACTGTTTGTCAGTGGTGGAGGGAGTGAATGTTTAAGGTGGTGGGTGGGGTACTTCGTCCCAGATAGTATCAAGCATCGAGTCTTATTCAAGTTCCACTCACCCAGGCAAGTGGAAATATCCACTCCTGACTTGAGTCTTGTAGATGTTGGCGGAGCTCTGGGAGTTACTGAACACTGAATTCCCTGCATCTGACCTCCTTTTGTAGGTACAGTGTTTATGTGACTGGTCCAATTAAGTTTCTGGCCAATTGTAACTCCCCAAAATGTTGGTGGTGGAGGATTCAGCAATGGCAATTTTGTTGAATGTTAAGAGGAGATGCGAGTGAAAGATAGTTTATTCTTTTATTGCCTACTAAACCTCATTGAAACTTCTATTTTAGGTTCTCTTAGTTCATAGTTATTTTTAAACTATATGTTCCTTAAGTGATCAACTATGGTGAGCACAAAAACCACAGCTGCAACTGCTCTTTCTAAATAATTACCCTTTAGCGCTGTCCGCTAATATTGTGACTAATTCTGAAACCTGCTCTGAAACTTCATTACTCAAGTAAGATAAATTTTTCCACCCATTTCATCACTGATAGTAAGTATCAGATTATACAAAATGCACAACAGAACTGAATGGCGCAAAGTACAACAGATATGTTCAATTCGTGTTTGCAAGAAATGTATTGGCTCACCTGTTGAAGAATTTAGTGAAGCACTTTGAGGTTGATAGGTTTCCATTTTGGTTTCCATTTCAAATGTTCAGGGTGGATTTAAATCAACTTCTGTCAATATACACTGAACAAAAAAGGAACATTCCCCTTGTGCTACTCAATGAGACAGAAGGAAACCAGCGTAATCCTATTTGACATTAGAGTCATAGGGGTTTACAGCATGGAAACAGGCCCTTCGGCCCAACTTGTCCATGCTGCCCAGTTTTTACCATTAAGCTTGTCCTAATTGCCTGCATTTGGCCCATATCCATGTAACTGTCTAAAACTGCTTTTTAAAAGACAAAATTGTACCTGCCTCTACTACTGCCTCTGGCAGCGCATTCCAGACACTCCCCATCCTCTGTATGAAAAAAATCACCCCTCTGGACCCTTTTGTATCTCGCCCCTTGATGCGCTATCAATAAGGCGAAAGACTACCGGTGTGCCAATACAAGTGTAGGCTTTAATTCACAACAGAATCAGGAGCAGATCCCAACAAGTAACCGACCTGGACTAAACAAGGGGGAGGAGACAGCCACCTTTATACTAGGTGCCGAGGGGAGGAACCAAACTGGAAGGGGGTGTGTCCAGGTATGACAAGCATACACAACGGTGGTCCATATAGGACAAAGGCACAACTGAGGTCCACCACATTCACCCCTGATGCGCGTTATCACACACGAGGCTTGAGATGCTCAGGAAATAAAGGCTTTTATTTGCTGTAACAACGAAGCTACTAATTATATACACGATCCCAGACTGAGGGGTCCCAGACAGAGCAGAGACCTTTATACCTCTCCCAGGAGGCGGAGCCCGACTGGGATGTACTACAATAACTATAATACAAGGTGTAACAGCCCAATCCTAACCCCAACAGCAACAAGTAGAACAACCCATCCCTAACCCCAACAGCAACATATATACATACTTGTAGTACTGGCCAGACCCTGGCTCAGTACTATCTAGTGGGAACCAACGATGGTTCACCACAACCCCTTCCTTTAAAAAAAACGACACGGGGGTGAAGCGGAAACAATATTACAAGTCCAGACGAACCGGTGGCTTGGTCCGCCATCGCGATCGTCGTAGTGCAGGTCGCAGAGTCGTCCGAGCAGGGAGCGATGTCAGCCCAGGCTCCGTACAGTGAGCGTCGAGAGAAGGTGCCAGATGGTGTGAAGCGGACCGATCCGTCGTCCCGTCCAGTCGTTGGGTACTGCGTGGCGACGGCTCCGGTGACTCAAGCGAGCTGTACACAGGGGCGAGAGGAGTGAGCTGTGGCCCTGGTGGCGTGGAGAACAGTGGGAACCGGAGCTGGGGGGTGGGGGGCCGTAACAGACTCTGGGCGCACTACATTGGGGACAGGGACTGAGGGAGGAAGAGGCACAGCAATCTCCGAGTGGACAACACCAGGGACCGTGGGGCAGAAGGACGTGGTGACCTCAGGGGCACCCGCGGGTGCCAAGTCACGTCCAGAGACCGTGTCCTCCCGCCCATCAGGGTACGCTACATAAGCGTATTGAGGATTAGCATGGAGCAATTGGACCTCCTCGACCAAGGGATCTGCCTTATGGGTCCGGACATGCTTCCGAAGCAGGACGGGCCCCGGGGACATCAGCCAATCCGGGAGCAAAGTACCCGAGGAGGACTTCCTGGGGAACGAAAACATCCGCTTGTGAGGGGTCGTATTGGTTGCTGTGCACAAGAGTGACCTAATGGAATGTAATGCGTCCGGAAGGACGTCTTGCCAACGGCTGACTGGAAGGCCCCTAGACCGTAATGCTAATAGAACGGCCTTCCAGACGGTTGCGTTCTCCCGCTCTACTTGACCATTGCCCCTGGGGTTATAGCTAGTGGTGCGGCTGGAGGCAACGCCTTTGGCGAGCAGGTACTGCCTCAGCTCGTCACTCATGAAAGAGGACCCACGATCGCTATGAACATAGGCTGGGAAGCCGAACAGGGTGAAGAGCTTGTTCAGGGTCCGAATCACTGTCGCCGTGGTCATGTCCGAGCAGGGGAAGGCAAAAGGGAAACGTGAGTATTCATCAATGATATTCAGGAAATAAACATTGCGGTTAGAGGAGAGGAGGGGGCCTTTAAAATCAATGCTAAGGCGCTCAAACGCGCGAGTGGCCTTTACAAGGTGCGCCCTACCTAGCCGGTAGAACTGCGGTTTGCACTCAGCGCAGACCCTGCATTGCCTGGTAATCGTCCGGACTTCCTCGAGGGAGAAGGGCAGGTTATGGGACTTGACAAAATGGAAAGCTCTGGTGACACCCGGATGACAGAGGTCGTTATGGAGGGACTGTAGCTGATCTAGTTGGGCGCTGGCACATGATCCACGGGACAGGGCATCTGGGGGCTCATTGAGCTTCCCGGGCCGGTACACGATGTCATATCTGTAGGTGGAGAGCTCAATCCTCCACCGCAAGATCTTGTCATTCTTAATCTTGCCCTTCTGCCTGGTGTTAAACAGGAAGGCAACTGACCGCTGGTCCGTAACTAAGGTGAATCGTTAGCCCGCAAGATAATGGCGCCAGTGCCGGACGGCTTCCACGATGGCCTGGACCTCCTTCTTGACTGAGGAGTGTCGAATCTCAGGGCCTTGTAAGGTCCGGGAAAAGAAGGCCACCGGACGGCCCCTCTGGTTAAGGGTGGCGGCTAGGGCAAAGTCAGATGCATCACTTTCCACTTGGAATGGGATGGATTCATCCACAGCATGCATCGCGGCCTTCGCGATGTCCGCTTTGATGTCATCGAAGGCCCGACGGGCCTCCTCCACCAGGGGAAAAGAGGTCGATTTTAGGAGCGGACAGGCTTTATCCGCGTAATGGGGAACCCACTGGGCATAATAGGAGAAGAAGCCCAGGCATCTCTTCAGTGCTTTGAGAGTAGTAGGAAGGGGAAGCTGCATAAGGGGACGCATACGGGCTGGGTCGGGGCCAAGGACACCATTTTCTATCACGTACCCAAGGATGGCGAGGCGGCGTGTCCGGAAAACACACTTCGCCTCATTATATGTGAGGTTCAGGAGAGTGGCCGTACGAAGGAATTTTTGTAGGTTGGCATCATGATCCTGCAGGTCATGGCCGCAGATGGTGACGTTATCCAGATACGGGAAAGTGGCCCGTAGCCCGTGCTGGTCTACCATTTGATCCATAGCCCGCTGGAAGACTCAGACCCCATTGGTGACACCAAAGGGGACTCGGAGGAACTGGTAGAGGCGGCCATCCGCCTCAAAGGCAGTATATGGGCGATCCTCCGAGCAGATAGGGAGCTGGTGGTAAGCTGATTTCAAATCGATCGTCGAGAAAACCCTTTCGTGCGCGATGCGGTTGACTATGTCTGCGATACGGGGAAGAGGATACGCATCTAGTTGGGTATACCTGTTTATGGTCTGGCTGCAGTCAATCACCATGCGGTGTTTCTCCCCCGATTTAACCACGACCACTTGCGTCCTCCAGGGGCTGGTGCTGGCCTGGACAATCCCTTCCCGGAGCAACCGTTGTACCTCGGACCGAATGAAGGCCCGGTCATCCGCATTATAGCACCTACTCTTGGTGGCTGTAGGCCTACAATCCGGGGTGAGGTTATCAAATAAGGGGGGGGGGTGATCTTGAGGGTCGAGAGACTGCAGGTGGTGCGCGAGGGGCACTGCAGTGACGGCGCCTGGCAGACGGAGAGCGGGGGATGAGGGCCATCATACTGCAGGGTGACGCTCCTATGATGGCTGAGGAAATCTAACCCCAGCAGTACAGCTGCACAGATTCGCGGCAGCACGAGGAGCCGAAAACGCTCGTAGACTGTGCCCTGTACCGTCAGAGTCACCAAGCAGCACCCGAGGACTTCCACCGAGTGGTAATTCGAGGCCATGGAGATGGTCTGGCTCCAGGGTCGCACAGGAAGGGCATATTGACGCACTGTGCGAGGGTGTATAAAACTTTCTGTGTTCCCGCAGTCGAACAGGCAGTTTTCTGCATGACCATTTACCTTGATCTCCATTATTGACTTGGAGAGTTGATGAGGCTGCGACTGGTCCAGGCAAATCGATGCCACCGTCGAATCAAAGAAGAATCCGTCTCCGTTGCCGTCTGATGACGTCATGGATAAAGCTTCCTGCTCAGCGCGTCTTGATGCCAGTCTCAAAGATGGCAATTCCCGCACTCCTGGTGCCACCGTCGAATCAAAGAAAAATCCGTCTCCGTTGCCGTCTGATGACGTCACGGATAAAGCTTCCTGCTCAGTGCGTCTTGATGCCAGTCTCAAAGATGGCGATTCCCGCACTCCCGGTGACCGCATTAAAGATGGCAATTCGCGCGCTTCCGGTGACCGCATCAAAGATGGCGATTCCCGCACTTCCAGTGACCGCATTAAAGATGGCGATTCGCGCGCAGCCGCCACCTGCATTAAAGATGGCTGCGCCCATGGAACACACGTTGCACCACGAGGCTTCGGAAGCGACTTTGCCCGGCAGACTTTAGCGAAGTGGCCTAGCTTACCACATCCGGAGCAAATCGCGTCCTTCGCCGGGCAGCGACGCCGAGGGTGCTTGGGTAGGCCGCAAAAGTAACATTTGGGCCCCGCCGGAACAGCCGTCGCGGTGGAGCCGTCGGTAGAACGGGATGCAAGGTAGGACCCGAGATTGTGAGAGGCCGCTTCTAACGTTTCAGCCATCGTGGCTGTTCTTCGGAGATCTAGGCGCTGCCAGATGTATGTAGACTCAATGCCCGCAACGTAGGTGTCGCGGATCAGGTCCTCTGTGTTCTGAGCTGCTGAAACAGCCTTACAGTCACAAGCTCGAGCTAGGACCCGCAGGGCGCGCAGAAATTGGGCGCACGATTCTCCTGGCTGCTGCTTGTGGGTAGTTAGGAGATGTCTGGCGTAAACCACGTTAGGGTTCTTTCGGAACTGCCCTTTTAGGAGTTCGATAGCGTCTGCGTATGTAGCAACGTCCCGGAAGATTCCATAGACAGCTTCGCTTACCCTGGCGCGGAGCACGTGGAGTTTAGCGTCGTCGGTGTCGATGGCCGTAGCGGCGTCGACGAATGCTTCGAAGCAGTCCAGCCAATGATCAAATTTATCAGAGGCTCCAACCTCTTGAGGGTCTAATGCTAACTTGTCGGGTTTTAGAAACTGCTCCATGCTGGTCAACTGTTGTGAATAAAATTGATGCGCTATCAATAAGGCGAAAGACTACTGGTGTGCCAATACAAGTGTAGGCTTTTATTCACAACAGAATCAGGAGCAGATCCCAACAAGTAACTGACCTGGACTAAACAAGGGGGAGGAGACAGCCACCTTTATACTAGGTGCTGAGGGGAGGAACCAAACTGGAAGGGGGTGTGTCCAGGTATGACAAGCACACACAACGGTGGTCCATATAGGACAAAGGCACAACTGAGGTCCACCACACCCCTCTCACCTTAAACCTATGCCCTCTAGTTTTAGACTCCCCTACCTTTGGGAAAAGATGATGACTATCCACCTTATCTTTGCCCCTCATTAAATTATATACCTCTATAAGATCACTCCTAAGACTCCTACACTCCAGGGAAAAAAGTCTCAGTCTATCCAGCCTCTCCCTATAACTCAAGTCAATCAAGTCCCAGTAGCAACCTAGTAAATCTTTGCTGCACTCTTTCTAGTTTAATTATTTCCTAACATAACAAAAACATTCAGACAGCAAATTTAGTAGTGAGACCACCAACAGTGAGACCACATGAGAATGTTATTCCAAAATGGGAGGCTGAGGAAATTGGGTCAGTACTCTCTGTACTTTCGCAGAACAGGAGGTGAACACATTGAAACATACAAGATTCTGAAGAGACTTGACAGGGTAGATACCAAGAGATTGTTTCCCCTGACTGGGAAATCTAAAGCACACGGGGGAAACAGCATCAGGATGAGTTTATCATAAGATAAGGAGCAATTTCTTCATCCAGAGAGTTGTGATTCTGTAAAATTGTCTATTTCTGAGGGTTGTCTATGCTCCATCAATGAGTATATTGAAGGCTGCAATAGATTATTTTTTGATCTCCAAGAAAATCAAACATATAGGGGAGCAGGCAGCAAAGTGAAGTCAAGGCAGAAGGTCAGCTATGATTGACAGGCTAGAAGGGCCTTATGGTCTACTTCTGCTGCTACTTCCTATGTCCTTAAAATGTAAAATGAACTGCTAGATCCTTTTGGCGTCCTTCAATGCTCAAAATGTATTGGAGAAACGGGGCAAAAATGGAATTGATGTCACTCCTTCTTTTGCAATTTATAGGTTTGAAACCTTCCAACTCCCTTTTCCACAACAGAATTGGAAATCAGGTGATTTTTGTAATAGAAGATAATCATTCTGATTGTTTTATGCTCCAGCAATGAGTTGAGAATCTACCCCAGAGGGTAATTTGAATGAAGTTGGACAAAACTTGTAGATGCAGCACCATCAATGTCATTAACTTCTCAGTGCTAGGAATCTACTTGTGCCCACTGTTACTGCTCATGCTGCGCTAACATTGTACAAAAAATGCACTGTACTTTAATTCCTCATCGTGACAGCTTGTACTTTGCCACTCAGCAGGAGGTATGGAACAATGCAATGCCAATAATATAGCATTAGAGATGCCAGCAACAATTGTGAATAGCTGCTCAGCTGCCATGCTGCCAGTAATGTCATTTTAAGGCGGTACAGAATGGCTTTGCAGCATCTTCTAATCTTCAAACTCAGACACCCCCAAAAAGTGCTTTTCTTTCCTAGGCCTCCAACTGTTAAGAAAATAACAAATTACATTTCCAGAAATCCTCTCCTTGATACCACACTAAATACCATAAAACATATTAGAAATGAATAGAATTCACTGGCCTATTCCATAACTTAAAGAGTTAAGAACTTGAATCATTGAACCCTTTTTGAATCATGTGTCAGCTTACCTCATTCACACTATTCTTCCCTCTGATTCAGAAGGTTGCGAATACAAACTATATAGCAGGGATGCGAGCCCAAAATCAATCAACATTTACAATTTCATTCAGTGCTGAAGAAGTACTGCACTGTTGATTGTTCTTTTTTTTAGATAAAATGTTAAACTAAGGCCTGAATGTTTGTACAGACTGGGCAAAAAGGCCAGCGGAGATTTGAATCTGAAAGTCCCACTCCTCCACCATTTTCACAGAGGGGACATGGAGACTGGTTATAAAATCACATATCTCTGGTTCCCAGAGGAAGTTGCTCATATAAATCAGCAGCTGCCTCCACTCACATGTGATTTTGGTGAGCTAAGTGTCTGTAACTTGAAGTGCGTGCAGATTAGACCTGGGAAGAGCAGGTCTGAACCTTGTGGATTCATGTGGATTCATTTGGATAGCAGAGTATCCTTTTGGAGAGGTAAGGTACCCCTTTGGATATGGTTCCTGGCAACCTTTGGGAAAGTTAAGGAACTCTTTGGGAGAGGTAAGGCAATTTTTGGGACAGCTAAGACACACTTTAAAATAAGCCGTGTGTCCTCTGGGATTTTTAAAAGAAGACATGATTGTGCATAAAATAATTGGAACTGTCAAATCTGTCAAAGAATTATCAAGCTTTCAAAGAACTATCAAATTACAGAATCACAAAATTGTTACTGCACAGAAGGAGGCCATTCAGCTCATTGTGTCTGCACTAGCTCTCCAAATGAGCATTTTACCAAGCGCCATTTTGCTGCCTTCATCCAGAACTATACGTGGTACTCCAGCTGAGACATAACTAATGTCTTCCATCAGTTCAACATAAGCTCCTTGTTAATGTATTCTAGGTTCATGTAATAATGTCTATGATATGCTTTATGAACTGCTTTTTCAACCTGTCCTGCCACCTGTAATGACTTATGCACAAATGTACCCAGGTCCCTCTGCTCCTGCACTCTCTTTAGAGTAGAATCTTTTATTTTATACTATCTCTCCATTTTCTCCCGACCAAAATGTATTTCCTCATGTTTCTCCACATTGAACGTCACTGGCAAGCTGTTTGTCCATTCTACCAACTTGTCTATGTCCTTTTGAAGTACTATAGTGTCCTATTCATATTTTACAATGCTTCCAAATTTTATATCATCTGCAAATTTTGATTGTTTTCTCTGTACAGCAAGATCTAGATGATAAATATATATCAGGTACAGCATGAATCCCAATACGGACTCCTGGGGAACTCCACTGCAAACTTTCATCCAGCCAAGAAGTATCCATTAACCACTAATCTCTGTTTCCTGTCACTCAGCCAATTCTGTAACCATGTTGCTGCTGACTCTTTTATCCCATGAGCTACAGTCTGCTGTGCAACACCGTATCAAATGCCTTCTGGAAGTCCTCATACAGCACATCAATAGCATTGCCATCATCAACCCTCTCCGTTATCTCTTCAAAGAAACTCCAGCAAGTTAGTTAAACATGATTTTCCATTCAGAATTCTGTGCTGAATCTCCTTAATTAACCTGCATTTGTCCATGTGATGATTAATTCGGCCCCAGATTATAGATTTGAGATGTTTTCCAACCATTGAAGTTCAACTGACCGGTCCATCGTTGTTGGGCTTATCTTTACACACATTTTTTGAACTAGGGCGTAACGTTTGCAATTTTCCAGTCCTCTGGCACTACCCCTAAGTCTAAGGAAAACCGAAAGAATATGGCTAAAACAGCTCTGCAATTCCCATTCTCACTTCCATCAGTATGCTTGCATTCATCTCATCTGGTCTCGGTGCCTTCTCAACTTTAAGTACAGGCAGCCACTCCAATCTCTCCTTATTTTCAATTTTAAACCCTCCCAGTGACTAAATTTCTTCCACTTTCGGCATGACCTGTGTTGTCTCTTCTTCCTTGGTAAAGACAGGTACAAAGTATTCATTCAATACCTCAGTTATGCCCTCTGCCTCAACATGTAAATCCCCTTTTTGGTCCCTAATCCCTCATTTGACTATCCTTTTATCATTTGCATGCCTTTAGAAGACTCTGGGATTCCCTTGTATGTTAGCAGCCAGTCCCTTTTTATACTGCCGCTTTGCTTCTCTTATTTGCTTTTACAGCTCTCCTCTGAACCTTCCATATTCAGCCTGGTTCTCAATGTATTTTCTACCTGTTACCTGTCACAGGCAAACTTTTTCTTCTTTATCTTAAGTTCTAATCATAGGTTGGCATGGATGTGACATGGGGAGTGTGTGGGATGGTGAGGTGGGGAGGGGGCAGGGTGATTGGGGTGACGGTTGGAGGTTTGTTTTTTGTTTCATTCATTCTTATAGTAACTTCAGCAGAGAGCTGGAGAACAGAGGCAGGCATGTGGCCCAGGTCAAACCTGAATACAGCAGCCTCAGCACTCATTCTGGTCGGTCTGACCTCTGATCTAGCTGGCCTTTTCAGGGAAAGAAAAATTGGGCTTTCTGCGTCTCTTTTTCCCAGATCAGATTGGCAGAGCCAGTAAATATCCTGCACAGGAGTGGGACTTTGGGCCTATGTCTACCCTCTCAGGTGGATGTAAAAGAACTCAGGACACCTTTCACAGAAGAGACGGAGAGATTTCCTTGTATTTTGGTCAACATCTATCGTTTAGCTGACGTAATTAAAATCAGATTATCTGGACATTTATTTTACTGCTGTTTATGGGCATTGCTGTGCACAACTTGGCTACAACATTTGTTTAAATTACGATTACACTAAAAAGTATATTATAAAGAAAATCACTTATTAGCTATGAAACGCTTTGGAGATATTCTGAGGTTGTAGAAAGAACTATATAACGGGAAGTTCTTACATTCTCTCACTGATTTAATGAGAATATCACAAGCAATATTTATTCATCTGTCTGTTGTGAAATAATACATAAAATATATCACAGAGGAAAAATGTTCGTTCATGTGCCTTGAATAAGGAATTAAATTGGAAAACTAGTTAAAAGTTAAATTATTAGTCACAAATAAGGCTTACATTAACACTCTGGTAGTGCCAGAGGACTGGAAAATTGCAAACGTTACGCTCTAGTTCAACACTGCAATGAAATTCCCCTAGTCACCACACTCCAGCGCCTATTCGGGTCAATGCACCTAACCAGCACATGTTTCAGACTGTGGGAGGAAGCCAGAACGCCCGAAGGAAGCCCACGCAGAAAATGTGTAAATTCTACACAGATAGTGACCCAAGCCAGGAATTCGAACCCGGGTCCCTGGTGCTGTGAGGCAGCAGTGCTAGCCACTGTGCCACCGTGCTACCATAAAGTATTCCCTTCGCATCCAACATGTGAGCTCCAATCCTATCATAGGATTCAAATGGTTTACTTAAGCTCCAATTCATTCACATTAATTTTTAATTCGATCTTTTTTCTGTAAAAGAGGGTCAGAAAGAACAGGACAAGGGACTGGGTGGTGCACTGTACGCATTTTCACCTCTGGATCCTAAGTTCAAACCTAACCGAGACAGAAAGTCTGCTCTTTCTGATAAATCTGAAATGTACATTCTATTTCTGAACTTCTATTGGAGGTTATCCAAAATGGCAGCATGAACAAAGCTTGTGGAGTTCTCACGGCATTGAATGCACGTTACTACACCAAACATAATTGCAGCTCATTTTAAAACAATCGTACCATAACGGAATGAAGAGTTTTCAGGTGGGGATCACTCATCCGTTTTAAGATTAGTAAAAGTTGTAACGGTTGACACAAAGCTTATTTCAGAATTTTCCAATGACTTGGCTTGACCACATGAAACATTAGCAAAAAACCTGCAAGATATGTGAACTGCTTTCAATATGTTCAACACAAGTTAAATGCAGATTTGTGGATTTTTTCTCTCCCTTCTTGTAATATATAACAACATACCTTTAAATTTTTAAGTAAAGTGACTATTTTTAATAATGATGCCAATTATCTCTGAGTGATCTCCAATTCAAAAGTCCAAAACTGATATCCGATAAACCACAATTGGTGATTATTTGGCAATCCCAGTGGAAAGATTGGGGGCAATTCTTTGTTCCCCCCCCCCCGCCCCCCACCCGACTCTCATATGCAGATCATGCGGAGCTGTGTAGGACTGGAGAATCATAGGAAAGTGTCCATAGTGCGTTCAGTGCCAGGGAACAGATTCTCCGACATGGCTGCAGTGAGAGGGTGGCGTGAATAGCCAGTAAGATCGCACCCTTTGTATTTAAATTAGTAGAAAGAAAATGGTGGATGTTCCAACTCAATTGATTTTCCAATATTCACTGCAATCAAATATGCCCTACAGTGCAGATTCAGGCAAAGTGCAGCCCCAGGTCTTCTTCCCCTCCCCCAAACCCCTGCCCCCACCCTATTCCCTCTTTCACCCTCTCTTAATTTTCCTTGTAATCAATCCTAATCATAGCACAAAGGAAAGGATGACTAACTGTTGGTCCAGTGTTCCTGTTTTAGTATAAAAGCTAATCTTTTCAGACTGCGGAGGGGTCAAACCATTTAAGTTAGGGATAGCCAGCATTCCTGGCCCCTTAGAACTTGCTAACCAATATATCTGGCTCCGGGTTTATTTCCAAATCCCATCTTACAAGTAGATACCACGGTAATATTTCTGTAATATCCATCCATCAGAAAATAAAATGCTAAGATGAACACAGCAAAGCCAGCAGTAAAAATTCCTGCATGAATATGCCTTTAAATCTTTGTGTTCAACTGCAAACATTTCATTATAGTTTATCATTTTGCACGCAAGTGGCATGTCAGCTCTGTCTGATTTAACATGGCCGTTTGGTAATAAAATACATGAAATTGACTTTGTAAGCTCTTTAGAGGTTACAAAAATGTGTTTTAAATTGCAAAAAACAATGCTGACCACGAAAGCTATGAGATAAGATTGTGATTTATTGATACATGAGGTACATCTTCAAAAGCACATGAGAAATTTGCCATGTGTGAAGCTGATACTTCGTAGGTTTTTTTTATCTTATGAAGGTTTAATTCATTTACTTTTAAACAGTAGGTCTGCTCCCTAAAATACAACTCAGGTAAGCAATATAAATTTGGGAGCCTTTCAAATCGCATCAGGTCGAGTAATTCAATTAAATTTTTTGTCAAAGTGGCGTGAGCTAAATTGGGAGACAACCACATTCAGCAAGGAGCAGTTCATACAAATTTAGGAAAGCAATGGTTCTGAATACTTGCCATGCAAACCACCTCAGCAACACTTGAAATGTAGTCCTAAGACATAAAACTGCCTCTTAGTGCACTATTGCACTATAACAAGAAATAAAAAGCAGTCTAATGGGGCAAGATTGATTGGTATTCTCCCTATGATTCTAGTCCAAGTGGATGAAGCTGAACTAATATATAATCATATATCTGTATATTTAAACTACCTAATTAATATCACGTAGCATCAAGACATTTCTGTGAAGATAAGCATCCTGAGGATAGAATTGTGCATTGCAATATTCACCTCAGAGGAGGAGAGGGACAACATTACTCAAATCTTTTAGCTGCACTTTACTATCTACTGCTATTAAGTGCGAGTTGGCAATGATGAACACTGTTTTAGTGCCTAAGATGGAAATAACATTATCCAATGTAATTTTCAAGAGCAAACTACTTTCATTATGTATTAATTATTTTTGGCTTGACCTTCCAGGTTGATAATGAGCCCAAATTAGGTTTAACTTCCAGGAGAATATATGATCATGGAAAACACAACTCATGCCAGTAAGAGTTATTCAAGGCATTAGGTTACCGCGGAACATCAATGAGTTATGTCTGGCAGCTAGACTGACTTTGATAACAGATTGTGCGTCGAAGTTCTGCCAAAATGCATCTTAAGTGTCATGAAAATGTGCCTTTAATATTTCAGTTGAAAGCTCGGTGGCAACCAGTAGTTCCTGATCCAACCTAATGGTGATTTTTGTAACACTAGAAAGAATGAAGTAGATTAATCTACTCATGTAAACATGCAAGAAAGCATTTTGACAATGAACCAAACTCTCTCCACTCCTCCAAGGACAGATTAATATGAATCTAGTGGAAAAATTTTAGTTTGTTTACATTTATTTATATTATAATAAACTGTGTATGATTTAATGTCAGGCAAAGTAATGATGTGCAGTAAGTGTAACAAAATGAAAATCCAGGAGTCATATTACACTCTTGCAATACAGTTCCTTGTATAGTCAAAAGTCTGTTTATATGTAAATTTAAGGCCAAAAGACCAGGGCCCGAATTTTCATTCCAGTGTCTGGTATAGTGGGAGTTGGGAAATTTCCCAGATTGCTGCGCTCATCTCGGGATGATCTCACTGAATGGCACGATAATGGGCGCAGCATGGCTAGCTGCCTCCCAGATGCAGATCTGAGGCAGCCACGATGGCTGCTGAGAATTGAGGTGAGCTATTTAAAAAAACAGCTTCTGTACTCTGGGACTTAATCCTAATGGTTTTATTAAGTATTAGGGTCTCTCGACCTCAACCTTCACACCCCCCACTCACTGTCCCTGTCTCATCCATGCCAACTCATACCCTCCGATCCACCCCCATGGCCCATTATAGCTCCAATGCCAACTTAATGTCAAACTATGTCCCCATCCATACCCTTTGCCCTTACAACCTCCAGGCCACCTCACCCAGTATCCACCCTTGGCAGAGCTCATGAGCAATGTTAAGATGAAATAAAATTAAGGTCCAAGCGCTCACAGTTTAGTTCTAGGCTTCTTGCAATTGGAGATTCATGACAACAACTGTTGAAGTTCCGCAGTGACATTTTCTCCCTCACTCTGTGGGTATTTCTCCTTTTAAATCTGTCTTAATTGCCTATTGCAGCCAAACATTACTGGGTAGCCCTGGTCCTTAAAAATAATGTTGGTATCTATTCACACTATGGGACCCTGATTTATGCAAACTTACTATTGCTGTGTGCTGGTCACTATCTAGTCTGGACAAGGAGTCTGACCATTTAGGCTACCTGCAGGAAGCTGGTGTCAGCAGTATCATTGTGAAAAATTAAATGTCAATTCTTCTCCTGAGATTTTTGGGATTCTACCACTCCATTTTTGCTAAACAGAAGGCCTCAAAGATCATCTTCAGTTCCTTGAAAGTGTGGAGAGCGAGGGAGAAAAAGTCACTGTGGAACATCAACAGTTGTTGTCTTGAATCTCCAATTGCAAGAAGTCTAGAAATAAATAATCTTGACCAGGGAATGGTCTGTGACCTCAGGGCCTTGAGAGGGAGAAGGGTGCGGGGCTGAAATTAGGGAAACGCTGTGATGTATACTCTACACCATTACAGGTAAGAAGCCAGAAGCTCATTTGAATGGTTTCTTTTTCAAATAAAAAAATGTCTTTTGAATGTGTCATGGGCATTCTTTCTATCAGTCAGACTCACTTAAGCTTGCCAAGTCTAAAGCAGTTGGATAAAATTACATGAAAAACTTTGTTAGCTGGTCCTCTATTAACTGAGCAGAAAGTGCATTTTTGCAGAGCAACACTTTCTGTCAGAAAACATTGTTTCTGAGTGCAACTTATCGACAGGTTCCGATGTCAAGAACATAATGAACTACATAAACAAAAAGCAAATTCAATTTAGACTTTGATGAATGACACAGTATTGTTAGCAACTTTATTACAGGAAGAAACAGTGTTATTTTGCCCAAATGATGCACTATGTCGATGAAGTAAACCATTTATGTTAGTTTGTCAGAAAACACATTCAGCTGTTTTATTCAATTTCTAATGAAGCTATTCCAACCACTGCCAAAGCAATAAAACATTGGGAAACATTTGCTCCCTTCAGTGCCGCTGCTCTAGAAAGCATGAGCATCAGAGCATTATGTCATGTTACCAGCCCGAAATGAGAAAATGGCTGAACGTTATTGTGGTTGATGTTATTTTACGGATACTTCCTTTGTCTGAATTCTCTGCCCAAAGGCATGTCCGACCCACAGTGCTACAGCCTCCACCACAGGTAGGGCAAGTCCTGAATCTGCCCCAGCCAGAATGGACCAGTCATATAAATACTGTGGCTACAAGAGCAGGTCAGAGGCTGGGAATTCTGTGGAGAGTAACTCACCTCCTGAGCCCCCCAAAGCCTGACCACAATCTACAAGACAGAAGTCAGGAGAATGATGAAATACTCTCTGCTTGCCTGGATGAGTGTAGCTCCAACAGCACTTAAAAAGCTGGACATCATCCAGCACAAAGAAACCCAATTGAGCGATACCCCATCCAGCATCTTAAACATTCACTCTCTCCACCTCTGATGCACAGTGGTAACAGTGTGTACCATCTACACGATACACTGCAGCAACTCGCTAAAGCTCCTTTGACCACATCTATCTTTCACCTACAAGAACAAAGGCAACAGATGCATAGTAACACCACCACCTGCCAAGTTCCCTTCCAAGTCACACACCATTCTAACTTGGAACTATATCACCGTATCTTCACTATGGCTGGGTCAAAATCCTGGAACTTTCTCCCTAACAGCACAGTGCATGCATCAACACCACATGGACTGCAGCGATTCAAGAAGACAGCTCACCATCACCTTCCCAAGGGCAATTAGGAATGGGCAATAAAAATGCTGGCCTCCTTAGCAATGGCCACATCCCATAACAGAATTTTAAAAAATGTTCAAAGCCTCTGTGAAGATAGTGGAGTTCATAATTTGATAGCACATAATCTGCCCATGAGGACATGATGGCCATGGAAGGTGCAATCATAAATGAATATTATGTGTGTTGAGAGATCTTCTTTTCTGAGTATTCCTCTTGTGTATTTTGGTGCCAGCTCTGATTGGAAAGCAACTCTGATGGTCAATTCCATGCTAGTTTCCATACTACAGCTAGAAATTGTGGAATATTTTCACCTTCTTCTTGACTCTGTTGATGAAATCTGAATCTCTCCACTATGATTAAAGGTTTGGGTGAGGTGTGCCACAGGTGTGCCCAGATGGGGCATTCTCCACAGGAATATTGGTGTCAACAAAATAAATTTCGTAATTGAGGCAAGAAAGGTCAAATAAACAAGGTGCTTTGGACCAGACACAATCCTCAAACCTCAAAAAAAACACAGCCAAGAGTCCTCCCAAATAAACACAAAAAATCTATAAACAAAGACAATGAAAATTCCCAGGAAGACACAGGACGAGATTCTCCGACCTCCCAGCCATGTGTTTCCCGTTGGTAGGAAACCCGCGGGTGGGAGTGCGCTGCCAGCAGGAACAGAGAATCCCACCGGCGTGAACGGCCAGAGAATTCTGGCCACAATGTCTACAGAGATCGAGGAACTAGAACTCGGTGTTTTATCGATGCAAGATGATGCACAGAGAGTTCAGTTGGACTGGTCAAACTATACAGATTTTGCAGTCACTTCGATAAAACAGGAATCGTGTGCATTGAAATGCTTCTGAATAGAGAAATATTCACAAGGCAGGTTCTGCGAGCTAGGCTGATCTCCATTAACACTTGTATGGAAATGCTTCATTCAAATCTAAGAGTCGGGCGGATAATGTGGGGAAGTATTTTAATTATAGTACTTTTAAAAGCATAATCATGCTGTCGGTAAACACATTGAACAAATAACAAAAATTGCTTCTTCTCCTGGTGTTCCAGACAACAGAATAATTTCAGATCCAGGCAACATTATCAATAGGGGCAGCTAACGAATAATTGCACTATTACCCCATTTCTTTTCACTTTTCAAACAATACACATCTGCCTTATCAGAGTTTATGTCACTGTCCATAGCTGCAAGATGCCTGTGGGCTTGTATCTCCCTCTTTCCTGGCACAATTCCAAATTCAGCAGCCAGGAAAGAGTGAATATGATACAAACAGGAACGGTTATCATCACCATAGCTACTGGATATCACAACATTGTTGAAAGCCACTTTTTTCTCCTCAGTTGAAACTTTGCCAAGTAATTTACTGTGTTGATAAAGAATCGCCAGATGGGAATGGATGGTTTGGATTTTTTTAACAGCAACACTGTCTCACCGGGGCTTAAGTTGTTTGGACAGCCGAAATTCCATGAAGAGCACAATCAAAAATTGTGATTCCCACAGGAAATGCAACTTCGTTTCTTGCAGTGTTTTAAAAATTAAAACACAGGCAGTACAAATTTGAGCTAGATCTGATCACGCTGAGTCATTACAGTTTCATTTTGCCCGTGGAAATACCTTGCAAGACACTTTGCATTTTGATAGCGCCTGTTTCAAACTTTAACTGATTCGCCTCAAAAATATACTGATGTTGTTCTCTGATTTTCCAACCTACAGGTGGCACTGCTTTAAACTGTAGTGCAGCAGAGCATTCAGTGAACTTCATTTGTACCACAGCCACTTAAGTCAAAGGGAGCAATAATGTGACATCTTTTACACAAAGAATACACTCATAACTAATTATTCTGGACTGACTTGGAAAGCCTTCCAACAAAATTGCAAGATTATGCTATTAAATGAACAATAATAGCTTCACTTTTTAAAGCTTATGTTTTCCACAGCACAGCCAAGTAACTCAGCTACAAATCTATGACTTCTGCTTTTGCATACTATGGAAATCATGTATGGTGTCATCAGGTCTTCCTTTACAAACAAAAATACATAAACTTTATAAAGAACGCTGCTTTGTTAGTTTAGTGATGGCCTTCAAAAAATCCTAGTAACACAAGTCGTTACCGCAATCATAGAATCACAGAATCCCTACAGTGCAGAAGGAGACAGACATTTCTGAACAAATTATTGTACAGCAATGTTGGAAGTAAGATTAAGGTACACGCAATATGTTCAAGCCCAGGTGATATTGTCAATTTCTGTCAGTTACATTCAGGTCACTTGCCAATAGTGTTGCATATTTATCTAACCCATAAAGGAGGTGCAAATAATTCTTAAATAGAAAAAAAGATTAACATGAAACTCCCCTACATGCAGATCCATTGTCTTACCTTTCAATCCTTAAATAATGAACTTCTACTTCTGTTGAAGAATTTGTTAAATTTTAATTAATGGCCACTGACCTCCTCCTCCTTAATCACCAGCAGGACTAATCAAATTTAACCAGTAAGTAGCAGATAGAGTCACTCAACTGGGAAAGTCATAGATTCACTCTCGATTTTGGTTAACTGGGTCTCTTCTGTGCCAGCAGAAGTGGTTTTATAATTGGCTTCAGTCTCCTGTGTGAATGGGGGAAAATCAGCCAACTTCCCTGTCCGTAGTTTTTGCCTATTGACCTTTGCTCAAAGTGTGTGTGGGTTCATGTGGAATAGATCCTGTTCTAAGGGCCTTCTTACACTCCAGGTTTTTTTTATTCATTCGTAGGATATGGACGTCGCTGGCTGGCCAGCATTTATTGCCCATCCCTAATTGCCCTTGGAGGGCAGTTGAGAGTCAACCACATTGCTGTAGCTCTAGAGTCACATATAGGCCAGGCCAGGTAAAGACGGCAGATTTCCTTCCCTAAAGGACATTGGTGAACCAAATGGTTTTTTCCGACAATCAACAATGGTTTCATGGTCATCGGTAGATACTTAATTCCAGATATTTTTATTGAATTCAAATTCCACCATCTGCCATGATGGGATTCGAACCCAGGTCCCCAGAAATATTAGCTGAGTTTCTGGATTAACAGTCTAGCGATAATACCAGTAGGCCATCGTCTCACCTGTAGTTACCTGTAAAATTGTACCTTACATGATAAGCATTTAGGAGATAATCAGAGAAGTGCCAACTCATCACCACATACAGGTAAATTCAACATCAATAACCTGAAAAGAATTCCAAAGTGTTTACAATGTAGATTACCTCCACGTAGATCAGTGATGGGCAACCTAGGCTAGTGAATGGGCTGCATGGTGAGCCGCATGGTGGCACAGTGGTTAGCACTGCTGTCTCACAGCTCCAGGGACCTGGGTTCGATTCCCGGCTTGGGTCACTGTGTGGAGTTTTCACATTCTCCCCATGACTGCGTGGTTTTCCTCAGGGGGCTCCGGTTTCCTCCACAGTCCAAAGATTCGGGTTCGGTGCATTGGCCATGCTAAATTGCTCCTCAATGTCCCAGGATGCGTAGGTTAGAGGGATTAGCGGGGTAAATAGGCGAGATTATGGGGGTAGGGATTGGGTGAGATTATGGTCAGTGCAGACTCGATGGGCCAAATGGCCTCCTTCTGCATTGTATTGTTTCTATGATTTCTATGAGTGACCCTCCTTCACTTCCGTGGGCCGCAAGATTGAAATCAGGCTTGTTAACTAACCATAACCCCGTGAATAAAATTAAATACATTTAGTAAATGCCAAATACTTCATAACGAGTTGTCAAAAACACTTAATAGTTGATATGTTAATAGAACTATCGACTTCAAATAGTATAAACAAAATAAGTACATTTGATTGGATGCAGAGGGAACACATGGCTGTCACAGTCAGTGTTGTGCGCAATCAGCATGCACCTCATTTAACGCGTCCTTTCTTTACACGTGTATCATTTTACTCATACCAGTAGGAATAAAACTATGTGGACAGAAACCAATGGAGTCTGGAAATCCTGCGCATGGACAATGGTCACCAAAATGTCTCATGGCCCATACTCATTAGCCCGGTGGGCCACAAGTGGCTGCGGGTTAGCCACCACTGATGTAGATCAAAGACCAAATTTCTGATTTATATTTTTGGTAGAACATGTATGCAGAATGTCTGTTTACCTTGCCTCAAAGCATCACAATATTGTCTGACCAATATAGTATGTCGGTATTTTTAATAATGCATTTGCAGAAGGCATTTGCATAAGTGGACATAAAAGTCAGTGCCCATCTTTGTGTGTGAGGCCCCAAAATAGCAGGCAGGGAACATACAGTGGGAACATACAAGGAACATACATGCCACTGACATTAGGGAAGGACAAACAAGAAGCAACCTTTAGCAATGCCTGAAGGAGAGATTAGACTTTTTGTAAATACAAACGAGTGGTCTCAACACTTGCTTGGAATCCTCTATCCTTGACTGGATTGCTCGGAAGCAGCCTGAACCATCAGACCCTGCAATGAAAATGGCACCTGAATGTGGTCCTGAGAGCTACAAGAGTGTTACTCCCGATCCCAAATTTAACGCTCCCTCCTGATCATCACTACTCCCAACTCCAAACTACCCCATGGCCTCCACTCCCATTTTCCGATTTCCTTCGCCCTTGGCTGTGACCTTCAATCTCTCATGACCCCAAAGGGAAGGAAACACAATAACCTTGTCATTAGTCTCCCCATGAGGAAGTGCCTGAATTCTGCTCAGTGCTTCCTCAGTGAATGGGGCATTTTGTTTTGCTTTTAAAACCCTGATGCTCCACATTAGGTTGAGGCTCCAGTACGCTAGTGAATTGGGAGGTATTTACCAAAATAGAAGAAAGAAAGGTGCACAGAGCAGCACTGTAATAATTCATACAGGACATTGTGCTAATTTATCAGGGTAAAACAACAACCTCTATGGTAAAGATTACACATTGATAGCCTCTTCTCATTTTACTCTAAGCCAACTGATTAAACATTCTTGGAACACTTTGTTCTATATACAGAACAAATTCAGTACCCATTCGCAATATGGATCTCAAAGACATTTGACATGCATTTTACAATGCAAAACAAGCTTACTCAAATTTGCAATGAGGCCAAGAGGCTCTGTGGAAGAGGAGCTGAAACATCATTAGCCTCATTATAACTCAGCACTTTAATGGTCCTTACTTAGCACTAGAAATAATTCCCAGTCTCAATTAATCTCTTCCCTAAAGACTTGGAAGTTCTGAGAATTATTATAACAAAGTACACATAATTCTGTGAAGCAAACAGATTGCTTGTGTATACAGAGATGAAAGCTGCAAAACTGAAATTCGTTACAGAGAAGCATTTGTTTCTAACTCATGCCAAAAGCTATTAAGCAAATAACTCATTTATGGACAGCATATGAGGTACTTGTAGATTTGAAGTTTTTGCAGTTTTGATCATGGGGGAATAGTATCTGTGTTCAGCACCATGCCAACCCTGACACCACCCCTCACTCCCCCATCCCTACCCATACACTGGGTCCGATTTTACCATCAAGTTGCGCCCGTTTTCGGGCCCAAAAACTTGGTAAAGTCGGGCATGAGGTGAGTAGCGCGATTCACGCCTGCCTCTGCGCCCGTTCCCCCTTTACGAATGGCTGAAAATGTCCGCAATCGGAACTGCGTCCGAAATGGGCGTGACAACAATTTAAATGCATTTGCATGTATTTAAATTGACTTAATGGGTTGCACATCCAAACTTACCGGCACTTCCCCCTTTACCACCACGTTCATCCGTCCAGATTTGGCGTGAAACAGACATGGTCCGCAAAGGTCCGATTCGGGCACTCCAGCTTTTGAGGAGGTAAGTTCAGAGCTTCTGGCGGCTCTCTAACTCAAATTGGTGGCGGCGAAGGGATGGGGTGGAGGAATGCAGTTCAGATGGCTCTCTTATGGGGGGTGGAAAGGGAGGCGGGTCAGATGGCTCTCTGGTGGGGGGAGGGAAGCGGGAGTGGGCAGGGGGGTCAGCTGCCACTCTGCATGTGATCGGTGGGGCAGAAGGGGGACAAGGAGCCACAATCGGTCTGGGTAGTGGTGGGGTGGGAGGATAAGGGGGTCAGTTATGTTGTGGGGGTGGGGCAATGTTTGTGGGGGCCAGGGGGGAGGCATTATCTGGCCCGGGAGCGATGTGCAGGGGAGCGTTTTTCTATTTTTTTTACTACGCATGTGCAGTTGAAGGCTCCGATCGGAGCTGCAGGGTTTTGGGTGCGTTAAGCTTCGCCCACAGGCTTCTGCAGCGCGATTCAGAATCGCTGATATTTTTGCAGGCAGAGTGTATATGGGACGTCGGAGAATGTGTCTAAAAGTCGGATCTGAAACACTCCCAATTTCAAATCCACCCAGCACTTAGAATCAAAATGGTAAAATTGGGCCCATAGTTTTCACACTGCTCAAACCAATCCTCCCTCATCTTATGATGGAATCAGACATGCACATTTTCACAAATTTATGATTCTTCTGTTAACATAAATGAGACATGTTGAGAACTGTAAACATGGGAAACTGGCACATCGGAGTCATTTTGCCATGATCTAAGCCTCAAAGACATTGAAATGGAAAAGCAACTTTTGACTGATGAAGTGTTCTAATGATCTTTGTTAAATAAAAGCATATTTGATATAAATAATAGAGTTTATCAACATTAAAACCCTCTATAGAAGTCAGATAACTTTATAAGAACATTGAAACAGGAGTAGGCCATTTAGCCTCACAACCTGTTCTGTCATTCAGTGGTATCATGGTCAATCTGTGCCCTAACTCTAACCTGGCACGTGCCAGCTCCCTGGATGACAAAGTCTCAAATGAACATACGAACATGGAGCAAGATGAGGCCATTCAGCCCCTCAAGCTTGCTCTGCCATTTAATAAGGCCATGGCTAATCTTATAGTAACCTCAAATTTCCATCCCACCTACTCCCAATAACCTATCACCCCCTTGCTTAACAAGAATCTATTCACCTCTACTTTAAAAACATTAAACCCTGCTTCCACCACCTTTTCAAGAAGCGAGTTCCAGAGACTCTTTCTCTGAGAGAAGAAATTTCACCTCATCTCTTGAACTGGCCTGGAGTTCAAGATGCTCCCATAAGAGAGAATATCTGATGCAATTTTCTAGCTCTTCATATTGGCACCCCCGCCGTGTGTTTCCCAGTGGTGTGGCGTGGAATCAATGGGAAATCCTATTGACAGCAGCGAGACCAGAAGATCCCATCACTGGCTAACCATGTGCCACCTCCCACCACCAAGAAAAACACTGCTGGGAGGCCAGTGATCCTCTCTACACCTATCCTGTCAAGGCATCTCAGCATCTTATACATTTCAATCAGTCACCTCTTACCCTTCTAAACTCTAGCAGATACAAGCCTAGCCTGTTGAACATGTTCTCATAAGACAACCCATCCATTCCAAGTATTAGTTATGATAAACTTGTGAACTGCTTTCAGTACATTTACATCCTTTCTTAAATAAGGTGACCAATACTGTACACTATGCTCAAAATATGGTCCCACGAGTGCCCTGCAGAACTGAAGTATAACCTCCCTACTTTTGTATTTAATTCCCCTCGCAATAAATGATAACATTCTATTATTGTTCTTAAATACTTGCTGTACCAGCATACTCAGGTGAGTTCCACCACAAGGGACTCGGGTGAAGACTTTGATGGGGTGACCTGTAGAGAAGACTGATGAACATGCACACAAAGGTGTTTTGTCAGACTTGCCTCAGAGCCTGTTGTCATGTCAAGGAGCCAGCAGGAGTCTGGTTCCTTCTTGACATCAGGCTTAGCTCTGGAGTCCATTCTTTCCATCATAGAATTGGTGGCCAATGTCCTGAGAACACTGGCAGACTCCGATGTGATGAAAGGTTTAAGGACTGAAGTCTCAGTTTCCATTGCTGCTCAGGCAGGAGCTACCCAATATCACAGCCTAGCCCGTGAAAGCTTAGATTGAGGCTGTGAGATCCATACTTTTTGCTGTGCCAGCCCAGCTTGCAGGCTCTGATTAGTGCCACCGTGGCTGTGAATATAATGCGCAAAGGGACATACAGACTAGACTTGCACAGTAATCTTTGTTCCAGCAGATTACCGGGATTTCTGAATGCTGACCTGGGGCATGCCAGTGGCTCCACAGGGCACATGTCTGCTGCCTGTGCTGAGCTGCAGCTGTCCAAAGCCAGTTTCCAGCATTACTCAGTATCATTGTGCAAGACCATCTGCAGCCTCTTCCAATGAAAGTTTCACAGGGCATGTGGCAGCCAGTGGGATATCACAACATTTCAGCACCAGCCACTAAGGCAATGCACGGGAGTGAACAGTTGAAGTTTGCATGTGTTATTGGAATGTTGTTGGATAACTTGTTATGGAAAGGTTATTTTTATGGATGTCTTTGCCTTCAGCATCTGTAACAGATGGATGGAAATGTGGGGAGCAGCAGTGATGCCTGGATGATATATTAGGGGAACCAGAATTTGATTAGTTGCACAGGCAGCCCGTCTGGAATGAAGGAATCCTGAATGACTTGTCTTCCTCCTTCCAAGGGTTCATGCTGAAAGTCTGGTAGCAAAATCTGTGCGCCCATTATAATAAGGTTGGAGAGGGCAGAAAAGATCATCGCAAATTTGGAGACATGCGCTAGTTAGCACTAGAGATGCTGAGGCGGTGGAACTGTTGTTGATGATCTGCTGCAGTACATTCTTGGTGACAGCTTGGCTCTCAATGTGCAGATACAGTTCAAATGTAGTTGCTTGCAGAAGGGAGTCATCAGCCACATGTAGAGTGGGTAGCTCTTGGCACTAAGCAGCCAGCCTCTGGTTTATCATGGCTCTGGCTCAAATATGGTGGGAACAGCTGATGAAAGTGTCATAGTTGCTGCCAGGATAGCGTGAATTCAATGACATGTGGTCACACATCAACTGCATGGAGTGAAAGCCCATGTGGCGGTGGGATATCTCCCCATAAATATGACATCTGTAGAGGCTCATGTATGAAGTCAATGGCTCCCAGCACCCATTGGGAATCTCACTATCCAAGAAAAGCCATGTGCCTACTTCTCGTATTGCCCTCTGGTTAGAGAGGAGACTAAGAAGGCTCCTCTCCCAGCTATAGAGACTCTGTTACCTGTCTGAAGCAGCGATGCATGGTGAACTGTGACAATGTTGCCAACATGGAGGGAAGCCAGAAGCCAAGTGGGTGGGTTGGAATCTGCAATCTCCACACAATTCAACCAATTAAGGAAATAAGAATATATCACCCCAACCCCTACTTAATAGAGGTGATGGAATCCGACCACTTTTGGCTGTTGGCTCTTTCATGGAAAGCAAGGTTTCTCAGAGGCAGGAATGTGTTAGGGTGCCGACCCGATACAGAATTCTACAACTTTGCTCCCCATCTCTCTTTCAAACCTGCCTACACCAGCGGGATGACACCAAGTAGAAGTGAAACATTTAATTTTGATTTAATATCAGCATTGAAGTATTTAATGTGTTACATAGGGGGTGATTTTAAGTCCATACTCTCTATCTGCCAGAATGGTGGCGCACGCTCAAAATCCAGAGAGCGCAATTCGCACCGGCGAGTTTCCGAGTTCCAATTTTACCGACCCCTTGACCGGTGGCGTGCCCGTGAAACACGCCGCGTGACTGCAGAAAACTCATTTTAATACATTAACGTGTCATTAGCGGGCACTCTCTCCGGGACTTCCCCCCTCACCAGATATTCAGTGGGTGCCGGCATGACCACTCCAACACCATTTACAACAGGTTCACCTAGACGTGAACCTGTCAGGGGGGTCTCCTCGGGGTCATAAAGGTAATTGTAGTCCCTCAGGGGAGAGGGCCAGGGCCAAGGAGTGGCCTGGCAATGCTTCCCTAACACTGCCCCTTGGCACAGATTGGCACTGCCAAGCTGTGCCGAGGGGCCGGTCCCAGTGGGGGCGGGAGGGAAGGTTCATTTAGAAGCAGTGGCGGCCGGGAACGGATGGAGGAGCAAGGTTGCTGGCAATGGCCAGTGGGGTGGGAGGAGAAGGGGCCGACTCTGTTGAGGGTGGGGCTAGAAGTACCAACTCCAATCAGGGAGTCGGGGTGAGAAGTACAGACCCCAGGCGAGGGTTGAGAGGAAGAATTACCCAGGTTCTGATCAGAGCATCTTTAAAGATGGCATCCTGATCTCTGAGCAGTGGAGGTTTGCCGCTGTGTCGAGGCCTCGGCCCCCCCTCTCCCCCATATGATGGCGTGAAACATGCCCCTTGATTTTTTTTTGCCAGAGTTTTGTAAGATCTGGAGAGAAAACTGACCTGTTACTCTGGAGAGAAACACATCAGTTTTCTCACCGGAAACAACACTCTGCCACTGTTTGGGAAAATTCCACCCATTATTTTTAATACTGCATTAATAAAGCAGCCACCAGCTTATGAATCACTTTATTACCATAATAGTCAGCAATGCGGAAAATTGAAAACAATCTGTTCTGGGAGCCTAGAATACTTCAAGGTGCCAAAGCTTGGATTTCCTGATGTGAGCTTGCATTCATCAAAGGGCAATGGATGTGCACTCCCGCCCACACACCGACCCTAGCAGGTTTCCTGGCATAGCTACTTTCAAAAAAAATCAATGGCCTTTCTTGAAAAGTCACCAGTGCTTGGCTACAATAGTTAAGGGAGGGATCTAGAGGCTGGGATTGTCCTCTTGGATTTAAAAGCCAGGAGTTGCTCAACGGGGAAATGACAGCAATTACTACTGTGCAGGGAAACTAAAAAATCATGACCGTCAGAAGACCTTCAGGGAAAAGAGCTTCTAATTTCAGTGAAGCAGAAATGGATATATTACTACAAGGGCTAAAAAGGCATGACTGCTTGGCACGTGAGAGAAAAATAAATCTCAGGTTACTGTGAGGACACGAGGAAAATGGCTAAAGTCGTTAGTGCCACCCCTTCGTTCCAAGATTGTCAATACCATGAAGGAAAGCAATGTAATACTTTGAACAGAATGGGCAAGGTAATTGCCTCACCATTCCAGTAAAGGTCACACAACCAGCATCTAATATACTGCCATCAAGATGCAACACATCCCACAGTGCAATTGCATGCTTGAATGGAGGTGTCAGCTGCTCTAAGCTATAGTTGGCACTACACTGAGATCTAGACTTGGCAATAAAGTGAATAAAGTATGATTACAGGCTCACCATATGTATCACATTTAACTTTCATTTATCAACTCTGCCTGTCAGTAATTCACTTCATTAATGTGCCGTTCCTAATTCTCCGATGAGGCTCGCATTTTATAAACTCTGCCTTTTACAAGAAGAAACGTTTCATAATTCCAGAGAAAATATGAAATAGTGGGGAGAAGTGAATTATATGCGAGTTGATCTAAGACATTAAGTAGAAAGAGATCGCCAGTGGCTGAAGGTATAGCAGTGGACAGTTGACACAATCAGGTTGATGCATGAATGAGTCTTATGTGGTCATAACTGTACTTTTTATGTAACTTCCTATTGCCCTGTAACCTGCTGAAATCTCTGTATTCCTCTAATTCTGGCCTCTTGTCTGTCCCTGATTTGTCTGTTGTATCTTTGAATGCTTAACCCCTAACGATTGGAATTCTCTCCCAAAATCTCTTGGCCGTTGACACCTTTCTCCCTTCCTTTAATATACTCCATTTGATCTACCTCTTTCAGTGCCTACCACAGACTCCATTCCCCACCACTGATTCCAACCCTTTCCCGGCACCTGCCTGACACTGTTCACATCCTCAGTGTCCTATTTGACCCCAAGATAAGCACACATATCTGCATTGAGACTACATATTTCTACCTCCCTAAAATCATCCCTATCTCAGCTCTTCTGCTGCTGAAGTCCTCACTGATGCCTTTGTTACGTCCAGACTTAAAGTATTCTAACGCACTCCTGACTGGCTGCCATAAACCTGAGGCCATCCAAAACTCTGCTGCCCATGTCCTAAATTGCATCAAATATCATTCACTCATCACCCCTGTGCTTGCTGACACACATTGGCTCCTGGTTAAACAATGTCTCCATCTTAAAATTTTCACCACTTTCGCGCCCAGGCCACTCACTGGGTGGATTTTTACGGCCTCGCTTGTCCCAAACCCATACAATCCCGCCCGAGGTCAACGGGCGTTTCCATGGTCTGCCTCTTGCCTGCTCTGATTCCTGTGATGGGCAGGACAGTAAAATTCTGGCCACTGTCTCTGTAATCTCTTCCATCCCCACAGCCCTCAGAGATACTCTAATTCTGGCTTCTGGAGAATCCCCTATTTCAAACGTTCTGGCCACAATGCCCCAGCAAAACTTTCTTGTTTTTGTACTATTATGCAGGCAGCTTCTGAGTCTGGGGATGGGGTGGAATTGCTATTGAAACCTGGAAGTCAACTCAGTAGATTAGAATCTACAACTTCAACTGGGCTGAACCAATGAATTTTGACTTCCAGATTTCATGTTTCAAAACTATGCAGTGGGTGCAACGCTCACCCATGTGACCCAATCTCACCCATGTGACCCAATCTCACCCATGTGTCCCAATCTCACCCATGTGACCCAATCTCAGCTGCATTTAAGGGACAGTCAGCAAATAATGGATATAGAGCAAAGGCAAAGCCAGATTCAATGACCACCACTGAAATTACAATTAGCTCTTAAAATTGGCCTTGGACAGTTAGGTTTTCACCTGGTGATTCATGCCTTACAAATGAGTACGAGCAGACACTGGGAGCTGACAAGTTCTATGAAGTTAGTAAGACATGATCTTCCCCTAACAAAGTCATTCTGACTATCTCTGATCAATCTGTGCTTTTGTAAGTGATGGTTTACCCATCTATCAGAATTGTTTCCAATAGTTTGTCCACCAATAAGGTCAGACTGATCGGCCTATAGTTTTCTGGCATATACCTAGCACATTTTTAAATAATGGTACAATATTTGCAGATTTCCAATCCTCTGGTACCTCACCTGTCACTAGTGAGGATTGACAAATGATCTTCCCTGGGATACAATCCATCTGACCCTGGGGATTATCCACCTTCAAGGATGTTGGTCCCTCCAGTACTTCCTCGTTCACTATGCTCATGTATCTAATATTTAACATTCCTTCTCTTTAACTTGAATGTTTATATCATCCCTCTCCTTCGTGGAGACAGAGACAAAGTACTCATTGAGAACCCTGCCCACACCTTCTAAATCAATCACAAGTTACTGTGATTGATTTACCTGCCAATATTTTTTCATACCCTCTCTTTGCTTTCTTAATTTCTATTTTTACTTCATCCCTGTCATTCTTATACTTCTCTAGACTTTCCACATGGGTAATCGGTGAATGGGACATGGAGCAAGATATGGGCAGCAGAGTTATAAATGACATCAAGTTTATGGAAGTTTGGCTGTGGAAGACAAGCCAGAAAATTGTTAGAATAGTTAAATCTGGAGGTAACAAAAGCATGTATGATAATGCAGATGCACAAACAGCCATGTGCATATGGATGATTTAATTCCAATTACTTTAACAGAAGTCCCCTTCCACTTTAACACGGTGCATCATCTGTGCTTCAACCAGTAGAAGCAGGTAACTCAGATCCTTGCCCTGAAGTACCTCTTGTTGATGTTCTCTGGACTTTGTAGCCCACGAGGCCACTGCCGAAGACTGCTGCACCTGCAGCTGTCCAGAGACAATCTTACTACTGGAAGAGATGGTGAGAAGTGGGGTGCTATCTGGGAAGTCAGGTTGAGGCTGGAGGATAGTGAGTAATTCTTGAGATGTGAGAATACTTTGAGGGAGTTTCCCAATACTATGTGCTCTTTCATCATCGCCCCTCTCCTGCCAGTCAGCTTATGGCCAAGGATATGGTATCTGCCATCCTGTCTAAAGTGACAGACATATCCTGAATGGCTATGGTGTTAGGCTTATTTGACAGTCTTGCTTGAAGGACCATGAAGACGGTTAATCTTCCCATGGGAGACACTTTTGCAATTCCCTGCACCAATCTATTGGTGATCAAGCTGGATTCCTCCATCCTTTCTGCCTGTATGCAGAGTGTTTCTGGTATGTCTGTCAGTGCCTGGTTCAATTGCTAATACAATTCTAACATTCCCCCTCTCGACAATAGGCCACAGAATTCAGTGTATGTGTCCAGCTGAGGAGAACTTGGACAGGATTCTGTTCCTTGATGCAAACACTCTGTTTCTGTCCTGTCAGCTCCCAGTGTCTGCTCGTACTCATTTGTAAGGCATGAATCACCAAATGAAAACCTAACTGACTGTCCAAGGCCAATTTTAAGAGCTAATTGTAATTCCAGTGGTGGTCATTGAATCTGGCTTTGCCTTTGCTCTATATCCATTATTTGCTGACTGTCCCTTAAATGCAGCTGAGATTGGGTCACATGGGTGAGATTGGGTCACATGGGTGAGATTGGGTCACATGGGTGAGCGTTGCATCCACTGCATAGTTTTGAAACATGAAATCTGGAAGTCAAAATTCATTGGTTCAGCCCAGTTGAAGTTGTAGATTCTAATCTACTGAGTTGACTTCCAGGTTTCAATAGCAATTCCACCCCATCCCCAGACTCAGAAGCTGCCTGCATAATAGTACAAAAACAAGAAAGTTTTGCTGGGGCATTGTGGCCAGAATGATTGAAATAGGGGATTCTCCAGAAGCCAGAATTAGAGTATCTCAGATGGACAGACTAGTCAGAAAAGTGAGATCTCATGGGATACAAGAGAAGGTGACATGTTGTATCCAAAATTGGCTCAGTGACAGGAAACAAACAGTAATGGATATTTTTCTGAATGGAAAATGGTTTTCTGTGGCTGTTTGTATACGTATTAATAATTTAGATTTAAATGTGGGAGGCATGATTGAGAAATTTGTAGATGATACAAAAATTGGCTGGGTAGTTGATAGTGAAGAGGATAGTTGTGGTCTCCAGAATTATATCAATGGTTTGGCTGAGCGGGCGGAGAATTGGCAAATAAAATTCAATCTGGTAAAGTGTGAGGTAATGCACTGGGGAGGAGGACAAACAAAGCAAGGGAATAGTCAATAAATGGGAAGATATTGAGAGAGATTGAGGAAGTGAGAAACCTTGGAGTACATGTCCACAAGGTGGCAGGACAGGTGGATAAAGTGGTAAAGAAAGCATGTGGAATGCTTTTCTTTCTTGGGTGAGATATTAAATAGAAAGCAGGGATGTAATGATGGAACTGTCCAGTTCTGGCCACCACATTACAGGAAGGACATAATTGTTCTTGAGGGTGCGCAGAGGACCTTTACAAGAATGTTGCCAGGGCTTTAAAATTGCAGCTACAAGGAAACATTGGATAGGCTAGGGTTGTTTTCCTTAGAATAAAGGAGTTGAAGGGGTGACGTTATTGAGGTCTACAAAATTATGTGGGGTCTAGACAGGAAAGACTGGCTTCCCTTGGCTGAGGAGTCAGTTACTGTGGGACATAGATTCAAGATGATTGGAAGAAAGATCAGAGGGGACATGAGGAAAAGCTTTTTCACCCAGAGTGTTTTAGGCATCCGGAATTCACTGCCTAAGTTGTTGGTTGAGGCTGAAACACATTTGAAAGGTATCTGGATCTGTATCTGAAGTGCTATAACATGCAAGGCTATGGATCAGGTGCTGGGAAAGGGGAATTAAAATGAGTGGCTAGTTTATTTTTTGGCTGATATCGGCATGGTGAGCTGACTGGCCTCTTTCTGCACCATATCTTTTCTCTGGTTCTACGGTTCCGTGTGCACGCTGACAAACATCACTTCCTAGTTAATCAATGCTTCAAATTCTCATCCTTGTTTTATAATCACTCCACTGCCTTGCACCTCCCTATCTCTCTTATCTTCTCCAGCCTCACAACTAATTATGGCCTCTTGACCATCCCCTATTTTATTTGCTCCACACGTTGGTGGCCATACTATTAGCTACTTGGACCCCAAACTCTGCAATTCCTTCCCACGCTTTGCCGCTTATGTACCTTGCTCTGCTCCTTAAACACACTCCTTACAAGCCCCTTGCCCAAGCTGCGGGTCAGCTGCCCTGATATCACCTTGTGTTGCTTGATGTCCAATTTTGTTTTATAATTTTGCTGTGAATGTTATTTGGGACATTATGTTAAGAACACTGCATAAATAAAGGTTTTGCTGTTCTCCCTGAGGTAGATTATGGTAGTTATCTCAGTAATGGCTGTAAATATGCTAATTGCTTCACTTTCTACAGGAATCATTCTCACAGGAAGATTTATGATTAGTCTGAAGACTCAATTCATTAGGGAGGACAATGAAATAACAGGAGTGCAAAAACAAAATAAACCATGCTTGTGAATTGGTAATTCATTTTGGTAAAGTGTCACTAGCAGGGAGACGCAGAGATCAATACTGGGACCATTACTGTTCACAGTGAAATAAATTACTTGGAAATGGTAATAGAAAAAAACAGTCAAACAGTACAGTTACACATGAGAAAATTAACTTAGAGCAAATTGATCACGAGTTCATTTCAAATGTTGAGAGGCAATAAGAATTGACAAGAAAGATATATTTGTCTTGCAAGGGGTACATTGCAGATTCACCAACTAATGATTAAACCACGATGATTGTATACACATTGTATATACCTAGGGTATACACATGGCTGTTTGTGCATGTACTCATAGTAATCCTACTCACTCTGTCCCTGTATTTTTAGAATGTTAAACAAACATTAAGACCAATGTATGGAAAATTGTATGCAACCTGCTGTCAATTTTGGCTATTTGCTGTTGGCAGGAGAGATAATTCACCACGGGAGGAGTTGGAAAATGTTCCTTTTTATTAAGATTCTTGAGTGTAATCTTTGGTTAACTACAGATGACTCTTAGTTCTAATATTGGTTGAACAACTAACATGGGTGAACATTAATAGGAGATTATAAGAACATAAGAACCAGGAGCAGGAGTAGGCCAACTAGCCCCTCGAGCCTGCTCTGCCATTCAATAAGATCATGGCTGATCTTTTCATGGACTCAGCTCCACCCAACCGCCTGCTCACCATAATCCTTAATTCCTTTACTGTTCAAAAATTTATCTATCCTTGCCTTAAAAACATTCAATGAGATAACCTCAACTGCTTCACTGGGCAGGGAATTCTACAGATTTATAACCCTTTGTGTAAAGAAGTTCCTCCTCAACTCAGTCCTAAATCTGCTTCCCCTTATTTTGAGGCCATGCCACCTAGTTCCAGTTTCACCTGCCAGTGGAAACAACTTCCCTGCTTCTATCTTATCTATTCCCTTCATAATCTTATATGTTTCTATAAGATCTCCCCTCATTCTTGTGAATTCCAATGAATATAGCCCCAGTCTACTCAGTCTCTCCTCATAAGCCAACCCTCTCAACTCTGGAATCAACCTAGTGAATCTCCTCTGCACCCACTCTCGTGCCAGTATATCTTTTCTCAAGTAAAGAGACCAAAACTGTACATAGTACTCCAGGTGTGGCCTCACCAGCACCTTATACAGCTGCAACATAACCTCGCTGTTTTTAAACTCCATCCCTCGAGCAATAAAGGACAAAATTCCATTTGCCTTCTTAATTACCTGCTGCATCTGCAAACCAACTCCCTGAGATTCCTGCACAAGGACACCCAGGTCCCTCTGCACAGAAGCATGCTGCAATTTTTTATCATTTAAATAATAGTCCATTTTGCTGTTATTTTGTGTGTGATCTTAATAAAGGCATTAAGCTTTCTACTTTTAATAAGTTAATAACTCCGCTGAAATAATAAATAGAAGAATGTCGGATAAATGTGTTGTACACCATTTGTCAATTACTGTCAACAATCGTAACATCTAGCCTCATATCCTCATATTTTTAACAAGCAAAGTATTTGTAATGCATAATGGATCGATCAGCATCTAATAGAAAAGTTGGTATATTAAATGTTATATAAGATTCTTAATCTGCACAGAATGCTAAGGGCTTTTTGATGACACTGACTCACTCAGATCCCACCTGAAACTATTTAAAAATTGGTCAATTAAGATTGTTAACATCATCCCATCTGCAATCATGCTAATCCCCTGCCTGGCTGCGGGCTGCTGTGGCTTCTGAGACAGACATGGTAATGAATCATAGCCTTCTTAGCTTGTTGAGCCTGCTTAAAGCTTGAGAGAGTTGCTTCACCAAAGCTGAAAAAGAGCAGCTTTGCATTCAGGGATTGTAGTCTCAATTATCCAATAATAGCAAAAACGCGTTTAAGCTAGCCTAAAGCATAGGGCTGGCCTTGGCTGGCCTAATTTTCTGATTGGAGCCCATTCCCCAAATCTAAATAAACTGCAGACAGAAGAAAAGCTTAACCAGAATGCTCGGCTTTCCCTTCGAGTACAATACCTGCCTCCATGCCCATCAATGAAACAGAAGTGGCTGATTTTTATGTGACCCCAGCCGACGTGCTTTCTGCGGGGGCAGAGGGATCACGTAAAATAGGGTGGTTATCCTGAAGTTATTCCCATAATACGGGTAGGTTGCAAAATCAGCAACCCACCTGCCATATTTAAATGAATCATCAAGGGTCAGTTATGCTTATTATCAAGGCAATTGACCGTGATAATAGACTGCCCACTCTGTTGGGTGTGGGCAGCCGCTCAGAGCAGGAAGCCCACTTTTTTATAAGTTAAAAGCTTAAAGTGTGAGAAGGAAGGGGAATGTCATCTTACGTAGGCTGCCCTTTTCTGACCTTAGGTCAAACCCACCTCCTTCCTTCTCACCTGCTCCCTCTTGCTAACCTACTCGAACTCTCTTCCAGGGATCCATGGGCGTTGGTCTTCTTGTTCTGAAGTCCTAGCAGCAGCCCCCGATGCCTTCCGGGACTGATGGAGTTGCCAGTCTATCGATCAGGCGGTAGCTTCAGAGAGTGGGTCTTCATTCCCAGTGAGAGACGGAAGTCCCACTCTGCACTTGTGGGTGGCCAACGTTACTGGGGTCGGGCATGCCACCCAAACCCCCCCCATATTATCCCACCCAAGGTTGTGGAATACTAGTTTTTTGTGATGTATGCAATAAGATGCCCGGATCCCTCTGCATCTCAGAGCTCTGCAATCTCTCAATTTTTCAATCCGCTAAATAAAAGCAACAAGTATCATGTTGTTAAAAATAAACAGGAGCTTTGAAGGAGGAAAATTGAAATCTTTCCGACTAACTAATGGGCAGCCACGAGACGTTTCCAGTGGGAAAGGTGTGATACTGGGTCATACCCTGCAGAATTAAAATAATCATAGAATAATGGAATCTTACAGCACCAAGCCCAGTCTGTGAACACCAGGTGGAATTCTCCCAATTTGAGATTAAGTGCAGTGGTGGGTTGCTCCGGCGACACTTGTCCCGCTGGCCAGAATGACGGGATCTTGCGCCAGATTCAGCACTTGGAACCTCATTAATTATGCACAGGCGAGTTCCCCTCTGACTCTCCTGGCTGGTTGCCAGCTGATTTATCTGCCCACCCTTGGCTGGTGGGTTTTAAGGTCCCGGTGCCATATTTAAAGGCCAGTCCAGGACATTCATATCACTCTCTCCAACCCAAACATCCAACATGTCCAGAACCCAGATGTCTCCTGACAATTGGGCTTAAAGATTTATCCCTCTTGAAACCGTTCAGCTATGAGGGTACTGTGGTGAACCATCGTTGGTTCCCACTGTGGGATTGTTCTAATGTTGTTGTTGGGCTAGGGTGTTCCCACTGTGGGATTGTTCTAATGTTGTTGTTGGGCTAGGGTGGGATTAATACACCTGTGGTTGTTACTGTTGTGGCACATCCCAGTCGGGCTCCGCCTCCTGGGAGAGGTATAAGACCCCCCTGCTCGGGCGGGACCTCGTCAGTCTGGGATAGTGTGTTAACGTTCTATTAAGTTCCATTGTTAGACAATAAAAGCCTTCTGTTACCGAAGCTTCGTGCCTCGTGTTCAATTGATGCGCATCAATTTTATTGTCTAACATTAAGCTCTCGACGGAAGAAAAAAAAGAAAGGAGAGTATGGAGCAAATCCTAAAGCCAGAACGTCTGACGCTAGATCCACGTGCGGTGGGCGCTTCTAACACCTTCGACCACTGGCTGAAGTGTTTTGACGACTACCTGGCAGCCTCTGCAGCGGTCACCACAGATGATGACAGACTCCGGGTCCTCCATGCGAGGGTAAGCGACACAGTCTACCTCGCGATCCGTGCGGCCACCACTTACCCGAGGGCCCTCGAGCTTTTAAAAAAGTGCTACACGAAACCTCCCAACGAGATCCACGCTCGTTACCTCCTCGCTACACGACGTCGGCAGTCGGGCGAAACCATGGAGGATTACGCCAATGAGCTCTTGCAGCTTGCCAGGGGCTGTGACTGCAAAGCTGTGTCGGCTGAGCAGTACATGTATGACCTCGCCCGAGATGCGTTTGTGGCAGGGGTAGGGTCTTCATACATCCGTCTCAAGCTGCTAGAAAAGGGGAATCTCAACCTGACCCAAGCTATGGAATTAGCTGAAATGCTTGAGGCGGCTTCGAAGAGCTTGGTCCTGTATCCGGAGGACCACGTGGAGACAACGTGGCAGCAGCAGTCGCAAATCCCTCCTCGCCCCACGGGCTCGAAGTGCAGTGTTATGGCGTGCTCCCATGTCGACCCGACGACGGCTGCAGCCCCATGCGGCCCGTGGTGCTACTTCTGCGGAGGAGCCAAGCATCCACGACAAAAGTGCCCCGCTAAAGCGGTAGTCTGTAACCTATGCGGTAAAAAGGGGCATTATGCGAAGGTGTGCAGATCGAAGCCCAAGAACGGCAGTGCAGCCTGTGACCCTTCAGAACGGGGATCATCACCATCGTCGTCGAAGTACTCACGGGGTTCATCCACGTGCGAGTCCAGGACGACGCCATTGTGGTCGACGGAGTCGGAGGAGGATGACCACCAGGAGTCGCTACGTTTGGCGCCCTCAACCATGTGCGATTCATGGGGGCGGCCATTTTGGTCGACGATGACCATGAGCGACCAGCAGGGGTCCTCAGCATCGACCTCAGCTGCCTGCAGTGATGTTCACGGACCAACGGTGGCGTCGATCACCCTGAACCAGGCTAAGCACCACAGGCTTGACTGTTCGATGATGGATATACAGGTAAATGGTCGTGCAATTTATTGTCTGTTTGACAGCGGGAGCACTGAGAGCTTTATTCACCCTGACACTGTAAAGAGGTGTGGACTCCAGATTCAACCTGCCAAACAGACAATCTCTATGGCATCAAGGTCCCGGTCTGTCCCTGTGCTAGGACGTTGTGTGGTAACCTTGAAAGTGCAAGGCACAATTTACGAGCGATTCAGGCTCCTTCTGTTGCCGCATCTTTGCGCACCAATTCTCCTCGGACTAAACTTTATGGTCCACATGAAGAGTGTGATCCTACAGTACGGTGGGCCACTCCCTTCGCTGACAGTAGGGGAACAGCTGCAGTCTCCAAATTGTCCAAAGCGCCCCGCATGCAATCTTTCTACATTAAAGATCACCACACCCTCTTTATTCAAGAATCTGGTACCAGGCTGCAAGCCCATCACTACTAAAAGTAGGCGTTACAGCACTGAAGATCGGATCTTCATCAGATCTGAGGTTCAGCGACTCCTCAAAGAAGGGATCATACAGCCCAGTGTTAGTCCGTGGAGAGCACAGGTTGTGGTGGTCAAGAGCGGGAACAAACCCCGGATGGTCATTGATTACAGTCAGACCATTAATCGATATACGCAGCTGGATGCGTATCCCCTCCCGCGCATATCTGATATGGTCAATCAGATTGCGCAGTACCGGGTGTTCTCCACCATAGACCTTAAGTCCGCCTACCACCAACTCCCCATTCGCCCAGAGGACCGACACTACACGGCCTTTGAGGCGGATGGTCGTCTGTATCAGTTTCTTAGGGTTCCATTTGGTGTCACCAATGGGGTCTCGGTCTTCCAGCGTGCTATGGACCGAATGGTGGACCAGAACAGGCTGCGGGCTACCTTCCCGTACCTGGATAATGTCACCATCTGCGGCCGTGATCAGCAGGACCATGACACAAATCTCCAGAACTTTTTACGCACTGCATCTCGCCTGAATTTGACCTACAACAGGGAGAAGTGTGTATTCCGTACGCGCCGGTTAGCCATCCTGGGATACGTGGTGGAAAACGGGGTCATTGGCCCTGATCCCGACCGTATGCGCCCCCTTGCTGAACTTCCCTTGCCCGCTAGCGCAAAAGCACTGAGAAGATGCCTCGGCTTCTTCTCCTATTAAGCGCAGTGGGTCCCCAACAACGCGGACAAAGCCCGTCCGCTTATTAAGTCCACGACTTTTCCACTCACGCCAGAGGCCCAATTGGCCTTCAAGGAATTGAAACACGACATCGCGAAAGCCATGATGCACGCGGTAGACGAATCCATCCCTTTTCAGGTGGAATGCAATGCATTTGATTTCGCCCTGGCCGCCACACTAAACCAGGCGGGCAGGCCCGTCGCGTTTTTTTCCCGCACCCTCCAAGGCCCTGAAATTCGGCATTCAGCGGTGGAAAAGGAGGCCCAGGCCATTGTGGAGGCCGTCAGACACTGGCGCCATTACCTGGCGGGGAAGCAGTTCACCCTGATCACGGACCAGTGGTCCGTGGCGTTCATGTTCAACAACACGCAGAGGGACAAAATCAAGAATGATAAGATCTTGCGGTGGAGAATTGAACTCTCCACCTATAACTACGATATCATGTATCGTCCAGGGAAACTCAATGAGCCCTCGGATGCCCTCTCGCGCGGAACATGCGCTACTATGCAGGAGGATCGCTTGAACGCCCTCCATAATGACCTGTGCCATCCTGGGGTCACTCGGCTCTACCACTTTATCAAAGCCCGCAACCTGCCTTACTCGGTGGAGGACGTCAGGTCGGTGACAAGGCGCTGTCGGATTTGCGCGGAATGCAAACCGCACTTTTACCGACCTGACCGGGCACATTTGGTCAAGGCCACTCGCCCCTTCGAGAGGCTGAGTGTGGATTTTAAGGGCCCCCTTCCCTCAACAGATCGGAACATGTACTTTCTGAATATAATAGATGAGTACTCCCGGTTCCCGTTTGTTGTCCCCTGCGCGGACACGTCGACTGCCACGGTGATCAAGGCATTCCGTGATCTTTTTACCCTGTTCGGGTACCCCAGCTATATCCATAGCGACAGGGGCTCGTCGTTCATGAGCAATGACTTGAGGCAATTCCTGCTCTCATACGGGATTGCCTCTAGTAGGACCACGAGTTACAACCCTAGGGGTAATGGACAGGTGGAAAGAGAGAATGCTACAGTCTGGAAGGCTGTCCTATTGGCGCTGAAGTCCAAAGGCCTTCCAGTCTCCCATTGGCAGGAGGTCCTCCCTAATGCGCTTCACTCCATTCGCTCCCTCCAGTGTACGGCAACCAATGCTACTCCCCACGAGAGGATGTTCTCATTCCCTCGGAAGTCATCCTCGGGGATATCTTTACCAGCCTGGTTGACGTACCCAGGACCCGTCCTTCTGCGGCGACATGTAAGGGCCCGCAAGTCCGACCCCTTGGTCGAACAGGTCCACCTCCTCCACGCCAACCCTCAGTATGCCTATGTGGCATATCCTGACGGGCGAGAGGACACAGTCTCGATCCGAGACCTGGCGCCTGCAGGGGACGTAGCAACTCCTGTCGCTCCCATACCCCCAGTGACGAATCCCTTATCCCTTATTTCTCCCCCGGACGTGGCGCGGACAGCACCGGGACCAGTGCTTAACAGTTTTACTCCAATGCACAGCTTGCCTGAGCCCCGGAGATCGGCGCCATCGCAGAATGTACCGGGATCCCCTGCACTACTGCTTCATCAGGGTCAACCGGCCTGTGAGTCCGTGGGAGAACAGCTGGACGCTGTTTTGGGGAGAACGCCAACGCAAGCACCTACTCCGGTGTCACCGCCGGTATTGAGGAGGTCACAACGACGGTGCGGTCCTCCAGACCGTCTGAATTTATAATCTGTTGACATTTTAGTCTGTTTTCGTACCCCGCCGGCCTTTGTTCTCAAAGGAGGGGTGAATGTGGTGAACCATCGTTGGTTCCCACTGTGGGATTGTTCTAATGTTGTTGTTGGGCTAGGGTGTTCCCACTGTGGGATTGTTCTAATGTTGTTGTTGGGCTCGGGTGGGATTAATACACCTGTGGTTGTTACTGTTGTGGCACATCCCAGTCGGGCTCCGCCTCCTGGGAGAGGTATAAGACCCCCTGCTCGGGCGGGACCTCGTCAGTCTGGGATAGTGTGTTAACGTTCTATTAAGTTCCATTGTTAGACAATAAAAGCCTTCTGTTACCGAAGCTTCGTGCCTCGTGTTCAATTGATGCGCATCAGGTACCACGGGCACATCTCCCAAGTCTCCCCTCCTCCATGACATCTTGGCGCTCATGTTGTCCCACAACAGGCCCCTGAACTCTCTGCACTGCCTCCCCCTCCGAGGAGGACTCCTCCTCCTCTCCAGTTTACCCTCTGACACGGTCTTACCTCTCGGCACAGCTAGATCGTGAAGGACACAGCAAACTGCGATCATGTGGCAAACTCTCCCTGGTGCATACTACAGAGAGCCACCTGAGTGGTTCAGGCATCTGAATCACATCTTCAGCAGTCCTATTGTCTGCTCTATGAGGGAGCGTGTGATTGTGTGAGCAGCATTGCACCTTTCCTTGGTTGGAGTCTAAGGGTGACGCACTGGAGTCATTAGCCTGTGTTTAAATTAGTAACCCTTATCCCCCAGCAACCACCCCTGCAGACTTTCTGACCCTTTGAAGATCCCAGGCACCTGAGAATGTAGGGGTCATGACAACTCGCAGGGAACCAGGCATAAACGTGCAGGATATACTTCTGATAGTCACACACCAATTGCACATTGACAAAACAGAAGCTGTTGCAGTTGATGAATCTCAAGTGTTGTTGCCAGGGAGCCCCAATTAGACACATGGGTATAGACTGTGGCTCAATGCAACCAAAGGAAACCAGAGATAGCTGCAAAGCCCATGGCCGGGATTTTATGGCCTCACTCAACCCGAGGCTGGAAAATTCCGCCTGAGGTCAATCGACTTTCCCATCGTTCGTCCCTTACCTGCTCCGATTCCCATGTCGGGCGGGGTGGTAGAATTCCGGCGCATAAATCCCTGAGTCTGGCTAATCTCATCCGGAGCAAAGTTTACATAATGATGGGCCCTCCTGTAAAGCTGACTGTGAAATGCTGCACAGGTCACGAGTTTCTTCCTGTGAAAACCCAGAGGCAAAGAAACTGAGTGATGCCTTTGAGGCCACTGGCAGGGGAAAGTCTCCAAACCCAGGTGGTGTCAGGTCTTCCCAGAGCATGTGACATATGTAGTGGACCAGATCCCTGGAGAATCATATCCTTCCCCTGCCCTGACTCTCACTCGTTCGCAGAAAGAGACTGGTGGACGATAGACCCTCGGTGGTTTGAGCTATCTCTGTTGTCTGGGCCTCTGCTCCTCAGAGGCCCAGGCCCTGTTGATGCTCATGATCCCCCTGGCCATGTCTCCCAGGCAGGTCTGCTGGAGCTGCGCGCATGGACGCTTTTCCCCTCCCTCGTCTCCTGCATCCTGCAGCCCAGATTGCATTGTTCCCCGTGGTGCCTTACCCCTGTGACTGTAGCACAAACATAGAGGTGAGCAGCATTCCATTCCACGGATGTGACATCTGGAGTCCTGTAGGGGTGAAAATGTGAGAAATTGATCATTGAACCAATGTGGCTCTGAACCCCACTCATTAACTTGGCACAACCATAAACTTTCGGTTTCTCATGGTGAGTGAATGGAATCCGCTTGGTCACTGATGAATGGCCTTAATTCTTAGCCCATGACTCCCCTTCACTGATGGGATAGCTGGGTTGATGCCCCCTTCACTGTAGCCTTCACTGTACAAGGCTGCATTCTTATCTTCCACTATGTAGCTTTTCCAAATTTGACATGAGGTTATTGAGCTGTGCCTGTCCCTTTAAAAGCGTGAAATGAGAAATCTAGCTTGCGCTTGTTTCCTGGGCAATAGACTCTGAGTCCTGTCCACTGTAACGCACCAATTAGTGAGTATGCATCCTGAGAAGGACACCCAGTGGCAAGCTTAGTCGTCCTCCCACACTTCATCATACCCTCCCAGACAGAACCGATCTTGGAAGACCCCATTTTACATGACCACTAAGATGTTGGTGCCGAACCTTTATTGCAGGGTGGAGTTTGTCCCTCCCTTTCTCAATGTCTGCATAGCTCTGATTTACCAGGAGCCTCAGAATGTGCAGGTAAAGATGCCACCTGTTATTCTCCAGGCACCTCCACTAATACTGAATCCTGTTGTTAGGATGGTGGACATTGACAACCCCATTCCTCCTCCCCACCCCGCCACACCAAAAATCCCCACCACCACCTCCACCCCATCCTCCTGGAGCTCATCACCTGTGAGGCATCTAAACCTCACCTGGACCTGTACCCACATCATCTGGAGCACCATCATTAACAAGGGCTGCATGCCTCCACCACCACCCCCGCCCCCCCCCCCCCACGCCCCATGACCATGACAGCTCAATATCCTCCCTCTCCCCCCACACTCATGTTATGTGTTCCCTGTCTACAGGCTGCAGATGCCTCTCTGACTATCACCATACCCTCTGAACCAGGTAGAGAATCCACCACACCCAGGGACATTGACTATAGGACGGCCCTGCACACTAAACTGTGCATTTTCAGTGGAGCACACAGCCCTTGCCCCTCCCTGTAGCTGGGGTACACCATCCTTCCAATGATTGCCCCTGCTGCTTGGCCGCTGCTCTTCTGCACTGTCTCCTTTCTCTCACTTCAGACTGAGGTTCATGGAGCCCCTGGACTGCCTGTCATCTATAACTCTTTTCCATTTTGCAACAGGAATGTCTGCAATCTGATTCCTGCCTGCCATCCCCTGATCTTAAAGTGTGGCCTTGATATAGATCCCATTTCTAAAGAAGATTATGGACAATGATGACCTTCAAAAAACATTGCAGCCCTGACCTGTTCAGTGTTCATGCAAACCATTCCTAATATGTCACAGTAATTGGCCCCCACCACATAATCTGCAGTCTGCATGCATCCCCTCACAATAATACATGTGCTATCCCTTAAACTCCATTGTTTGTCTGCATGTCATGCAGCCTTGCTGGGGTCCAGCTTCCTTCCCCTCAGCCTTCCCTCTGCCTTCCATTTCTGATTTGATTTTGATTTGATTTATTGTTGCCACATGCATTGGTAAGCAGTGAAAAGTATTGTTTCTTGCATCTTATATAGATAAAGCATACCATTCATAGAGTACATAGGGGAGAAGGGAAGGATATGGTACAGAACATAGTGTTACAGTCATAGCTAGGGTGGCCATGATGCCGGTGTTGGACTGGGGTAGGCACAGTAAGTAGTGTCACAACACCAGGTTAAAGTCCAACAGGTTTATTTGGTATTCACCTGATGAAGGGGCAGCGCTCCGAAAGCTCGTGTTACCAAATAAACCTGTTGGACTTTAACCTGGTGTTGTGACACTACTTACTATAGCTAGGGTGCAGAGAAAGATCATCTTATTATATGGTAGGTCCATTCAAAAGTTTGATGGCAGCAGGAAAGAAGCTGTTCTTGAGTCGGCTGGTACGTGATCTCAGACTTTGATTTGGTGGGTGGAGGTGGGGAGGTGTACGGTGAAGGGTTGGTGGTGTTATTCACAGTTACATGTGGAAAAACAAAAAAATGGCTCCACCAAGAATTAAGTTTAAAGGAATACCAAAGGTTGTTATGGTCAGCCATATTTGTTTGTAAATGTAATGGGGGAAGTGGTGGAAGGATTCCTGTGACAGCTCCACATCCACACCCTCCCCCACCCTGCCCCACCCCTCCCCCCCACAACCCGGTCTAGCACTAAGAGCACTATTACTGTGCCAAAAAAAACCCCTAGAAATGATGTTGAGGGCCTTCTCTGATGAAAAAAACCGATGTTGATGTTAAGATTATTATCTGGTCCACTTACCAATTTCTATCGACAAATACAAAATAACTAAACAAAAACAGTCATACTATATTCACTCAGAAATTAACTCTAAAATTGTACAATGTACCAATAACTGAGTTATAGTAGAAACTAAGAAAAGAACTGAAGAAATCAGTAGACCGCAGTGTATGGTGCCAAAACGATCAGGTTAAACTGTTTTAAGTTTTAGATTCTTTTGCCCACAAAGTTGCTGAGACTGTGAGCTGATAACAGCACAGTGGGGCCATGCATGGTGAACAATGGGATAAACATACACTTCACAAATGAGATTAAAGGATTGAGAAATACACTGGGAGGACAAAGAAGGGTGAATAAAAAAGGGTGAATTCAATTTCAATTCGGTTACAGAAAGAGAAACAATGCAGACAAAGAAACAAAGAGAGGAAAATAAATATTGGATTACAATAAACAAAGAGGGTGAAGAAAAAGAATTCAATTTTATTATTTGACATCTTTAAAAATAACAAAATAATTCACTCCCCAAAGGAATGAAACTCCGCGTTTATAATGGTTTGCCTTCTGGACAAGAAAACCTGATTGGCAGTCACTAACTTAATCCTATCATTAAAAAGATACTTATGCTGAGAATTACTGGATTTAATTTTCCTGTCAAATCAAGAAACCCATAAGGAGGTTCAGGATAAAATTCCCTTACTGTAAATTGTCCAGTGTCACAAGCTGATTCACAATTCATGGGTTATCTCTTCCGCGCTACAATTTGCGGACCATTTGCATATCAATAGTGGAATGCATCATTCAGGCATTGTTATTTTTTTCAGCAAATTCTAGCCAGATAGGTTTGGTTTTATCAAATTCGTCTCTTCCAACAATGGCCCTGGGAAGAACTTGATTATTTAAATGTCTTTCATAACTTTAGAGCACACTGAATTCCATTTTCACTTTGTCAATTTTATAACATAACCAGATTCTTTCCAGCCACCAGCTGCTTTGCCAATGGTTGTCTCACTCTCACATCGTCAAAAAATTTGATAAACTGCATTTTGGAATGCAAGGGCTTTAAACCATTGGCAGTGCTAAAGACAACTGCAAGCTATTTATACTTCTGTTTGACAGGGTGCTGGATTTAATTAACCAGGAGGGGACCCACACTGATTATATAAGGATGACTTCAGATACATTTTAAAAAGGCAAATCAGTTATAAGAAAGGGAACACAGCAGGGCCAACTTTAACGTTGGGTGCACAACGTGTGGTCATCAGTTGCCCGTCCATTAAAAACATAATGAAGTCCGCCTCACTTTGAGACTCGCTTATATGTAGCTGGTGCGTTGTGTGGTCTCGGCATGCGGTCTGAGGCACCATGTTGGTTAGGGATGACAGGAAATCAGCAGATGTATATAGGTGGCACGATGGCACAGTGGTTAGCACTGCTGCCTCACCGTGCTGGGGACCTGGGTTCAATTCCAGCCTCAGTTGACTATGGTGTTGGCACTTTCTCCCCGTGTCTGTGTGTGTTTCTTCCGAGTGCTCCAGTTTCCTCCCACAGACCAAAGATGCGCTTGGTAAATTGCCCCTTAGTGTCCGGGGATGTGCAGGTTAGGGGAACTAGCAGGGTAAATATGTGGGATAGGGCCTGGGTAAGTTGCTGTTTTGGAGAGTCGGTGCAGACTCAATGGGCTGAATGGCCTCCTCTGCACTCTAGGGATTCTATGATCCTCTAACCAGCCTATAGTCGAAGCCTTGATGAGACAATCCTGGATGGGATGGGAATGAGCGTGCATTTACTGTCAATGAAGCAGAGAGCTCAAATTGGCTATTTCTCCAGACTCCAGACTCCACCTGATGTGCCAAACCTAATGGTTAGAAGTTTCGTTGAGCTATTTTATGAGTGATTACCATCAGTTCTTTAATATTGGGAAAACTAAAGTCATTTTTTAAATCCCTGCTACAAACTCCATTCCCTGACTACCATGTCCCAACAGGAGTGTGAGACTCAACTGAGCGGTTTGCAATTTGTGCGTCATATTTGACACCTAGATAAGCTTCTGTCCTTACATTCACTCCATCAAACACCGCTTCTTTTCACCTCCATAACCTTGTCCAACTTTGCCCCGTCTCACAGCTGCTGAAACCTTCACTCATGTCTTTGTTATCTCAACTCACGGTCTCCCACCTCTGTAAACTTGAGGCCATCCAAAGCGCTGCTGCCTGTGTCTTAACTCACACCAAGCCCCATTCTCCTGGCATTCCTGTGCTTGCTGACTTAAATTGGCTTCCCAGTCAAGTAACGCCTTTTCAAATTCTCATCCTTGTTTTCAAATTCCATCATGATTTTGCCCCTTCATATCACTATAATCTTCTTCAGCCACACAATCCTCCAAAACATATGTGCTCATCTAATTTTGGACTCTTGATCATTGACTCTTGATCAATGGCTACACCATTGGTGGCTGCGCCTTTAGCTATCTAAGCCCTCATTCACTCTGGAAACCTCTCCATGTCCCTTCCTCACTTTCCTCCTATAAGACACCCCTTCAAACGTAGCTTTTTCACCAAGCTTTTGGTCATCTGACCTAATGGGTGACATTTAATACCACTCCCCCATGAAGGCAGGTTTGGAGGTGGGTGTTGGATTGGGGTGAGGGGAGGGATGGAGGGGAGTGTGTGCACCCATTGCATCAGTCTTTACTATAGAGGATACAAGTAACATGCCAGAAGCAGCTATAAACCACAATATGGGAGGGGAGGAGAGACTTTGGAAAATTACAGTCACCAGGGAGGTGATACTGAGTAAATTGAACTGCAGGCCTGATGGACTTCATCCTAGGGTCTTAAATGAAATGTCTCGTGAGATAGTTGATGCATTGGTTTGAATTTTCCAAAGCTCCCTAGATTTCGGGGAAGTTCCATTAGATTAGAAAATGATAAACGTAATGCCATTATGCAAAAAGAGAGGGAGTCAGAAAGCGAGAAAAAACAGGCTAGTTAACTTAACATCTGATGTTGGGAAAATGTTAGAAGCAATTATTAAAGAGGTTTGTAGCCTGATGGATATCCATAAAGACACCAGCAAAGCCGTATGGTTAATAAAGGCTAACTGTGCGAGCAAAATATAAGATATGCAGGTGAAGAACAGGAACAGGAGCTGCTGTTGCTATGCCTTGGACAGACAGTGATTGAACACAGACCCCTGTGTGTTGCGCTTCTCAGAGAAGTATGACCCCTTGAGAGAGGCCCAACTCTCTGAGCTTGGGTGACCAAAAGATAATGATTTATTAGTGCCTGCCCTGTGAATACGTGACTGAAGGCACATCAGTGCTAGCAGGATCTCTGTAAGAAGGAGAAACAAAGGGATTTCTGGAGCGGTAACCCAGGACCAATCACCACAAAAGAAGCAACAAGACCCCAAGCCTGGGACTTGGAGACAAAGAACAAAGAACAATACAGCACAGGAACAGGCCCTTCGGCCCTCCAAGCCCGTGCCGCTCCCTAGACCATTCTTTTGTATCCCTCCATTCCCACTCCGTTCATGTGGCCATCTAGATAAGTCTTAAACGTTCCCAGTGTGTCTGCCTCCACCACCTTGCCTGGCAGCGCATTCCAGGCCCCCACCACCCTCTGTGTAAAATATGTCCTTCTGATATCCGTGTTAAACCTCCCCCCCCCTCACCTTGAACCTATGACCCCTCGTGACCCCTCGTGAACGTCACCACCGATCGGAACAAAACCTATCAGGACAGAATCTGATCACCTCGCTTCTCCACGGGTAGCATTGAAGTCCAAGTCATGCGTTTGGATATTTTTGTGAAGCTTATGACACCTTTTGAATACTTTGTGTATAATGAGGTAAGTCAAGTTTTGTGTATAACAAAGTAAGACAGAGGTTAAACACTTTGGGTGGGATTTTCCAGCCGCGCTCGCCCCAAACCCAGAAAATGCCACCTGAGGTCAACGCACCTTTGCACGATCTGCCTCCCCCCCCCATCCCGCTCGCTACGATCCCCATGGTGGGCAGGGTGGGGAAATTCTGTCCTTTGTGCGTGACAAAGTTTTGATATCTTTTGCGGTGAAGTTTTGATACTTTTGCGGTAACGTGGTAAAGCACAGTAAAGAAGATTGTTACACGATAATTTGAGAGTTTTGAGTGTCTTTGTCTGTAACGTCATTTGATCCCATATCCAAGGGGGAACAAATTAAAGCAGGGCACTTGGATAAGCTCAAGGTAATCAGGCAGAGTCAACATGGTTTTGTGAAAGGGAAATCATGTTTAGCCAGCTAACTGGAATTCTTAGAAGAAGTAACATGTGCTGTGGATAAAGGGGAACCGGTGGATGTAATGTACTTAGATTTCCAAAAGACTTTTGATAAAGCGCCCACCAAAAGTCATTGAGGAAAATAAAAGCACAAGTTGTAGGGGTAACATGTTGGCAAGGATAGAAGATTAGCTAACTAACAGGGAAGCAGAGGGTAGGCATAAATGGGCTGTTTTCAGGTTGGGAAGATGTAACAAGTGTTGTGCCACAGCGATCAATGCTGGGATCTCAGCTGTTTACAATCCCTTGGGTGAAGGGGTTGAAGGGATATTATCAAATTTGCTGATGGCATAAATATAGACAAAAAAGTAAGCTGTGAAAAGAACATAAGGAGACTAAAAATATAGATAGGTTACGTGAGTGGGTAAAGGTTTGGCAAATTGAAACTAATCTGGAAAATGTGAAATTGTCCATTTTGGCAGAAAAAGGCATAAAAAATGGTGAGAGATTGAAAAGTTCAAAGGTGCAAAAGGATCTGGGTGTCCTAGTGTATGAATCACAAAATGATAGTATGGAGGTACAGTCAGTAATTAGGAAAGCTAATAAAATGCTATCTTTAATGCGAGGGAATTGAACACAAAAGTCGGGAGGTTATGCTTCAGTTATACGAGGCATTACTGAGACCTTTGGAGGACTACATACTGTATTGGCCACCTTATTTAAAGAAGGATTTAAATGCAATGGAAGCAATTAAGAGAAAGTTTACCAAAATATTACCTGGAATGTGGAATGTCTTTTGAGGAAAAGGGTGGCACGGTAGCACAGTGGTTAGCACAGTGGTTAGCACTGCTGCTTCACAGCTCCAGGGACCTAGGTTAGATTCCCGACTTGGGTCACTGTCTGTGTGGAGTTTTCACATTCTCCTCGTCTCTGCGTGGGTTTCCTCCGGGTGCTCCGGTTTCCTCCCACAGTCCAAAGATGTGCGGGTTAGGTTGATTGGCCATGCTAAAAATTGCCCCTTAGTGTCCTGAGATGCATAGGTTAGAAGGATTAGCGGGTAAATGTGTGGGGAAATATACCTGGGTGGGATTGTGGTCAGTGCAGACTCGATGGGCCAAATGGCCTCTTTCTGCGCTGTAGGGTTTCTATGATTCTATGAATCTATGAAAGGTTGGATGGTAGGCTTGTATCCGTTAGAGTTTAGAAGAGCAAGGGGTGACTTGATTGAAACAAATAAGATCCAGTGGAGCCTCGACAGAGTGGATGTGGAGAGGAAGTTTCGTCTTATGGGAGAATCCAGAATAGAAGTGCCTGAAACATCAATTGCAGTCTACCTGTTGATTGGGAACTAGTTTCCAGTCAACCATGTGCTTTCTGCACATTGCACAATCAGCATGTGTGTAGGACGTTCTTTCTGCGCACTGTGCATGTGCAGAACCAATGCATGCGCAGTATGTACTTTCAAAAGTGAGAGGATTATAAAATGTGAAAACCGGAATAATAGTTAAAATCCAGATCCAATATATGAAACTCAACACCAAGGGTGGATTCCTACAAAAAATTGGCAAAGTGTCAGTTCTGGTGAGAAAACTGGCGTGGAATTCTCCAGCTTCACTGGCCTGTTTTCTCTCCAGATCTTGCCGCTTTAACTGCAAAAGAAAGAGTTGATGTGGTTTGCAACGTCAGTGTGGCAGGGCAGGGATTCTTAGAGTCGTAAAATGGCTCCACTGAGATTGGGGTGCCCTCTTTAATGGGCACCCCGAGAACATAAACAAATATGACTGTCCCCCCCAAACCCCTCCACCACAGAGGTTTCTGTGGCCGTCCCCCCAACCCTGATCATCACTGGTATCCTTGCCTTCACCCCACCTCTGTCATCCCCCACCCCATCATCCCCAGTATCCCCCCTCCCTCCCCAGCCCGATCATCGTTCTCTGTATCTGCTCTCCCAATACACCACAAATAGATGAGTCCTACAAGTGATGCTTTCCCTAGGGTCTGTCCTGGCACAGCCCCCTTGCTACCAACCTGACAGTGCCAAGCTGGCAATGCCAACCTGTGTTGGGGGCAGTTCTAGGGGGCATTGCCCAGGCACTGAAGCTATATTGACCTTTGCGCCCCTGGAGGAATCCCCTCAATGGGTTCACATCTGGGTAAACCTGTTGTAGCCTCGCCGCCGTGAACTCACATCAGTGAAGTATAAAAATCTAGTGAGGGGATTAAATCTGGTGAGGGGGGTGTTTATTTAGATTTAAATTTATTTTAAAATATATTTAATTTGTGCTTATGCCCATTATGGGGATGAACCTGATTATGTTGCTGGCAAGGAGTGGGGAAAATCGGGTATCGCTGGATCTTGAGCCCCCGCCAGTAATCCCATCATTTTTAAAAGGCTGAGTCAGCTCCAATCGGTAAAAATCTGCCTCTTTTTAGCCTATCAATTATATTGAGGAGGGTAAGGTTATAAACCTATGCTCATTATATTAAGTTAGATGAGTGAGAAAAGATACACACAACCAAATAATCTGTTACATGAGACAACATACACACCATTTGAACACTGCAGGTTAAATATGAAACTATTAAGAATGTGTGAATCCAGTTTAGTTAGTGCTATGTATTTGCTCAGTTGACCAACACAGGGAATCTTCCAATCTTCAGATTGGAACTAGTTAAAATGCGGAAAATATGAGGGGCGAGATTCTCCGGCCACCCAGCCGTGTGTTTCCTGCTGGCAGGAGGTGGTGTGTTGTTTTGGATTCTCTGGTCCCGCTGCTGTCAATGAGCATTCTCAGTAACGTCATCCCATCCCACACCATGCCACCCACGGGTGAGGATGCGCTGCTGGCAGGATTGGAGAATCACGCCGGTGTGAACAGCCCGGGAATTCCAGCCGAAAAGTGCAAAGGATATCAGGTTGACTCTGATATCGCTCCTGAAGTCTCCTTCAGATAGAATCTTAATCTAAAGTCTCCTTAATATGACATTATCATTGTCTGCTAAAAGAAATGAGAAGTTACATGTCGCATGTTATTTTCAATACAAATGTAATCATTGGCTTCAAATGAATTATGTTGCTGGGAAGCTCATATGAAGAGCGGAACTGATATTGAAGATGTGCAAATCAAATGTATTTTGTTAATCAATTTACTGTGCACGCATATTTTTTGGAAGTGAGAGCTGCAGTTACTAAATTCTCAAATGTATGTGTTGTGCTGTTCCGTGGCTAATCAATTTCTCTAGTACCAATTCCTTCTACCCATAAACAATTTGCCATTGCACAGTAAATTAACTTGGTCAGGTGTTTTAACCCCAACAGAGTTCACAGTGTATTTTCAAGAATCAATATATGTATTATACTGTCACTATTAAGATTGAAACTTAATACACAGCACAAATCACATTACATTAATTCTACGAAGGGTACACTGTACTCCTTTACAAAGTGCAAATAGCAACATTGCAATCTCTCCCCGCAATCTGGTTATGTGATATATAATGAAACTTCTTGTTCATTTTTAGTGCTAATCTTCTATCCCCCCTCCTTGGCAATATCTGAGATTAAACCAGTCTGTTTGCAATCTTGGTATCACATTTGACCCCAAGTTGAGTTTTCAACTTCACATTCACACCATCACGACAACTGCTTCCATTTCCCAACATAACATCGCCCAACATTGCTGTTAAATCAGTTTATCTGATGCAGAAATCCTCATTCATGTCTTTGCTACCTTTGGACTTTCCTAGTCCAATGCACAGCTAGCTGCTCTACCATCTGTAAATTTGATATCATCCAAAACTCTTCTGCCCATGTCTTAATTCACAAAATTTTCCGTTCACCTATCACCACTGTCCTCAAGTGGCTTACATTGGCTTCTGGCCAAACAATGGCCGGAATCTTACCACTGTTCACGCTGGTGGGATTTTTCCATCTTGGCACAATGAACGGAGATTTGGCTTGACTGCAGCAGGATTGTAGTAAGAAACAGCAGGTAAGATCGCGCCCAATGTCTTGATTCTATAATTCTCATCTTTGGTTTCAAATCCATTGTGACCTTGCCCTTCCAAACCTTTGTCATCTTCTCCAGTCCCACAACCCTCTGAGTTATCTACGCTCCTTTCATTTTGGTCTTGTGAACATTAATGATTTTAATTGCTCCACCATTGTTGGATGCATCTTCAATTGCCGAAGCCTCTGGAATACCCTCCTTACACTTTGCCACCTCTCTACCTCACTTTCCTCCTTTAAGTCGCAACTTTTGGTGATCTGACATAATTTCTCATTACGCAGCTTATTGTCATATATGTTTTACAATTGTCCTGAGAAGTGCCTTGGGACATATTATTACATTAAATGCACTGCACATATAAGTTGTTGTTCTTCTGTGGAACTTTGAAGATTTTAAATGAGAAGTTAAATTAAGTACATTTCAGAAAAGTTATTTACTTACTTTTTTTTCCAAATGAGAAGCTATTTAATGATAACTAGGATGTTTCTATAAGCACTGCAATATCAGACTTCATCGCCTCCATGAATATGCAGCATGCCACATACTGAGAAAATTCTGATATATCTCAACCTGTTGGCACGACGCCACTGATGAGAGCATATGTAAGGATGACAAGAGGCAGTGGAAAATATTATAATCCTTTGCAGATATTTTCCAAATGGTGCGAGCAGCAAGTCCATACAGTCACATAGCAAACTAAAACACAGCCAGCTGTAATTCTGGAGAGCTCAGTGTAACTTGGGGGGATCCCCAAATATGCACGAGGGAACATCCCCCACCCACTGCACCCCCACCCCATCCCTGCACCCCAGAAATTCCCAGGTAAGGTTTGCATGACAATTCTCATTGCAAATTTCCTTTGGGCAATTTCCCTGCACTGGGAACCATCCAATAATATGATTTAAATAACAGAATTAAAATGGTTCTGACTGTGTTACATCAATGGCTACCCAGAAAAGGTTAGAAGAATTAAAAGCACTTCTAGGTTCTGGGTAATTATTATGCAGACCCATAAGATTCCCATCACCCCCCCCCCCCCCCACCCTGAACCCGCAGGGGACTCCCCCAAACCCCGGCTGCCCGCAGGAGGCTCCTCCAACTCGTGTCTATCCCATCCACCAATCACAGGACTCCCACTAACACTGGAAACCCCAGGAGACTCCCATCATCCTTCAACTACCACCCCCACTCACTGGATTCACCCCCAAATGACTCCCCCAGACTGACTTGACACAGCTGCCAATTGCCCAACCACACCCTGCAACTGTCCGGTCTCATCCCGCGACTGTCCGACCTCACCCCGCAACTGTCCGACCTCCCCCCCTCATCCCTGATTCATAGAAATCATAGAACCCTGCCATTCAGCCCATCGAGTCTGCACCGACAACAATCCCACCCAGGCCCTATCCCCATAACCCCACATACTTACCCCACTAATCCCTCTAACCTATGCATCCCGGGACACTAAAGGGCAATTTGGCATGGCCAATGCACCTAGCCTGATTATCTGATCTCCCTCTTCCTCCACTGAACTGTCTGGACCATCCTCTCCAAAAGCCCAGATCCCCTCCTCTAAATGCTAACCATTTATCTAGTCGGAGAATCTAAATTATTCAAACTCAGCAAGGTTAGGTGCTCAGGTAGACAGGTTTGATTCTGCAGTTGGATAAGGGGAGGGGAGTAGACTTGATTCTCAAGTCTATTAACCAGCTCCCTAAAATAGAAGGGGCCAGAAACTGATCCCGACTGAGAAGCAGCAAAGATCCTCACATTGATCAGCCAGTTGGCAAGTTCTAAACAGATAGGAGCCAATAAGATCCTGACAGGAGTCCTTGAAGAAGACAGTCGATTTATTAGTTTAGATGGCTGTGCGGGGTCCCTAGAAAAGAAACTGTCCAAGAAATTAATGTTTTAGTCTGCTGAATAAGAGGATTCTAGTAAGGGCTTGGCAATAGGCACCTCCTTCCAGAGAGGTGTTGAATTGAGCCAACACTTTCATTTCACTGAACTTCAGACAACAACATGCAATTAGTGAATACCACTTTCTCCATTAGATCCACTTTTGAATGTGTTATTTTTCTCTTAAGGAATACTTAGTGGGATCACTCTTATTCTTACTAGATGGCCAACTCTGGCATGAATCTGCAATTTAAATCTTAAAGCGATATTCCGGTTAGTAACAACACTGTGGGTGTACCTACTTCACATGGACTGCAACGTTTCAAGAAGGCAGCTCACCACAATTTTCTCAAGGGCAAATAGGAATAGACAATGAAGGCTAGCCTAGCCAGCGACACCCACATCCCATGAACGTATTTATACTGCAATACTTAGATTAAAACACTTTCACCTTACAGATCCTCAGTGCTAAATTCATCATTCAATCCAACATAATCTTTGGAGTGTTAAATTCATATTTAAACATTTGGAAATTTAAAAAAACGGGTGTCAATAAAAGAAAGGGTGATGGATTTTTGTAAAACATCCAACTGATTGAATAATGTTCTTTTGGGAAGGAAACCTGCATCCTTATCCAGTCTAGCCTAGATGTGATCCATAGAATCATAGAATCATAGAATGCTTATAGTGCAGAAGGAGGCCAGTTGGCCCATCAAGACTGCACTGACCACTATCCAGTCAGCCCTTATCCCCCTAACCCAATGTATTTACCCTGCGAGTCCCGCTGACACTATGGGACAATTTTTTAAAAATTCATTCATGGGACATGGGCGTCGTTGGCTGGCCAGAATTTATTGCCCATCCCTAGTTGCCCTTGAGAAGGTGGTGGTGAGCTGCCTTCTTGAAATGGTGCAGTCCATGTATTGTGGGTTGACCCACAATGCCGTTACGGAGGGAATTCCATGATTTTGATTCAGCAACTGCGAAGGAACGGCAATATATTTCCAAGGCAGGGTGGTGAGAGGCTTGGAGGGGAATTTGCAGGTGGTGGTCTTTTCATTTATCTGTGCCCTTGTCCTTCGAGTTAGAAATGATCGTGGGTTTGGAAGGTGCTGTCTAAGGATCTTTGGTGCAGTGCATCTTGTACATAGTACACACTGCTGCTACTGAGCGTCGGTGGTGGAGGGAGTGGATGTTTGTAGATACGGTGCCAATCAACTGAACCCGCACATCTTTGGAGTGTGGGAGGAAACCGGAGCAGACACAGGGAGAACATGCAAACTCCACCCGAGGCCGGAATTGAACCCGGGTCTCTGATGTGGATTCTAAAACTACACTTTCATAGTTGACTCTTAACTGCCCTCTGAAGTGGCCTAGCGACCCATTTTGACTTTTAAGGGTCAGCTTTGACTTTACGATGCTACGCCAGCATATTCATACATATGCCTTGATGTTCTGCGCCACCCATCTGTATGGCTGGACAGGTTGGATCATCTTAGGCTAGAAACATATGTTCTATTTTGTTGATTCTCTTTGGCACAACCATCACAATTTTAATGCATTTGTAAGCTTACGTTGTATTTAATATGCACCCAGACTCACAGAAGTTCATGATTCAACAGGCAACTGACAGTGATCAATGGCTTCATTATGTCCCACACACTAACTGAAGAATTTGTGCTAAGGCATCTAGACATCAACAGCCACCTCAATGACTTGACAGCGCAACATTTAAGAGCATTTAGAACTGCCGAGAGGCCCATGAGTTATTTTTGTCCTTGGTTCGGGAATCAATCCCACATTTATACAATTATTCCTGTGGAAAGATTGGTTCCGATTTAAGATGTTTTGATTTACAACATGGTTTTCAACATGACTTTTAAGGGGCGTCTTGACAAATACATGAATAGGATAAGAACACAGGGATATCATCCCCGGAAGGGTAGGAGGTTTTAGTTCATACAGGCAGCATGGTCGCTGCAGGTACGGAGGACCGAAGGGCCTGTTCCTGTGCTGTAATTTTCTTTGTTCTTTATCCATAAGTCCAAGGACTGCCGGTATATCAAAACGCCACCACCTTCTCAGGGTAACTCAGGATGCCAGCGATGCCTACATCCTAAGAATGAATAAACATAAATGGCTGGGCCTTCCAACAGCTGGCGGACAAATTTAGATCTTTAGTTTGACTTCCCAAATTAAATACTTCCAAATTAATTGCTATTCAAATGCAAGCCGATACACTGAGAACTATTCTTCACCTCCCCAAAAGGATTCCAGAGATGCATCTCCCTCTTCGCTGTCATACTAAAATATGACATCAGAAACGTAGAGGGTCTGGAAATTATCACTTCATCCAATCATTCTGAATGTCTGCCAAGCTATAATTAATGTGAACATTCTTGAAATCCCTGTAAACTCAGTCCCATGTCTTGTCACTGGAAAGTGAGAACAGTTTTCACATACACAAATATACACACGTATATATACACATACCTCATTGTAAACGACTAATAATGGAAAACCTATCACAACAAAATGAAATATTTTTCATTGCACATTAAAAATGTACTAATTTTACAAAATAAATAAAAAAGTAAACTGGAAAAATGAAGAGAAATGGTGGGCCCATTAATTGGTGTGAGTATGTGTGTGTCTGTGTGGGGGGCAGGGGGCTAGTTGGAAGGGGGGCAATAAGTTGCTTGCTCAGTTGGGATGGGGTGGTGCCAGTACCATAGTTATCTCAGAGTTAGACATGGTTTTAATCGTTTTAACTTTTCCTGGTTAATTATTCTGCCAAGATAGTTCAAATCATCTAAGGTCTCTGATTTAAATCAGAGGATCAGATGGTTCCCTGCGCAGGATAATTGCCCAGTGGAAGTTTAAACTTCCCGTGCAATGACCGTGGAGTCATTCCTCCCGCTGGGAAATGGAAGTTCTTTCTCTTTTCAACTTTCCAAATAGGTATGCAAGAGGAAAGAACAGACCTGGCATAAATCCCACAAGATTGCCCTGTTGCATGAAACTTGCGGCCTTAATGAGGTTAGAGCATGAGATAGATAAAAAAATCTGTAGTACACGAAATGCAGCAGATCACTAAATTGTAGCTCACTAAGGAGTGGGTACAAGGTTTAGACCTGCAATTTGCCCATTGTTTAGTTGCTCTCTCAACACACAATCCTTCAAAATCAGCCTTTATATATTGGACGGAATTTTACGACCTCATCACGCCCAGTTTGCGGCAGGAAAATGTCGTAAAATCGGGCGTGGAGCAACTAGCGGGAATGGTGCTCGTTTTCGCGCCCATTCCCATTTTACCAAGAAAAAAAATGTATGCAATCGGGAGCCCACCAAAAATGGGCGAAATGTCAATTTGCATTTTCTTGTATTCATCATAATGTCATTAGCGAGCTTCACTACCAATCGTTCCAGTTCATCTGCCTTAACAACCTTGTTCACTGCAGCTGCATCAGTTCAGGAAAACACATCATTCAGGTGCGTGATCAGTGACGTGGCAGGACGTGGCCACCATTCACCCTGAGGTGGAGGGAGGGGGGACTCAGGAAAAGTAGGGAGTGGAGACCCTGGCAGCTCTGCACACAAGCGTCCTTCGAGCAACTGTCGAACATAGTGTGCTGCTGACAGCCCAGGCTCCGAAAGGAGACAGTGCGACACCTGTGCCATTTGTTGCAGAACCTGGGCACCTCGAGGCGCGGGGCACCAACTCCTGCTGGCTGTAAAGGTGATGGCTGCCTTAAACCTTTACGCCACCAGGTCCTTTCAGACCGTCAGTGGAGTCCTTTGTGGCATTTCCCAACCATCTGTCCACAAGTGTTTCAAGGAGGTCATGGATGCCCTGTATGCGCGGGCTGGCCAGTGTATTACATTTGACCTGGACCAGGCCTAGCAGGAAGCCTGGGCTGCAGGAGTTGTGGCCATTGCAGGGATGCAAAACGTGCAGGGGGCTGCAGACTGCAGCCACATCTCCCTCAAGGCCCCAGTGAAGAATCCAGGAAGATCAATGAACAGAAAGGACTTCCACTCAATAAATGTGCAATTGATGTGTGGCCATCAGCTGAGTATCTGGCACATCTGTGCCAGACACCCGAGCAACGTGCATGACAGCTTCATACTGAGGAGTTCTGATGTCCTGGAGGTCTTCGAGGAGGAGCCTAGAGTGCAAGGACGGCTCGTGAGGGAAATGGGGTACCCGCTTCGGACTTGGCTGATGACACCTTTGCAGAGGGCTGAGACTGAGGCGGAGACCCGATATAATGAGGCCCACGTTGCCACCCGTTCAATAGTGGAGCGGTGCATAGGGCTCCTCAAAATGCGTGTCCGGTGTCTGGACCGCTCTGGAGGGACCCTCCAATATAGCCCCTTGATATCGTCCCACATTGTGGTGGTGTGCTGTGTCCTACACAACCTGGCGCAGCAGCGAGGAGACCTTTTTGAGGAGGAGGACGTGGAGGCCATCCAGCATGGGGTCACTGTGGAGGTGGCTATCCAACAGGAGGAGGAGAGTGATGAACAACACCACCCAGGCGCTGGAGGGCTGATGGCAGCAAGGATCAGGCATACGAGGGCAGTGAGGGAGGCCCTGATCACCACACGCTTTGGTCACCAGGAGCCAGCGTTGCTGTACGTGGGTTCCTTCGCCACCCCCCCCCCCCCCCCCCCCCCCCCCCCCCGGGGACATGACATTCATCATACTCCCCCCCATGACATTCTCTTCATTCCGCTGCCCCTGAGATGCCCCAGTGTCAGGAAGGGGGGAATCAGAAGGTGTAGCCACAGCTGCAGTCTCCTGGGTGGAAGGCCCCGGCATGGGCTCGAGCCTTTCCTACTACCATGGAGTGGGCCTCTGGGTACTCCATGGATGGCAGTGCTTCTGCAGTGAGTTCCAGAAGCTCTGGCATCACCTGGTCCTGCCAGTCCTGGAGGATCACCTGCGTCCTACCCATGTAGTCGAGCCCTCTGTGATGGCCACCTGAGTCAGGGGCCACCTGTCAATGGCAGCAGCAAGTGCCCTCTGAGACTGGGCAATGCTCTGCAGCCCCTCAGCCATGGGCCACGTTCTCAAAGGCTGCTGCCATAGCCCGCTGTGTCTCGGCGCTGCCCCACTGAATGTTCTGCAAGCTCTGCAGCCCTTCAGCCATGACCATCTGTGAGTGGGCCACATTCTCAAAGGCTGCAGCCATAGCCTGCTGTGTCTCAGCGCTGCCCCGCTGGATCTCCTGCAAGCTCTTGAGCCTCTCAGCCATGGACCACAGAATCTTGAGAAACCTGTTGAAGCCCTCAGCTGTGGCCCACTGTGACTTGGCCATGCCCTCTGGGACTTCGCTGTGACCTGCTGTGACTCGGCCATCGCTTGGAGCCTGCCACTCATGGTGAGGATCCCCAGCCCCAGGCTTTCCACCAGGGACACCACCCTTGTAGTGTTGGCCTGGGAAGCACGCAAGACAGGCAATAGCTGGTCCACCTGAAAGCTTTTGGACTCCTCCCAACAGCCTCGCAGTCGGTCCAGTGTGGCCGTCAGCCCCTCCTGCATTCGCTGGCTCTGTTGCTGCATCTCCAGCAGCTGAGAGAGAAGTGATCGCAGAGGTCCCGCATGTAGCCCGGGGCCAGCTGATTCCTCACCTCCAGCAGGCCCCCACGTGCCAGAGGCCTCGGACATTCCCTCCTCCACCCGATGTACATCAGCAGATGTGACATGCGCACCAGAGAGTGACCCAGATGCCTTGCCACTAACTTGACGCACTGATATGAGAGTCTCTGGGATGGTGCGTTGTGAAGTGCCGGCCTCAGAAGTCCCTTCATCCGTTTCCTCCGAGGAGCCTTCCAGGGGCAGGATGTGTGGGAGCAGCAGTGGATGCTGCAATGTCAGATGGCTCAGGCACGTCAGGGTCCCTTCCTGCAACACTGGACACAAGGTTAAGTGCAAAGGAGGGTGAGGAATCTGGGCTGAATGCAACTTACTTGAGATTTCTCCAACAAGCGGAGGATTGGCTGGTATTCACTTTTATGCTCCAGCCTGATCATGCTGCTGCTAATGGTCTGCATGCCCTCCTCTCTCACAAGCTCCGGTGCCCGCTTCTCAAAGGGAATGAAGACCTGAATCTCAGGCACCCCCAGTCTTCACCCTCTCCTGGTGATTATGGGCATTCTTCTCCTGTGGGGACAGAAGCAGCCATGTAAAATCTGATGTCTCAATCCTGCAGGGTTTCAGGGGGTGGCCCTCAGAGGGCAAGGATTGTGATACTCTTGGGTGGGAGAAGGGAGGTGCTTGGGGTTGAGGGCTGGAAGCATGCAGGGTGCTGGGGGTGGGGGGATCTAGTGGTCATTTAGGGGGAAGATGCTAGATGAGGTAAAATTCTCACCCTTGCTGCCCGGATTAGGTCATTCAGTTTTTTGCGGCACTGCTTTCCGGTTTTCCTGACCAGTGCCCTGGCACTAACGCATGCTGCCACCAACCAGTGGATGCCTTTCCATTCCTTCCCCTGTGACGGTGTCCTGCTGGGCTGAAGAGAGTGTCTCGCCTTTCCTCCACCGTCTCCACCAACCTGACAAGATGAACATCGGAAAATCAAGGGGCTGTCTTCCTCGAGACCATCTTCCTGCACTGCCTGTCTGTCCAGCCTTGGGGTTTTTATGGAGCTGTCCCTTGTTAGGGCAGATCAGCTGCAGGCAGTTTGGGTGAGTCACGTGCCCGTTAGAGCATTCCAGCGAGTTTAATGCAGTTTGCCTTGTTACCATGAAGGGGAAGCCAAGTCGGCATTTGCAGGTGTGCTGATGGAGGGGGGGCAGGATTTGTGCCTCTGTAGCGATCAGGGCAGGGGAGAGAGAGGGTCATGTCAGTCAGCCATCGGGCCAGAGGGGGTGATGAGGGGGCCATGTGCAAGTGGGTCTGGGAGGGGTAAGGGGGTCAGTAATGTTGAGGGGGGTCTCTGATGTCCATGGGGGGGAGGAGGAGGAGGCTTATTTGGCCGGGGGGGGGGGGGGGGTTCTGTCAGCAGAGCTGTTATTTTTTTCCAGTTTTCCTGCGCATGCGCAATTTGTGGCTCTGATTGGAGCTGCCGGCTGTCTGATGAATTAGGCCCCGCCCACTGCCTCTAGCAGCTAGAAACAGTCTAGCCCATATTTTCAAAGACTGAGTGCATAAAATTGGGCGTTGAAACACGCCCAAAAAACAGATCAGCAACTCTCCCGTTTTCACGCAAGCTGGACACTGAGAAAAAAATCTCGTAAAATTCTGCCCATTATCTTCAAATAATTCAGTGGTACTTTTTAAGATGTGAGCTTTTATTATTTATATGATTTTAACCAATGATTTCTGAATAAATCAATAAATATCAGTACTGACAAGCAATTAATTTACATATTTGGAATCTATTGTTCCATTGTGCATTTACAAACCTAATCGCCCAAATCTTGCTGAGGTGGGGCACCTCATTACTGGCATCATCAGTTTGACCTTTCTTAAGCCCAAACTGTTTTGCACTGTGTCTTGCTGAAGTATAAACTGATCATGGGGCAGTGAGGGCAATGCGGCATTTGGCACCCCCATGAATCATAGAAATCCTACAGTACAGAAAGAGGCCATTCGGCCCATCGAGTCTGCACCGACCACAATCCCACCCAATCTACCCCCATATCCCTACATATTTACCCACTAAACCCTCTAACCTACGCATCTCAGGACACTAAGGGCAATTTTTAGCATAGCCAATCAACCTAACCCGCACATCTTTGGACTGTGGGAGGAAACCGGAGCACCCGGAGGAAACCCACACAGACACGAGGAGAATGTGCAAACTCCACACAGACAGTGACCCAAGCCGGGAATCGAACCCAGGTCCCTGGAGCTGTGAAGCAGCAGTGCTAACCACTGTGCTACCATGCCAAATGACTGGAAAAACAATCTACCTCCTTAACCAATGAGACTTAAGGATTGGGAAAGATACAGAGGAGCAATGGGGAAGGAGATGAATTAGAATCAAGTTAGGTATAGAGGAAAATACAACGAAAGGGAAGCAAAATATGGATTGAGAGAGAAAAGAGACAGAGAGGGAACATAGGAAAATGTTTACAAACGTAAAATTCAATACTTTTAAAAATATTGCAGAATACTTTTCCACATGGTGAATTGAAATATAAAATTGCCCTGGGCTGGAGAGGTTTGCCACTTATCTGTTCTTCACCCGAACACATTGGCCAATTCGCGCATTAATAATAATATGCATTGTAAACTCGCAATTATTTTCCCAGGAAGATTTGAGCCATGAGTTTAATTGTCTACTAGTTAGGCTCTGGCTAGAATACTTATTCTACACTTTGCTATTTAAAGAGGAAAAGGCTTATTTTAAAAGTTAAGCAAATAACAAAAGCTATGCCAAACATTCAACTTGATGATGTACTTCATTTTAAAATGCATCACTGTAATACAAAAACAACTTGCAATGCTTCAGTACAATATCATTGCACTTAAAGTGTTGTGGCTGCTTTAGTTCAGCGTCACAAGCAATCAGAACAAGTTTACATATTCCTTCAATGTGAAAAGACTACTTTCATTTTCCATGGACTTTTCTTTGGACTGCTGGATACTTTTCACCAAACAGGATACAATTGCCAAATATATAGATGACCAACATTTTGGAAGTGTAGTGAATTGTGAAGCAGATAGTGATCAAGGGGATATGGAAAAGAACTTGGACTGGCCAGACAAGTGGCAAATAAAATTTAAAGAAGAGAAATGAAATGTGATTTGTTTTGGTGGGAAGAGTAAAGAGTGGAAATATAAAATAATGGGTATGATTGTAAAGGGGTAGAGGGAGACTTAGGAACATGCACACAAATCATTGAAGGTGGTAGGGAAGGTTGCAAATGTGATTAAAGACAGGCAGGATTTTGATTTGACATTATTGTCACATGTATTAGTATACAGTGAAAAGTATTGTTACTTGCACATGATACAGACAAAACATACCGCTCACAGAGAAGGAAACGAGAGAGTGCAGAATGTGGTGTTACAGTCATAGCTAGGGTATAGAGAAAGATCAACTTAATGCGAGGTAGGTCCATTCAAAAGTCTGATGGCAGCAGGGAAGAAGCTGTCCTTGAGTCGGTTGGTACGTGACCTCAGACTTTTGTATCTTTTTCCTGTCGGAAGAAGGTGGAAGAGAGTATGTAGAGGGTGGAGAACAATTACAAGGAAGTTACGATGAACCTTCATAAAACACTGGATCAGTCTCAACTAGAGTATTGGGTCCAAATCTGAGTACTGCCCTTCAGGAAGGATGTGAAGGCTTTAGAGGAGGTGCAGAAAAGAGTCACATGAATGGTTCCATGAACTCAGTTATGTGGATAAATTGGAGAACTATCCTTGGAGAAGAGAGGGTTGAGGGGAGTTTGATAGTAGAAATCAAAATCATGAGGGGTCTATGCAGTGTAGATAGAAATAAATTATTTGACATAAGAGGAACCTCTTTACAGAGCGAGTGGTTATAATGTGGAATGTACTGCCAAAGGGGTATTAGGGAAGCATCTGAAGGGAAGAAACCTGCAGTGCTGTGGAGAAGGGCAGGATAGTAGGCCTACCTAAATTGCTCTTAACTGAGCATTCATAGGCGCGATGGGCCAAACACCCTCCTTCAATACTGTAAGTTTATAATAATAAATTTGTTGTGTTCATAAAAAGGAGTAAAGATAATCTAAGCAACTACAGACCAGCCAGTTTAACTTTGGTGATAGGGACACTATTAGAAACAATAATTAGAGACAACATTAATATCTGGATTAATTAAGGAAAGTCAGCATGGATTTTTTTTGAGGGAAAGTTGTGTTCGATTAACTTGCTGGAGTTTTCTGAAGAGGTAGCAGAGAGGGTTGATGAGGGCAATGCTGTTAATGTGGTCAACTTGGGCTTCCAAACGGTATTTGATACAGTGGGGCACAACAAATGTGTGAGCAAAGTTATAACTCATGGAACAAAAGGGACATTAGCTTGGAAATTAAATTGGCTGAGTGATAGAAAACAGAGAATGGTGCTTAATGGATGCGTTTTGGCTTGGAGGAAGGTTGGAATTGCAATTCCCCAGGGGTCAATTTTGGGACTCTTGTTTTTCCTGATATATATCCAAGACCTAGATCTTGGACACCACACTTTAGGAAATACATAATGGCATTGGAGAGAGTGCATAAAAGATTCACAAGAATGGTTCTAGGGATAAGGAACTTCAGTTATGAAGATAGATTGGAGACTTTGTGTTTGTTTTTCTTGGAGAAGAGAAGGGTGAGAGGAGATTTGATAGAGGTGTACAAAATCATGAGGGGTCTGGACAGAGTAGATAGGGAGAAACTGTTCCCACTGAATCGACAGATTAAAAGTAATTTTGCAAAAGAAGCAAAAGCGATGTGAGAAAAACCTTTTTCACATAGCCAGTGGTTAAGGTCTGGAGTTCATCGCCTGAGAGTATGATGGAGGCAGGTTCAATCAAAACATTCAAAGGGGAATGAAACAGTTATCTGAAAAAGAAGAGAATGCACAGTTCATGGACAGAAGGCTGGAGAATGGCATTAAGTGAAATGATTATTGGGAGAGCTGTTACAGACACAATCGGCTGCATGGCATCCTTCTGTGCTGTAACAAGTCTGTGACTGTGTAATTCAGTGAAATGCCTATTTACAACGTACCACATGTACAAAATGAGTTATTTACGTCTGACAGAAGGCACATCACTAATGCCGAGCCACTAACTTTTTTCTTGTATCTGTTAAGTAATTAGTTATTCACCAGTTCAGTATTGTGTTTACAATTTTATAAGCTCTGATTCATTTGATTCTGATAACAACAAAACATAAACCACTTAAGCTCTCTGGCAACACAGGGATTAAGTGTGCCTTTCACTGTTGCTTCCAATTAGACATTTCAGCTTCTGTACTGTGCCAGTATTTGCCCTGTGTGAGATGTTTTTGTTCTTAGTCAAATCTCTAAGGCAAACTTTCTGCATCATACAACACAAATTTAAAGCTTTTGAGACATATATTGATTTTCTTACTTGCAAAAAATATTTGACTAAACACAGCTTCAATGCAGTTTAATTGTGTAAAGACAGTGAAAGTAAATCAAAATTCTGAAATAAGCACAAACACTATTTTAATAAAATTACATCTGCATTACCTTCTACGTTATGATCATTAAACTGTTAAGACCTTGAGATATTATGGTGTTTATAAACTGACAAACTCAAGGCACAGGACTTGAAATAATTCATTGGCCGAGATTATCCTTTCTTATTCGCCCTGCCACTGATACCAGCGAGAATGGAGAATTTGGCACTCAGCCGAAACTCCATTCAATGCAGCGAGACTGGAGAATTCCAGCAGTGAGCGAGGTCAGAGAATCCCAGCCACTGTCATTATACCTAATTCTGAAAGACAACATTTTCCTGTCCACTGCCTAAATAGTGTTGACAGCAGAAGACATGGTGTATCTGTTTTAGTAAGGTGGCAAAACATAGTGGAGAAATTTAGAAAACTGCTGAAATTCCTTTGTGGATTGTTAACATTAACAACCTGAGTAAATCTAACAGAGAATAGAAATGTGTGTAAGGGTGCATTTATGCATGTAGAATCATAGAATCCATACAGTACAGAATGAGGCCATCCAGCCCTTGAGTCTGTACTACTCTCTGACAGAGCATCTTACCCAGGCCCGCTCCCTTGCCCTATCCCCGTAACCCATGGTGAATCCACCTAACCTACACATATTGGGACACGAATAGGTAATTCTACCATGGCCAATCCACGTAATCTGCACATCGTTGGACTATGGGAGGAACCTGGTGCACCCGGAGGAAATGATGTGGAGATGCCGGCGTTGGACTGGGGTAAACACAGTAAGAGTTTTAACAACACCAGGTTAAAGTCCAACATGTTTATTTGGTAGCAAATGCCATTAGCTTTCAGAGCGCTGCTCCTTCATCAGATGGAGTGGAAATCTGCTCTCAAACAGGGCACAGAGACACAAAATCAAGTTACAGAATACTGATTAGAATGCGAATCTCTACAGTCAACCAGGTCTTAAAGATACAGACAATGTGAGTGGAGGGAGCATTAAGCACAGGTTAAAGAGATGTGTATTGTCTCCAGACAGGACAGCCAGTGAGATTCTGCAAGTCCAGGAGGCAAGCTGTGGGGGTTACTGATAGTGTGACATAAACCCAAGATCCCGGTTTAGGCCGTCCTCATGTGTGCGGAACTTGGCTATCAGTTTCTGCTCAGCGACTCTGCGCTGTCGTGTGTCGTGAAGGCCGCCTTGGAGAACGCTTACCCGAAGATCAGAGGCTGACTGCCCATGACTGCTGAAGTGCTCCCCCACAGGAAGAGAACAGTCTTGCCTGGTGATTGCCGAGCGGTGTTCATTCATCCGTTGTTGTAGCGTCTGCATGGTTTCCCCAATGCACCATGCCTCGGGACATCCTTTCCTGCAGCGTATCAGGTAGAAAACGTTGGCCGAGTTGCAAGAGTAGATACCGTGTACTTGGTAGACGGTGTTACCTCCAGACACTGAAAGATGCCCTCATAAGAACAGGATATGGCGCTCGACTCATCAATCGACAGTTCCGACGTGCCACAGCGAAAAACCGCACCAACCTCCTCAGAAGACAAACACGGGACACGGTGGACAGAGTACCCTTCATCGTCCAGTACTTCCCCGGAGCGGAGAAGCTACGGCATCTCCTCCGGAGCCTTCAACATGTCATTGATGAAGACGAACATCGCGCCAAGGCCATCCCCACACCCCCACTTCTTGCCTTCAAACAACCGCGCAACCTCAAACAGACCATTGTCCGCAGCAAACTACCCAGCCTTCAGGAGAACAGTGACCATGACATCACACAACCCTGCCACAGCAACCTCTGCAAGACGTGCCGGATCATCGACATGGATGCCATCATCTCACGTGAGAACACCATCTACCAGGTACACAGTACCTACTCTTGCAACTCGGCCAACGTTGTCTACCTGATACGCTGCGAGAAAGGATGTCCCGATTTGCATTCTAATCAGTATTCTGTAATTTGATTTCTGTGTCTGTGCCCTGTTTGAGAACAGATATCCACTCCATCTGACGAAGGAGCTGTGCTCCGAAAGCTTATGGTATTTGCTACCAAATAAACCTGTTGGACTTTAACCTGGTGTTGTGAGACTTCTTACTGTGCTTACCCCAGTCCAACGCCGGCATCTCCACATCATGACTAAGTTCGATCAGATAGCCAGTTACCTGTCCAATCGGCCAACTTTCCCTCTATCCCACTCCTCCTTACTTTCATCATAAGCCGACCATGGGGGACCTTATCAAACGCCTTACTAAAATCCATGTATATGACATCAACTGCCCTACCTTCATCAACACACTTAGTAACCTCCTCAAAAAATTCAATCAAATTTGTGAGGCACGACTTGCCCTTCACGAATCTGTGCTGACTATCCCGGATTAATCCGCATCTTTCTAAATGGTCGTAGATCCCATCCCTAAGGACCTTTTCCATCAATTTACGAATCACCGAAGTAAGATTAACCGGTCTATAATTACCAGGGTCATTTCTATTCCCTTTCTTAAACAGGACCTTGGGGTTCGGGTCCATAGGACTCTAAAATCGGCCCCGCAGGTGGAGGAGGTGGTTAAGAAGGCGTATGGTGTGCTGGCCTTTATCAATCGAGGGGTTGAGTTTACGAGTCTGGGGATTATGATGCAGCTATATAAGACCCTCGTCAGACCCCACTTGGAGTACTGTGCTCAGTTCTGGTTGCCTCACTATAGGAAGGATGTGGAAAAGATTGAAAGGGTGCAGAGGAGATTTACAAGGATGTTACCTGGATTGAGTGGCATGCCTTATGAGGATAGGCTGAGGGAGCTCGGTCTTTTCTCCTTGGAGAGACGAAGGATGAGAGGAGACCTAATAGAGGTGTATAAGATATTGAGAGGCATAGATCGGGTGGACTCTCAGAGGCTTTTTCCCAGGGTGGAAATGTCTGCTACGAGAGGACACAGGTTTAAGGTGCTGGGGGGTAGGTACAGGGGAGATGTTCGGGGTAAGTTTTTCACACAAAGGGTGGTGGGCGGGTGGAATCGGCTGCTGTCAGTGGTGATGGAGGCGAACTCAATAGGGTCTTTTCAGAGACTCCTGGATGAGTACATGGAGCTTAATAGGATGGAGGGTTATAGGTAGGTCTAGAAGGTAGGGATGTGTTCGACACAACTTGTGGGCCGAAGGGCCTGTTTGTGCTGTAGTTTTTCTATGTTTCTATGTTTCTATCAGTAACCCCCACAGCTTGCCTCCTGGACTTGCAGAGTCTCACTGGCTGTCCTGTCTGGAGACAATACACATCTCTTTAACCTGTGCTTAATGCTCCCTCCACTCACATTGTCTGTATCTTTAAGACCTGGTTGGCTGTAGAGATTCGCATTCTAATCAGTATTCTGTAACTTGATTTTGTGTCTCTGTATGCCCTGTTTGAGAGCAGATATCCACTCCATCTGATGAAGGAGCAGCGCTCCGAAAGCTAATGGCATTTGCTACCAAATAAACCTGTTGGACTTTAACCTAGTGTTGTTAAAACTCTTACTGTGTACACCCAGAGGAAACCCAGGCAGATACGGGCAGAATGTGCAAACTCCACGCAGTCACCCAAGGCCAGAATTGAACCCATTCCCTGACGCTGTGAGGCAGCAGTACTAACTACTGTGCCACCCTGCTGCGCTGTGTGTTTTCATAAATATATTCAATTCATATTAACAAAGTTAAGTGGTTCTCAAAAGGAGTATATTTATGTTAGAGATGCATTCTGGACTGCAACTTCAGTTTAAAATCTCCAGATCTGGACCCAGCATCTCGTAATGACATTTAAATTTGTCAAAGGATTTAACAACTTAACACAAAATGTTCCTGACCCCACCAAAGCTCACAGACTCTCTGACTTGGTAAGTCTCCCAAATGCTTCAAAAACCCACCTGATCCGGAGAAAATACTGTGGTACGTGAAAAACAAATATCCCTGCAGTCTGTCAGCGGATGTGCAAGCAGACTTGTGACTCAAATCTAACCCAAACCTCATCACGCCTACAGGAATCGCCAGGGTAAAAGCCTTTGGGGGTGATTATGGGAGGAATTCTGAATGCCGGTCCTGTGTCCTGGTTTCTGGAATTTTCACACCAATTCACCCTTTTGTGGGACATGAAAATCTAGACCGGAAGTCTAATTAAACTTCTTTATTTTCCATAAACCTCCTTAGAAAAACCACGAGTGATTAATATTCTGATGCCCGCAAGCAATTCTTAGCTTTTTTGTCTCCAGCACTATTCTAACAGGAACATTAAAAGAGAAATAAAATACTGCATGTTAATTACATAAAAAATTAATACAAAATGAGCAACTCCTGACAGTAATAATTGGTTCATAAGAAATAGGAGCAGGAGTAGGCCATTCAGCCCCGTAACATGATGTCCTGCTTTGTTGCCATTAATGTGTTCTACAACAGATGTTTCTCTTCAAGATCATTATCATATTTCCCTACAGATCCGAATGAATGTTCTTATATTAATCTAAAATACAGTTAAAAGGAACTATTGCAATGTTATCTACATGGAACAGCAAATTTCAAAGAGGAAGTACCTTGTGGTAATACAAAGAACATTACTGTTTTTTTTATAGAATCCCTATAGTGCAGAAGGAGGCCGTTTGGCCCATCAATTCTGTACCAACCGCAATCCCACCCAGGCCCTATTGTTGTAACCCCACATATTTACCCTGCTAATCCCCTGACATTCGGTTCAATTTATCCTGGCCAATCAACCTAACCCACACATCTTCAGCCTGTGGGAGAAAACCAGAGCACCCAAAGGAAACCCACACAGACACGGGGAGGATGTGCAAATTCCACACAGACAGTGACCCGAGGCCAGAATTGAACCCGAGTCCCTGGCACTATGAAGCAGCAGTGCTAACCACTGTGCCACCGTGCTGCTTTATTGCATGAATAAATTATTATATTGATAAATACGAGAACCTTTCCATTTTTCCACCAACTTGAACTCAGTTATCTTTCTTCTGAAAATTAGGTCTTCAGATTAAACTGTTAGTTAGTAGAATTGGTTTGATAATTTGTATTCAAGAACATTTTCACAATTCTGATCATTCCAATTGAGTTCACTGAGTACTAAATTGTGAGGTGCACATGCAAAGAACTAAATATGCCTTCATAAACATATGCAACTAATTTGCACTTCCATCATGAGCTTACAAACACAATGGCAGGAAATAGGGAGTAAAAATATAATTTTGTGAAATATTCTAACGTGTGTGACTTTTACTCAGTGGTCTGAGTATAGCATATGAACAAACATGTTGAAGTTGGATGGAATGAGGGAGGCTCAATTTCACTTTAGTTTTGTGTGTTATGATATAGAGACCAATTATGTTTTCAAAGAGTTGATTTTCCCAGTGACTGACAAAAAGTATCGACAAATAAGACTTTTACTGCAACAAGCTAGAATCAACAAGGAATCAACAAAGACATTACTTAACAGGCAACTAACACACCAAAGAAAAGAAAAAATACTTTTGCTTCAATGTAGTTGAGATATGTCTTACAACCCCTTTCACTATGCACCATACCTCTTGCAAATATAAAGCACTATAGAAGCAATCGTTCTTTGACTCCCATCTCTCCAGAAGGCTCACCTCTTCCTACCATGGTAGGTCAAATCTTCCAGTGTCCTTCAAAAATTGCTCCACTCAACCAGTGCTTTCCAGATCCAACTTTCGCCAATGACACCCATCTTGGCAACTCTTTGTTCCTTAAATCTCCAAAAGTCCCACTTTTTCCATCGCCTTCCTTTTGAACATAAAATAAACCCTCACAAGCATCGTGCTTGGTTGTTAACACAAAGCAGTCCTTCCCTGCTTCTCCACACAGTACAATCGTTTCTTCCAGCTCCAGCAGTAGCTGCTTTGTCTCTCCCTCTCTCCCTGCGCGTCAAAAGTAACTGTCCTTTTCTATGGGTTACTTTGTAAAGGTTTCTGTTTGCAGATCACACAAACATGTCTCCACACTGAGGTTTTGGTATGATCTCACAATCCAGCCTTTCAGAAAATTCTGTTTTACCTTACGCTGAAGAAGACATTTTAAAACATAACCATCTTGTAAAGTTCAGCTTCAGAGCAAGTGCCATAATTGCACTTATCTTTGACAATGATGTTGGTGTTAGAATCAGGGGTTCTTCAGAACTGTGGAAGGCTGTTGGTGGACAGGTGGATCTAACATCTGAATTCTGGTGCAAAGAAGCTTTCTTTCAGAGTAAAGAGTAAGGTAAACCCATCACTTCCTTACTCAGAGTAAAGAGGGCACATCACATCTATACTCACTGGAAATTAATTGCTATTGTGTAAAAGCAGAATAGTGCAGATGCAGAAGATCTGAAAGAAAAACAGAAAGTGCTGGAAAAACTCAGCCAACTCTGGCAGCATCAGTGGAGAAACAAGAGTGAATGCTTTCAGTCCAATATAACTCTTATTCATAACTGAAAGGAGGTAGGGACGTGATGGGTTTTATGCGCTTTGTATTAATTTATTTTGGAAAATAAGGACACACATCGACAATTTCTGAAGACATGTTTAATAAAGTACTGCCTGGTGGGTTAGAAGACATTGTATGCATGGATTAGTAACGGTTTGCCCAACCTTTTGCTTGGGGGCTTTTATTTCTCATCCAATAAACTTTTGGAAAGATTAAGATTTGGTACAACAGTAAACTGAATTTCAGCAAACAAGCTGAGATATTAAGTAAAGAAACAATTTCTGAGCATATTTAAAGCAATGTCATAGCAATAAATTATTAGGTTAAAAAGAGTAATTAATAAAAATGACCAGTGTGTGCAAGGGTCAGAGTGTGTGTATAGCTCACTCTCTCTGGGTTCTCAGTCAATCACCCTCACCCACTGTGTGTGTGTGTGTGTGTGTGTGTGTGTGTGTGTGTGTGTGTGTGTGTGTGTGTGTGTGTGTGTGTGTGTGTGCGTGATTGTGTGTGTAGGAGCTGCCCCTTTCAAACTGCTGAATTACAATTACCTGCATTTTGAACTTACCTGCCTATCTTACCCGCTTTCGAACACAAGCTACGTGGGCCGGATAAAGGGGCTTGGCGTGGCCCATGGTTGGACAAGCCTGTACTAGTACAATTATACCCTTATCTTAGCAACACTGACATTCATTATCTTTTTGCATCTCCTGGGCTAACTAAAGTCCAAATATGCATAAGGTAAACTCATCACATCTTTACCACTCTTCAGTTCCAAAGGAGTTATATTGGACTCGAAAAGTTAACTTTGCTTTTATCTGCACAGATGCTGCCAGACTGGTTGAGTCTGCTTTTGGAATGAAATGGGATCTTGGCTTGTAACACTCTTCTAAACACATATTTTAAAATACTTGTGCCCATTTGAATTCAGTTATAGTTCATCTTCATGACTTCAAAATCAAAGCAATATACATGTATCATTTTTAATTAATTATTCTCAGCAAGTGACTAATGGTGACAAAGCAATATTTATTATGACCCTATTGATAGGTTCTTTAATCAAGCTGAACCGACACTTTGATTCAGACATGGAGTGACTCAATATGATCCTTTGCTGGTGAAAATCTGAGATATTTCAGACTGCTGCAGAATCCGGTTTCATGCATTATCCTCCATTTATTTTGTAAGCAATAGAATCTCAATGCATCCATTTTAAGATCAATAATATCAGGAGCAAACCTTTGCATCAATACCACCAAACCCCCACCCCTGCTTCCCCCTCCTCACAATCCACCACTGCAAAGTTATTTACTTCTGCCTGCGAAATGTTCCTTCTTTCAGTTTATATCTCTTCCTCCACTACAAATCTTCAATTTCTCAAGTTTAACTCTACCTTTCATTGCCAGTTGATCTTCTTGAAGGAACCATATACCTTGCTCTCATACAGTCGTATGAATTGGCCACAAAGAAAATTCATCACACAATCAGTACCATAACACAACAACGCCTCTGCACCATTGCCACCTAGACTGAATGAAAGTGCTGACTGGACTGCAAGTCCACATTATGCTTACTGCAGAATGAGGAGCTAACACAACTCAGCCACAATAGCTGATATGGATATTTAGTTTGAAAAATATAAACACATATATCCACAATTCTTGAAAGCATGTTTGATAAAATACTGTCCAATGGGTTAAAAGGCATTGTGTGCATGGACTAATGCAATCATACGTACCCTCTTGCTAGGCTTATTAGTAATACTGACATTCATTATCTTGTTGTACCACCTGGGCTCGCTAAATAATGAGTAAAGTACATAATATTGCCCAACTAAATGACATTTTATGCTCTGTAATAAATTGCTGGCCCGCGTTACCACTGAACAGACAGCAAACTAGATGAAATATCACTCTTATCACAATGGATGAATAAAAATTCTGTATATATTGGGTCAGTTCCAATTCAATTTTTGTTGACAATTACCCAAGAAAGAAAATTAATTACAGTTCGTATCTTTGTACTAAATTGGCATTTCATTCACAGGCAGGTGTGAGAAATTGAACTGACACACTAAAAGAAAGAAAATGCAAGTCTTGAAATTTGTCCTTTTCATTAGTTCCAAAAGTCCCAGTACAGTCAATGAAGTATTTTTGAAATGTAATCACTGTTAGATGAAATGCGGTAGCCAATTTGCACATAGGAAAATATCATAATGACCAGATAATCTGTTTTGAGGTGTTGGTTGAGGTATTGGCCATAACACAGGGGAAAACTATTCAGCTCTTGGTCAATGGAAACCAATTTTTTTCTGCAAGTTTGGTTCTGGGCCTGATTTCAAATGAATATCGGAATATTCCCCTCAATTAAGCTTTCTGTCTCCAATTCCACATTATTCTACAATATCTATTTATTTCTCTAATTAGTGTCCAAAGCCATCAGTCTTTAGTGCAGCCATTTTACAATGATTAGGAAATTAAGTTGTAATCATTGACATATATTTGCTATGCCTCAATGTGCTAGCTTTTATGCAAACAAAAATTGACAAGACCAACTTATTTATGGGAACTATAAATTGGAGTTCTTTCTTTGTTTGATTTAAATGGGCATTGCATAAATTGTTACTGGCTTTGTACTTTGAATTGTATCCAGCTTCATCTTGGCTTTAGCACAGGATGCAATAAATTATACTGGTCAATGTTGTGCTTTGAAGGCTTTCTAAGTGTACTTTTAGGCAGTTACTGAAACTTTTCTTATTTGAACAGAGCGACACTAAAAAAGTAAAAATGAGCAGGTGAGTTGGTCCAGGGAAACAAATCAAATGTCAAAGCTGAATGCATAACAAAGAGTAATTCTTTTTCATTTTGCTAGTTACAAAAATATGCCATTGCCAGTAACAATGAGGAATTGTTTAGACCTATTTGCAAACGATTCAAAAGTCATTTGTAATTCTGTTTCCAAATGATAGCATTACTCAACAGGCTGTTGGGAAAAAATACTGCTGCTTTGAATAAGCACCAAGCAATCTCCCAAAAATGCTGTAAACTACTCTGCAGCTATTGTACATTGATCTATATTAGCCCAGATTTCCCTGTCAAAACACTGGTGAGGCTAATGGTGCCTGTTATTTATGCAAAAAAGATACAACTTCAGGTGAACTGGTTAAACTTAAAAATGCAGATGTCAGTTGGCAAAAATTGCAAAAACTGTATTTCTTTGCCCACCAGGGAAATGGACTGAATGGCAGAAGTTGTTGCATTTGTGCAGTGGATCTGAACTAAAACTCACCATTGAAAGTTAAGTCTTGCTGGTGACAGTCCAAGTACCCATTCAACGATATGCTAAGTGCTAATTTTGCCAATCAACCTCTGGCACTGAAAAATAACCATTACAAGTGTGGAGTTTCAATCCTTCAGTTTTATTTGTGGAGATTTTATAAGTGTTATTTTAAAAAAAACAAATCCTTCCTCCTTTATTCTATCAATTTAATCTTTCTTTTCCTCTCCTGATTCTTCTTTCTGTATCTGATTTGGGATTGATTTCATACTCTGATACTTCCTTCTCAGTCCTTGCACTATTTACTTCACAGTCTTTGGGTCAGATTGGTTAAGGTGATTCACGGTTGCTTGTCCTGTTCACACATATCCCTGTTTCCCTCATTGGACTGTTGTCAGCTCACACTTACAGAAGTTGGCCACGCAAAAACTTACAAACCAAAATGTACAAGGACACATCTATTCAATGGCAAACATTACTTGATGCCCGACTACATCAACATTTGTCCACCCACAGGCAAGTGGGAAAGCAAGCAAGTGGACGTTAAAGTAGGTAGTTGTGTCAGGTGCGGCACGGTAACACGGCGATGGATGGCATGGTGGCACAGTAATTAGTACTGATACCTCACAGCGCCAGGAACCCGGGTTCAATTCCGGCCTCGATGACTGTTTGTGGAGTTTGCACATTCTCCCCATATCTGTGTGGGTTTCCTCTGGATGCTCCGGTTTCCTCCCACAGTCCTAAAATGTGCAGATTAGGTTGATTGGTCATGCTAAATTGACCCTTAGGGCGGGATTTTCCGGTAGCGCTTGCCCCAAGACTGGAAAATCCCACCCAAGGTCAATGGACCTTTGCATTGCCCACCTGCTGTCACTACAATTCCTGTCGCAGACAGGTCAGGAAAATTCCACCCTTAGTGTCAGGGGGATTAGCAGAGTAAGTACATGGGATTACAGGGATGGGGTCTGGGTGAGATTGTTGTCAGTGCAGACTCAATGGGCTGAATGTCCTCCTTCTGCACTGTAGAGATTCTATCATTCTATCTGTGCCCTGCTGGCTGGCAACCCCCATTCTGCTATGATCTTTCAAGCAGTGGGGACGACCGCTCACCCTTTGGTCAATTAATGGCCTTAAGGACCTCATAATGTCACCAGTTCAATTTTATAGGCCTGAGGTGGGAAATGAACTCATGCTGTTGACATCGCTCAGCATCATGAACTCGCAGTCCAGTCAACTGAGCTAAGACCAAGACAAATTTGATCTCTTTATTTAAGGAGGGATATACTTGAATGTGGGCAGTTTAGAGAAGTTTAGGCTGGGTTTAGTTCTGGGATGAAAGGATTGTCTTATGAGGAAAAGTTGAGCCGGTTGGTTTGATATCTATTAGAGTTTAGAAGAGTCATCGAGTCATAGAGGTTTACAGCATGGAAACAGGCCCCTCGGTCCAACTTGTCCATGCCACTCCTTTTTTTTAACCACTAAGCTAGTCCTAATTGCATGCATTTGGCCCGTATCCCTCTATACCCATGAATGAGAAGTTGAAACGTACAAGATTCTGGGGCGGCTTGACAGGATAGATGCTGAGAGAATGAGGAATCTTGAATTAGGGGCACAGTTTCACAATACGGGGTCTCCCATTTAAGATGGAGATGAGGAAAAATTCTGCTCTCAGGGAATTGTTACCCTTTGCAATTCTCTACCCCAGAGAGAAGTGAAGTGGAAGCTGGGTCACTGAATATACTCAACACTGAGTTAAACAGATCTTCGATTGACAAGGGAATCAAGGGATATGGGGGCAGGCAGGAGAGTGGAGTTGAGACCTATGGTGGACTTCAGTTGTGCCTTTGTCCTGCCTGGACCACCGTTGTGTGTTTGTTATGCCTGGACACATCCCCTGCCAGCTCGGCTCCTCCCCTTGTCACCTAGTATAAAGGTGGCTGTCTCCTCCCCCCTGTTCAGTTCGGGTCGGTTACCTGTTGGGATGTGCTCCTGATTCTGTTATGAATAAAAGCCTACAGTTGTATTGGCACACAAGTAGTCTTTTGCCTAATTGATAGCGCATCAATTTTATTCATAACAATTGACTGACATGGAGCAGCTTTTAAAACCCAACAAGTTAACATTGGACCCTCAAGAGGTCGGAGTCTCTGATAAATTTGACCATTGGCTGGACTGCTTTGAAGCAATCATCGATGCCGCTGCGGTCGTCGACTCTGACGGCGATAAGCTCCACGTGCTCCGCGCCCGGGTAAGCGATGCAGTCTACGGTATCTTCCGGGACGCTACTACATACGTGGACGCTATAGAACTCTTAAAAGGGCAGTTTCAAAAGAGCCCTAACGTGGTCTACACCAGACATCTCCTGGCTACTCGCAAGCAGCAGCCAGGAGAGTCATGCGCCCAATTTCTGCGTGCCCTGCGGGTCCTAGCTCGAGCTTGCGACTGTAAGGCTGTTTCAGCAGCTCAGAACATGGAGGACCTGATCCGGGACGCCTACGTCACGGGTGTTGAGTCTACTTACATTCGGCAGCGTCTGCTTGAACAGGATGGCCTGGATCTCCAGAAAACGGCCACGATGGCTGAATCACTAGAAGCGGCCTCCCGCAATTTCGGGGCCTACCCCGCATCCCGTTCCATCAACGGTTCCACCGCGACGGCTGTTCCAGCGGGGCCCAAATGCTACTTTTGTGGCCAATCCAAGCATCCTCGGCGTCGCTGCCCGGCGAAGGATGCGATCTTCTCCGGATGCGGTAAGCTAGGCCACTTCGTCAAAGTCTGCCAGGCGAAGCCGATCGCGAAGCCTCGTGGCACCACGTGTGTTCCGCGGGCGCAGCCATCTTTAATGCAGTCAGCGGCTGCGCGTGAATCGCCATCTTTGATGCAGTCGCCGGATGCGCGGGAGTCGCCATCTTTGATGCAGTCATCAAGGCGCGCTGAGCGGGAAACTTTATCCGTGACGTCATCAGACGCGGACGAAGATGGATTCTTACTGGATTCAACGGTGGCATCGATTTGCCTGGACCAGTCGCAGCCTCACCAACTCTCCAAGTCAATAATGGAGATCAAGGTAAAGGACCATGCAGAAAACTGCCTGTTCGACTGCAGGAGCACAGAAAGTTTTATACATCCTCGCACAGTGCATCGATATGCCCTTCCCGTGCGGCCCTGGAGACAGACTATCTCCATGGCTTCGGATTCCCACTCAGTGGAGGTCCTCGGGTGCTGTTTGGTGACGCTGACGGTACAGGGCACAGTCTACGAGCATTTTCGGCTCCTCGTGCTGCCACGACTCTGCGCAGCTGTACTGCTGGGGTTAGATTTCCTCACCCATCATAGGAGCGTCACCCTGCAGTATGATAGCCCTTATCCCCCGCTCTCTGTCTGCAAGGCGCCGTCACTGCAGCGCCCCCCGCGCACCACCTGCAGTCTCTCAACCCTCAAGATTACCCCCCCCCCCCACTTTATTCGATAATCTCACCCCAGATTGCAGGCCTATAGCCACCAAAAGTAGGCGCTATAGTGCGGAAGACCGGGCCTTCATTTGGTCCGAAGTACAACGTTTGCTCAAGGAAGGGATTATCCAGGCCAGCAACAGCCCCTGGAGGGCGCAGGTGGTCGTAGTTAAATCGGGGGAGAAACACTGCATGGTGATTGACTATAGACAGACCATAAACAGGTATACGAAACTAGATGCGTACCCTCTTCCCCGCATCGCGGACATAGTCAACCACATCGCGCACTATAGGGTTTTCTCTACGATTGATTTAAAATCGGCCTACCACCAGCTCCCTATCCGCTCGGAGGATCGCCCATATACTGCCTTTGAGGCGGACGGTCGCCTCTACCAGTTCCTCCGAGTCCCCTTTGGTGTCACCAATGGGGTCTCAGTTTTCCAGCGGGCCATGGATCAAATGGTGGACCAGCACGGGCTACGGGCCACTTTCCCGTATCTGGATAATGTCACCATCTGCGGCCATGACCTGCAGGACCATGATGCCAACCTACAAAAATTCCTCCGTACTGCCACTCTCCTGAATCTGACATATAATGAAGTGAAGTGTGTCTTTCGGACACGCCGCCTCGCCATCCTTGGGTACGTGGTAAAAAATGGTGTCCTTGGTCCCGACCCAGCCCGTATGCATCCCCTTATGCAGCTTCCCCTCCCTGCTACTCTCAAAGCACTGAGGAGATGCCTGGGCTTCTTCTCCTACTATGCCCAGTGGGTTCCTCGTTACGCGGATAAAGCCCGTCCGCTCCTAAAATCAACCTCTTTTCCCCTGGCAGAGGAGGCCCGTTGGGCCTTCGACGACATCAAAGTGGACATCGCGAAGGCCGTGATGCACGCTGTGGATGAATCTATCCCATTCCAAGTGGAAAGTGATGCGTCTGACTTTGCCCTAGCCGCCACCCTTAACCAAAGGGGCCGTCCGGTGGCCTTTTTTTCCCGGACCCTACAAGGCCCTGAGATTCGACACTCCTCGGTTGAGAAAGAGGCCCAGGCCATCGTGGAATCCGTCCGGCACTGGCGCCATTATCTTGCGGGCCAACGATTCACCTTAATTATGGACCAGCGGTCCATTGCCTTTCTGTTTAACACCAGGCAGAGGGGCAAGATTAAGAATGACAAGATCTTGCGGTGGAGGATTGAGCTCTCCACCTACAGATATGACATCATGTACCGGCCCGGGAAGCTCAATGAGCCCCCAGACGCCCTGTCCCATGGAACATGTGCCAGCGCCCAACTGGACCAGCTACAGTCCCTCCATAACGATCTCTGTCACCCGGGTGTCACCAGAATTTTCCACTTTGTCAAAGCCCGTAACCTGCCCTACTCCCTCGAGGAAGTCCGGTCGATTACCAGGCAATGCAAGGTCTGCGCAGAGTGCAAACCGCAGTTCTACCGGCCAGGTGGGGTGCACCTTATAAAGGCCACTCGCGCGTTTGAGCGCCTCAGCATTGATTTTAAAGGCCCCCTCCCTTTCTCTAACCGCAATATTTATTTTCTGAATGTCATTGATGAATACTCACGTTTCCCTTTTGCCTTCCCCTGCCCAGACATGATCACGGCTACGGTGATTCGGACCCTGAATACGCTCTTCACCCTGTTCGGCTTTCCATCCTATATTCATAGCGACCATGGGTCCTCATTCATGAGTGATGGGCTGCGGCAGTACCTGCTCGCCAAAGGCATTGCCTCCAGCCGCACCACTAGCTATAACCCCGGGGGTAATGGTCAAGTAGAGCGGGAGAACGCAACTGTCTGGAAGGCTGTTCTATTAGCGTTACGGTCTAGGGGCCTTCCAGTCAGCCATTGGCAAGACGTCCTCCCGGACGCATTACATTCAATTAGGTCACTCTTGTGTACAGCGACCAATACGACCCCTCACGAGCGGATGTTCACTTTCCCCAGAAAGTCCTCCTCGGGTACTTCGCTCCCAGCTTGGCTGATGTCCCCGGGGCCCGTTCTGCTTTGGAAGCATGTCCGGACCCATAAGGCAGACCCCTTGGTTGAGGAGGTCCAATTGCTCCACGCTAATCCTCAATACGCTTATGTAGTGTACCCCCGACGGGCGGGAGGACACGGTCTCTGTCCGCGACTTGGCACACGCTGGTGCCCCTGAGGCCACCACGCCCCTCCGCCCCTCTGTCCCTTGTGTTGTGCGCCCAGAGCCCACTACAGCCTCCCACCCCCCAGCCCCACTTCCCACTGTTCTCCATACGCCACCAGGGCCACAGCTCACTCCTCTCACCCCTAGGTACAACTCGCTTGAGTCGCCGGTGCCGTCGCCACGCAGTACCCAACTACTGGACGGGACGACGGATGGATCCGCCTCACACCACCTGGCGCCTCCTCTCGACGCTCACTGCATGGAGCCTGGACTGACACCGCTCTCTGCTCGGACAACTCTGCAACCTGCCCTACGACGATCGCGACGGCGGATCAAGCCACCAGATCGTCTGGACTTGTGATATTGTTTCCGCTTCACCCCGTGTTGTTTTTTTAAAGGAGGGGTGAATGTGGTGGACTTCAGTTGTGCCTTTGTCCTGCCTGGACCACCGTTGTGTGTTTGTTATGCCTGGACACATCCCCTGCCGGCTCAGCTCCTCCCCTCATCACCTAGTATAAAGGTGGCTGTCTCCTCCCCCTTGTTCAGTTCAGGTCGGTTACCTGTTGGGATGTGCTCCTGATTCTGTTATGAATAAAAGCCTACAGTTGTATTGGCACACAAGTAGTCTTTTGCCTAATTGATAGCGCATCAAGACCACAATGATCTTTTTGAATGGTGGAAGATGGTGCAAATGGCCTTTCTTGCTCCTATTTCTTGTGCAGAGTCTGTGGGTAGCTGCAAGCATGATAAATGGCAAGTGTCATTCCTTCACAAAATCTGGGCCATTATCTCTTTGTGTCCATCACCAAAGTTAAGGAAAATAGTTTGTGGATTAAAATATTTCTCTGTATAGTCTAAGGCATGAAATCTCAAGTTCCAGTCTAGTTCTGAGTTAACTAATCTGGCACAGGACAACTTGCCTTAATATTCCTGAGCTAAGGAGGTAAACTGAGCCAAAGTCCCTTCTTCTGACAGATGATTCATGAATTGTGCAGGAATGTACATCGGGTAAAGACAAGACTGAGCTTGTTTTGCAAAGCTCTCCAGAGTTAAGTAGCTACCTTACACAGGGCCCAGTTATTCGAACAGTGCTGATGCTGTGTGCATTGCTGCTGACCACGGAGATCATTGCATGCTTGCTGTTTCACTTGGCATTTCCAATCCTGGCTGGAACAATGAAGCCTCGGCACAGCCTTCCACAGAGAGGACTGGTGGAGAGGAGCAGTTCAGGAAGTATCATCTTTTACAACATCAACAAGTTTTTAAAGATTACAGTGAGTTGGTGAGTGGGGGATGGGGCTTAGGTCAAGGGTAGTGGATTAACCAGCCAGGTGGTAGGCAGTCAGGTTGGGGGAATGACGGATGAGTTGGGTTGGAGGGCTGGGGTGTGGGGAGTATGTTTGGCAGGTGGTGGGTGAGTTAACTGATAATCATCAAGTTACACCAGAGATTAAAGAGCATAAAAATTTAGGGTAAGTATTTCGATAAGTAGTGCATATCGAGCCCAAGTGTCTGACCCTATGATCAGTGTAAGAGACATCACAGAGGGTCCAGGGCAGAGCAAATGATCTAAACAGAAGTTCAGACTTCATGAGCCATACAGTACCTGTGCATGTGTCAGGACTTCTGGTGGGTCCGACACACCAACTACAGTTCAGTGCATCACCACACCCTGAACGAGAAGGAATATGGGGAGCTGGCAGGAAAGTGAATTTGAGGCCACCATGAAATCAGCCATAATCTTTTTGAATGGTGAAGCAAGCAAGGTGGGCCAAATGGCCTTCTCCTGCTGCTATTTTTTGTGGAGAGTCTGTGGGTAGCTGCAAGCATGATGCATGGCAAGTGTCACCCTGAAAAATCTAGCCCTCACTGATTCTTTGAAATAACATATGGTGACTCGTCACTTGGAGATGGAGGGCTGCCTGCGTACTATATCTGTAATATACATAGCTAAATGACAGGGTTAGTTTGATGTTGTACTTTGCCAAACAACAATTGGAACTGTTCAAATTGACTACAAAGTGAGCTAAAATGACAAGTGTTTAACATGCAACTCCATATCAGTTCCAAATTACATAGCTGATTTGGAAGTTTTACTGTTTATTTGACTCCGACATTATACTGTCACTGTGGGTGGCACGGTGGCACAGTGGTTAGCACTGCTGCCTCACAGTGCCAAGGACCCAGGTTCGATTCCCGGCTTGGGTCACTGTCTGTGCGGAGTCTGCATGCTCTCCCCAAGTCTGCATGGGTTTCTTCCGGGTGTGCCGGTTTCCTCCCACAGTCTGAAAGAAGTGCTGGTTAGGGTCATTGGCCATGCTAAATTCTCCCTCAGTGTACCTGAACAGGCACCGGAGTGTGGCGACTAGGGGATTTTCACAGTAACCTCATTGCAGTGTTAATATAAGGCTACTTGTGACACTAATAAGTAAGTTTTAAAAAACACATTTACAATTTTGTACATCTGAGACAAATGGCAGGAGTTTTAATTTCTGCATCTCCGGTGCTTGCAGCCTTCAGGAAAGAAAGCAAAGCAAAGCTCTTGCCCCTCGGCTTCTCAGGTTTCTTATGTATTACTGAAATTAACTCAATGTGTGACGTGTACAGCTTCACGAGAAGATTTCATCATGCTAATCTTCAAATGGCACATGGCTTTGTATCACTATTTCTACAGATTTAAGGATTCTGTTATTAAAGGATTAGATCGTTTAAAATTGTAATTGGCAGTGCGTCACTAGGTCAGTGTGAAACGTCGGATCTTACATATTGAGGAAGTTTTATTATTCTGCACTGGCCATGAGGAAGAGAATTGGAGAGAAGGGGTGGGTTGAGGCACTTTTTATACCCAGTGGGTGGTGTGCAATACAACCCGTTGGAGGAGGAAATGCAGTGGGGGTGGGGGGGTGGGTGTGCAGAATTGTGTGAGAGGCCATGCGTTCATTCCTGATGTCAAGAACTCTGGGCCGAATCATGCAGGCAGAGAGAGGCCAGCTGGCAATGCCACATGGAAGAGGTGGGAACATAATTAAGATTGTTAAAAAGGCCATTAACTTGAATTTATACCTCCAAATGGAATTAAATACTGCTCTCCAAATCTAATAAGTGTCAAATGGAGAGCATGGTCTTGAGAAGGTGGTGATGATCTGCCTTCTTGAACCACTGCAATTAATGTGGTGTTAGGAAGGGAGGAGATTTTGACCCAGTGACAGTGAAGGAACAGCGACATATTCTAAGTCAGGATGGTGAGTGAGAGGGATGGGACGGGAACTTCCAGTTGATGGCTTCCATGTTTCTGCTAAGACAATGTTTTTAAAAAGTCCAACCCCCTTGTTCTCGTAAGAATCGCTGCAATCTGTATATCTTAGGTGTGTAATTCTAACATAGGTTGAACATGTCTTCAGGCTGTAAAAAAATTGTTACCAAGTGATAATAAGATCATATTATAACAGAGGAGGAATTCTCCCATGGCCCCACCAGTAGGATCAATGGCGGGCTGGGGGAAAGAATTTGGCAGGAGTCTAAGAATCAGTTTCACGCTGCCGGACATTTTCCACTGGCCTTCCCCACTGGTGCCCACCATGCCAGATTGGGAAACCCACTGGAGGCTGGCGTGAAACTGATTTGCATCCCGCAAAGGGGTTGCAGATGAACACCCAACTGGAATCTTCCTCTCACTCCCAATTCTCTGTGATGCCAGCGGGACAACACGTTGGTTCAGGAAATGTCTGGACCAATATTGCGTGCAAAAGACAGGACTCACCTGTACATTGCCTGAGGCTACCTCCGGAGTTTGTGTTGGAGACTGGAGGCCACCAGCAGTCCTGGTCCCTGGAACACTATTGTAGCAAGTAGAGGGGTGGGGGGCTTCTATCAGGTAGATCTTCCAAATTTACCATCATCGAGGACATCCATCTTCTAGTCTTGGTCTGCTCCTGGAAATCCACCTTTCTTTACAGGAGGTCTGCCTTCGTTCTTCAATGGTGGGTCAGTGTAGTTGGACACATTTTAAATATGACACCCGGATATGATGATGGGTCTCATGCCACTATGCCTGTCCTGCATGGAATAAGGCTCTAAAGTTCTGGGGCATAATTAATGAGGTTGGGGCTAGAAGATATGGGCCAGGATTTTATGACCTCGCTGAGGCGAGACTCGTAAAATTCCGCCTGAGGCCAATGGAGAATTCTGTTCTGCGAGGCTCGCCCGGCCCATGCCGGTAAAATTCTGGCCGTGGTGTTATTTCCCAATGGTCTCCACAGCAGGAAACCTGCTACAATCCCACCCCCCTCCTTGTGACTTATGGCCCCATTTTCCCATTTTACCATTTTGATTCTAAGTGCTGGGTGGGCTTGAAACTGGGAGTGTTTCAGATCCGACTTTTGGACCCATTCTCAGGCGTCCCCATGCGCACTCTGCCTGAAAAAATATCAGCGATTCCGAATCGCGCTGCACTAGCCTGTGGGCGGGGCTTAACTCACCCGAAACCCTGCAGCTCCGATCGGCGCCTCCTGTGCAGATAAAAAATGATGAGAATGCAGCTCCTCTGCCACATCACTCCCGGGCCGGAATATGCCTCCCCCTGGCCTCCACAGACATTGCCCCATCCTCCCAACATTACTGACCTCCTTATCCTCCCACCCCCTCCGCCAGCCAGACCGATCATGGGCCCTTCCCCCCCTTCCCCTCACTGGCCACAGGCAGAATGGCAGCGGACCCCACTTCCCCCTCACTGATATCAGGCAGGGTGGCAGCGGACCTCCTCTTCCCCCTCACTGATCTCAGGTAGAGAAGCAGCAGACCTCCTTCCTTCTCACTGATCTCAGGCAGTGGCAGCGGAACCCCCTCCCCTCCCACCCTCCCCACCGATCTCAAGCAGAGAGTCGTCGGACACTCGGCACTTACCTCATCACTAACTGGGGCACCCGAATCGGACTTCTGTGGAGCATCTCTGTTTCGTGTTGATTCTGGATGGGCAAATGCAGTAGTAAAGGGGAAAATGCCTGTAAAGTTGGGTGTGCAGCCCATTAAGTCAATTTAAACGCATACAAATACATTTAAATGGCTGTTGCGCCTGTTTCGGGTGCAGTCCCGATTGCGGCCATTTTCAGGCCTTGGTAAAGGGGGAACCAGTGCGGAGGCAGGTGCAGATCGCGCTACTTGCCTCACGCCCGACTTTGCCAAGTTTTTGTGCCTGAAAATGGGCGCAACTTGATGGCAAAATCAGGCCCTTCGTCTCAGGTGTGAGAATTCCGTCACAAGTGAAGCGTGATAGATAGGTTTTCCTCTTTGCCCACTTCCCAATTTGCATTTTAAAAGGTTTTGCATTTTAATAGTTTGCTGAATTGCCAATTCAGTATGTAGTTGACCGGGTGCAGTTTCTAAGAATTAATCCATTCAGGTATTCTTGAGTTAAACATGTGAGGGGTTAGTTTATTTGTGCTAAAATGCACGCAGTAAAAATATTGAAAAGCTTAAAAATATATAAATATGTCCTACTTCCCACTAATATACACAAACACACACTCAAACCCCAAGCATGCAGAAAAAAATATAACTTTACCGAGTATCAGACATTAACCTTGGCCAAGTCAAAGTACAGATTAAAAAAAGGAAAGTTATTAACAGTTCACTAATTGTATCCAGAGGCACTGTTCTCAGCTGAGGCAGTTTTTTTTATAGTTACGACAGCTATGTCCCTTTTTTCCTTGGGACCACTTTTGTAGACATCCAATGGTTTTCATTAGAGAGAGACTTTGTCTGCTGTGGGAATGCGGACATATTTTAAACATTGCAAAACTGGGTTCAAAGCAGAGATGGACTACTGTAGAGAAAGAGAGGGCAAGAGACAGCTGATCCCTTCAGCAGCTAGAATATCTCTAACAAATCCCAGTTTTAATCATCCACACAAAAGGAAAAATCAAATGACCTCTCCCCATGTCAGTTGGATATCTTAAAAGGAAGTTGATCAGCTCATGTCTAGTACAGATCCTTTAAGCCATTGTGATAGCAAGGAGAATAATTTTTAATGTTTCAGCAATTAACTCCTGAATGGTCCATTCTTCCATTGCACTTCCAGGGAGATCATTGTCTGTTGGGGACCATCATCCTATCTCTCCATGAAATGGACTGTGGCTACACAGATGCAAATTGGCAGACGGTTTAAGTTGGCCCTCTCACCCCAATGGCATATTTTACACTGTAAGAAGTCTCACAACACCAGGTTAAAGTCCAACAGGTTTATTTGGTAGCAAATACCATAAGCTTTCGGAGCGCTGCCCCTTCGTCAGATGGAGTGAAAATCTGTTCTCCAACAGTGCACAGAGACACAACATCAAGTTACAGAATACTAATTAGAATGCAAATCTCTACAGCCAGCCAGGTCTTAAAGGTACAGATAATGTGGGTGGAGGGAACATTAAACACAGGTTAAAGAGATGTGTATTGTCTCCAGACAGAACAGCTAGTAAGATTCTGCAAGATCAGGAGGCAAGCTGTGGGGGTTACTGATAATGTGACATAAATCCAACATCCTGGTTTAGGCCGTCCTCATGTGTGCGGAACCTGGCTATCAGTTTCTGCTCAGTGACTCTGCGCTGTCGTGTGTCATGAAGGCCGCCTTGGAGAACGCTTACCTGAAGATCCAAGGCTGAATGCCCATGACTGCTGAAGTGCTCCCCCACAGGAAGAGAACAGTCTTGCCTGGTGATTGTCGAGCGGTGTTCAAAAAGATCATATTTTACACTGATCATATTTTACACTGGCAGAGGAAGCCCGTCATTGGTCAGTGGCAGGATCTTCTGCTCCCATTGCTGTCAACAGGTTTTCCTATTATTTTCACCCTCTGTTGCTGCAGAACCCCTTGATGGGGTGGGCAGTGGCTGCCAGCAGAATTGATAGATCCCTTCAGTAGGAATGGCTGGAAATGGCACAGGGTGGCATGGTGGCATAGTGGTTAGCACTGCTGCCTCACAGCGCCAGGGACCCGGGTTCAATTCTCAGTTTGGGTCACTGTCTGTGCGGAGTCTGCACGTTCTCCCTGCGTCTGCGTCTCCCTCCCTCCCTGGGTTTCCTCCAGGTGCTCCGGTTTCCTCCCACAGTCCAAAGGATGTGCTGGTTAGGTGCATTGGCCATGCTAAATTCTCCCTCAGTGAGAGTGGGAGTGCTGGAGTGTGGCGACTAGGGAATTTTCACAGTAACTTCACTGCAGTGTTAATGTAAGCCTACTTGTGACACTAATAAATAAACTTTTTTTTTTAATTCAGCCAGTGTCTTTGTTTTTCAGTGAAATTGCCCTCTTTAAAATGTTTAATATGTGAAATCCGTCAATAGATATCAAATTAATTCGATGTAGCACATCTTTGTGACAATCATAGGATCAGCAGAAATTGGAAAAAGAGTAGGCCATTTGGTGAACTGAGTCTACTCTATCAATCAGTGAGATCAGGGTTGATCTGATTGTGGCTTTAATTCCAATTTTCTGCCTGCTCCCAAAACCCTGGACTCTTTATCGATCAAAAATCTGTCCAAATTAACTTTGAATATATTTCATGACACAGCCTCCACTGCTTTCTGGCGAAGGAAGTGATTTCCAAATAATAACTACCCTAAGTGAAGAAATTTCTTCTCATCTCCATCTGAAATAAGTGATCCCTCATTTTTAAACTGTGCCCCCCCCCCACCCCCGCCCCCCCCCCCCCCCCCCCCCCCCCCCCCCCGTAATTCTAGATTACCCGAGGAGAGGAAACAACTTCCCAGCACGTACCTTGTCAAGCTCCCTCCGAATCTTACTTGTTTCAATAAGAGCACCCCTTATTCTAAATTCCAATGAGTTTAGAACAGACCTGCCCAATCTTTCATCAAAAAACAACCCCTTCATCCCAGGAATACGCCTAATGAGCCTTCTCTCAACTGTTTCCACGACAAATATATCCCTCCTTATGTATGTAAATCAAATTCGCACACTGTACTCCAGTTATGGCCTCACCACTGTCCTGTACAGCTGTAGCAAGACTTCCCTTTTATATTCCATTCCCCTCACAATAAAGACTAACATTTTGTTTGCCTTCTTAATTATTTGTGTATCTGCATGTTAACATTTTGTGATTCATGTACAAGGACTCCAGATCTCTGTTCTGCAGCATTTCTCTATTTAAATAATATTCTACACTTCCATTCTTTCTGCCGAAGTGGACAATCTCACATTTTTCTACATAATACTTCACCTGCCAATGTTTTACCCACCAGCTTAAACCATCTGTAACCATCTGACAACTCTGTGTCCTTCTTACAACAAACATCTGCAAAATAAAGATAATGCAAGTTCTTGGTGAACTTCTGTGCTCATCAAAATAAAATGCAGAAAGGAATAGTTTTCCACTTTTCAGTACACATTTTTCATTCTTCATTCCAAAACATTCAATATATTAAGAGTAATATTTCTTCTACTCTGTCTCAACAATAGGCTTCAACTTTAATCTCAGAACAGGTTTCTCCATTGTGCCAGAGATAAGACTTCAATATCCCGTACACCAACCATCTCTGTCATCTGTTTGAATGAGACTAACAAAGTGCCCATGAATGTCTAATTATTTGTTCTTAGAATTTTGTCTAGGTTTCAGGGCAGATATTTTATTCCATGAAAGAAATAAATACAGAAGGTGCAGGTTATTGAATTTTGTAATTATTACGAAGCTTATCTCTCAACTTGAACCCTCTTTAAACTTGGCTTGTAAGTTTTAGGGCAAATCCTCCATGATTAAAGAACCCAGGGATAAGGAAAATGGCCGGCTGGCTGTCAGGAACTTTACAGCCACATGAATATGCAAGAGGCTGGGAATAACGAGAAGGTCGAGACAGGGATGATCTAATCAACAGGAAACAAAGGAGAAACCATGGCCAGCAGACGAGGAGTAAATAGCCCAGCAGCAAGACAATGAGAACAGAGATCATTCCATCCACGGACAACATCAAGACTCATCTTGCTGATGGGATTCCAATCAGGCTGACTCAGAGAACATTTAAAAGACATTAAAATATCGATTAAGGGCGGTCCTGACAGTACCGGCCCTTTTTGTTCCAGTCAATCGAAACTACCAATGATCAGAAACTGTTTTGTGTGAGAGAATGACTGGTTCAGGTTTTAAAAAGGGACAAGCAGGCTCTGGCTTCTCTCTCTCCTCTCTCTTCTCCTGTTCCTGCCTGCCTCTCATTCGTCTCCAGCACGCAGCCCGAAGTCCACTGAGCAATTTAAACTAGGATTGTGAGTATCCTCTGGTAATTCGCGAAGTTCCCGAGATCATTATAGTGGATGAGGCTTTGGGGAAAGGCGGGGGGGCTTTTGTATGCACCTTTCATAGTTTAAGACACTGGTAAACTTGTGTAAAGTAAGCATTCCCGTTGTGCCCGTTTTAGTATTCCTTCCATAGCTATAGTCTTATAGAGCATAAGGCATTGTGTGTTGTTTTCCTGGTGTTTGGTGATCTTGACCTTGATGTTTTAACAAATATATATATATATCTTTGACTTCCATTGGAGTCCGTTTTGATCTTTTCAATTTCTCACCAACGATCTCTGACCAAGTCACAATATTAAATATCCCTTACCATAATTCCGGAGTCTAGAACTGAGGGTATTCTGGGCGCTTCGAAACCGCCCATTCAGGAAAGGCTGCCAGGTAAAGGTGGGCAGAGGCTTTCCTTTCCTCTCTCTCTCTCTCTAGCGGAGTAGGCGCAAGGTGGCTGTGAGTCCACCGGTAAGAGGGAGAGGATCACCCGGGCAGTGGTGGGGTTTGGACGATCGGTGTGCCAAGCCCAAAGTGAGCCCGTTGGGTGGAGTTAAAAAGGGGATCCCGCTACAGGCTCGTGGAAAACTTTGCATGCTCATATTCTAAGTCAGATTATAGTCCCATTCATTCATCACCCCTGACCTACTGTGACCAAATCCAAATTTGAAAATTCTCACCCTTGTTTTCAAATTCCTCCATAGCTTTTACCCCTCCCTATTTCTAAAATCTCCTTCAGCTTCACAATTCTCCATGAACTCCATGAACTCCGTGATCCTCCATTTTAAGCCTCTTGCACATTGCCAATTTAAATCACAGCCATGCCTTCAGTTGCCTAGGCCCTAAGCTCTGGAATTCATCCCTCAACCTCTCTGCTGGTCTCTCCTCAGTTATTGACAGATGGTAAAATCTACCTCTTTAATCAAGCTTTTGGTCACCTGCCACAATATCTCCTTGTACCTGCTTTCTGCCAAATTTTGTCTGACAACATCCACGTGAATTGCCTTGGGATGTTTTGTTCCAATCAAAACAAGTTGGTGTTTAATTTTGTTTGTGATTTTGGTTTCATCCGATTGCCTAGGTTCAGATCCAATGCCCAGAAATGCATGAATAGTTTAAGAATTACACTGAGTTGCTGTCTTAAGTCATATGATCATCAGAATGACTTTTACTTGTGTTTTTGTAAACACAGAGAAAAGGTTGATCACAACCAACAGCTGTTTTCTCTTACAACCATGCTAACAAGTCGTAATTCTGGTTAGAATGGCCAAACCTGTTTCATAGCTTTTCTCATTAAATGGTTATCATGTGAAGTGGTTGACCCATTTGTCTAATCGTACTGACAGGCACTAATTGTCAGTAAAGCTGCAGGTGAAGTCTCACCCATATTTCATGTATTTGAGCATCTCTTAGCGTGTGCTGTAGCACTGAACACATGGTGGATTACAGGAGTTACATTGACATTGCTGGCAATGAAAGACAAATTTCAACATCATATGGTGAGAGCCATTGTTATTTATCCCCTAACAATTGTGTTGGTTAGTCATCCAGCGGCTTTAATTTCAAGCTTAAAATGTATTTAATGTTTTGCTATATTGTTCCTAAAAACGCAATTATCTTTAATGTAAGTTTCTGGAAAATATAAAGGGAGCAGAAGGTGACTCAGCTTACTTTGCCACTGATCTTCTACTCAAAACGTACATCCGTCCTTGACAGCACAGTGGTTAACTTTCAAAGGAGGTGGCAACATGAGTCTCTAGGTGGCATTGTGGTTAGGTCCATTGTGAGATGCTCCCTTATCTTTGACAAATGGATGATTTTGAAGTAGATGACTAAATTGGTGGAAGCAATCTAACAGTAGTTACAAGGGGAATCGATAATAAAATCAATGTGACAATGGTGATTGAAGAGGAGTATTACAATTGGATACACTGTTCAGCCGATTGTCTAGTCCGGTGGGGCTAAAAGGCAAACAACAGAGTCATCTCGAATGTTGTTATTGCTGTTTCTATCACCTGTTCACATTGACATTGTTCATTCACAATCAATAAATAGGAGGGAGGACTGAAGTTACAAAATGATTTTCCAAATGAAGATGCCAATATATAATTGCTTCTGAAAAATTATTGGCAATGACATGGGCTGAATTTTCCCCTTCGAGTTGGATACAACAAGTCAGGCCATTTCATAACACTGCATTCCCAACTTCTGAAAGTCAGGTGAACTCCCACAAGATTTTAGGCTCCTGGAGTCATGGTCTGGCCAGGGTCAGGCCTGCTGCCTCCTGAAGAGGCGTTCAGGTAGTGGGGCAAGCTAGTTACGAGACCCATCATAGTCGCCTGGGATGTCATCCCAGTTCTACACATCTTTTTAGGCCCCAGCCCTCAACCCCTCACCCACTCACCACCGTACCACCTCCATGATCCCTCATAATCCCTTTGCTCCTCCATGGGCCTGACATCTCCTCCCGGTGGCCTTCCATGCCCCTTCCATTCCTTTATGCATCCTCCATACTCACCCTTCCAGTATTCAATTTGTACAAAGCCAATGTGCCATTGGCAATTCCTTGAAATTCTCCTGAATCTGACAACAAGCAAAGAGGCCTTGAAAATCTAATTTGAAGGAAAACTTCATTTTACACCCTCATAAAAGAATTAGTCAGCCAAAGCTGTTCAGTATCAATGAGTAACATTTTAATCCTTCTAATCTTGTTAATGTAAACAAACAGGCATTGAAAACCACATCAATAAAGCAAAGCCTATTACAAGCAAGTAACAAGTGTCAGTTAGAGCGAGTACTTCTCCCCAAGCCTTCAACATTGCCTACAGGCCTGAGTCCATTAGAAATTATTGGAGCTCAGTCAAGCATTCATAATGAGGTTATCTGACATCTGTATCAACAGAAGTAGTTTGAATAGATAGTCAGAATTACAGAATCATTAGAGTGCAGTAGGAGACCATTCAGCCCATCATGTCTGTACAAGCTCTCCAAATCATCAATTCACTTAAAGCCTTTCTCTTGCCTTTCCTCCATAAACCTGCACATTTTAATGCCTTGACTGAGCCTGCCTTGACCACACACTTTGGCAGTGTGTTCCAGGCTTAATTGATCTCATGTCACTTTTGCTTCTTCTGAAAATTAGTTAAAATCTGTGACTTCATCCTTTCATTAGTTTCTCCTTATCTCTTCTGTTCAGACCCCTCAAGATTTAAATAATTCTATCAAATCTCCTCTCAACTGTCTCATCTTTAAGGAACCAGTTCCAACTTCTCCAACCTATCTTTTACCTGAAGTTTCTCATTCCTTGAAGCATTCTCATGAATCTTTTCTGCTCTCTCTCCAATGCCTTCACATCTTTCCAAAAGTAGTGCAGGTCACAAAACTGGATACAAAATACTCCAGGCCCTCATCCCTGCTCCCTGCCATGAAAATAGCATTCCCCCCCCCCCCGCCACCACCCCCCCCCCCCCGCCACCACCCCCCCCCCCCCCGCCACCACCCCCCCCCCCCCCCCCCCACCACCACAGACCAAGGGAGCACCCCCAAAACTTCACCACCGAGGGTTAACCATCACTAAATGAACAGATCACACACTCCTGCTCCTGCCCCACACACATCACACAGACATGAGGGTGACCCAAACACCCCTGAGTCAGAGTCCTCATGCCCAACCCATCCAACAGGAGAGACACTCCAATATAAGGTCACCAAAGGCTCCACCCCTTTATACCCCACCCCTTGGCAGTGGCTACCTGACACTAAAATCCCCTAGGAAAATAGAAACATAGGAATAGAAGTAGGCCATTCAGCCCATTGAGTCTGTTCCACTATTTAATGAGATCATGGTTCATCTGTGGCCAAAGTTCATTTACCTACCTGCCTTTAGCCCATATTCCTTAATATCTTTGCTCAATAAAAATTTATCAATCTCAGATGTAAAGATAGCAATTGATCCAGCATCAACTTCCATTTGTGGAAGAGAGTTCCAAACCTCTACCACCCTTTGTGTGTAGAAATGCTTCCTAACATCTCTCTTGAATGATCTGGCCCTATGTTTAGACTATGCCTCCTAGTTCTAGCATCTCCAAATGTGGAAATAGTTTATCTTTATCTACCCTGACTTTTCCTATTAGTATTTTGAAGATTTCAATCAGATCACCCCTTAACCTTCTAAATTCTAGAGAAAACAAGTCTGATTTGTATAATCTCGCCTCATAATTCAGTCTCTGAAGTCCAGGTATCATTCTTGTAAAGCTACACTGCAGGGCCAATATATCCTTCCTAAGGTGTGGTGCCCAGATCTGCTCACAATACTCCAAGTGACGTCAAACCAGGATTTTGTGTGGCTGCAGCATAATTTCTGCGTCCTTATATTCCAGTCCTCCTGATATAAAGGGCAGCATTCCATTAGGCTTCTTGATTATTTTCTGCACTGGTTTGTGACATTTTAAAAATCTATGTACCTGAACCCTCTTCGGACATCTACGATTTTAAACTTCATACCAACTAGAAAGTACACTGATCTATCCTTTTTTGGTCCACACTTGCTTAGATTGAAGCCCATCTGCCATAGTTTTGCCCATTCACCTAGTCTATCAATATCCCTTTGTAAGTTTGCACTGTCATCTACACTGCGCACAATGCCGCCTAACGTGTTATTAGCAAATTTGGATATATGAATGTCTATGCCATTATCCAAGTCATTAATAAATGATGTGAACAATTGAGGCCCCTACACAGATCCTTCTGGATCACTGCTAGTCACATCCCACCAATTTGAGTACCTACCCTTTATTCTTACTTTCTGTCACTTGCCACTCAACCAATTTCCCAACCATATCAGTATTTTGTCCTCAATTCTGTGGGCTTCTATTTTAGTCAACAGCGGCATTAAATCGAAGGCCTTCTGGAAGTTCATATAAACAACATCCATAGACAGTCCCCTGTCCACTACCTTAGTCACCTCTTCAAAAAATTCACTGAGGTTTGTCAGGTAAGACCTACCTGCCATGAATTTATGCTGGCTCTCTCTGATTACCTGAAAATTTGAGGTGTTCAGTTGCCCTATCCTTGATTACAGACTCCATCAATTTCCCCACCACAGATATTAGACTAGCTGGTCTGTAATTCCTTGGATAGCCTTTTTCACCCTTCTTAAAAAGCGGAGTGACATGAGCAATTTTCCAATCCAGGGGGACAACACCTGAATCTAGGGAACTCTGAAAGATTATAGTTAGGGCATCAACAATGTGCTCTCGGTTGGAAACGGTCAGGTCCTGGGGATTTGTCACTCTTTAGTTACATTAATTTCCTCATTAACGATGTTTTACTTGCGTGAATTGTATTTAATCCCTGTCCCCGGTGCACTATTAATTTTCTTGGAACTTCCAGCAAGCTATCTTCCTTTCCTGCTGTAAATACGAAAGCAAAGTAATTATTTAATATGTCTGCTATTTTTCCATAGTCATTAACAATATCCCCATATTACTGGGCCAACATTGCACAACATTGCACCCTCTTTCATAGAATCATGCAGTGATTCTACAGTGCAGAAGAAGGTCATTCAGACTATCGAGTCTGCACCAACAATAGCCCCACCCAGGCCCTAACCCCGTAACCCCACGTATTTACCCTACTAATCTCACTGACACTAAGGAGCAATTTAGCATGGCCAATCAACCTAACACGCACATATTTGGACTGCAGGAGGAAACTGGAGGACCCAGAAGAAACCCGCACAGGGAGAATGTCCAAACTCCACACAGACAGTGACCCGAGGCTGGAATTGAACCTGGGTCCCTGGTGCTGTGAGGCAGCAGTGCTAACCACTGTACCAGCATGCCACCTGCTCATTATGTAACTATAAAATTTCTTCTTAAATCTTGATGTCCCTTGCAAGTCTCCTTTCATAACCTTGTCTGCACTCCTGTTCCTGTCTTCAGGCAAGGGCAGGGCAAGACATTTGTTTTTCCAGATAATGGGCCCAGCTCAGCAGGGATTTGTTTACGGGGTTTGAAGGGAAGCGTTAGCTTTGTTTGATTTGACGAATAAGATATTGTAATAACTTATTCTTTCTTTGGTGTCATTTTTTCAATGCCTGTTTGCTTATATGAATAGAAATAAAACGTGATAAAAATTATTTTTTTATGTATTCATACTGTGAATGGTCAAGTTTGATTGACACTTTTAAGAGGTTGTAAGATCAGCAGTATTTTGCAAAGGAGGTTTCTAAAGTCTGTTTGCCTATTTTGTCACTTTCATGAACAATTCAAAGACTTGCCAGTGTAATTATATGACTTATTAGCACTGTATATAGCAGATACTGGAAGAGTGAGTATGGAGATGAATGGGGACATGAAAGGACCAGGGATAGTAAAGTTAGTTTTTAGTTTATTTATTAGTGTCATGCGTAGGCTTACATTAACACTGCAATGAAGATACCATGAAAATCCCCTCGTCGCCACACTCTGGCACCTGTTCAGGTACACTGAGGGAGAACTTAGCATGGCCAATGCACCTAACCAACACATCTTTCAGACTGTGTGAGGGAACTGGAGCACCCAGAGGAAACTCATATAGACACAGGGAGAATGTGCAGACACTGCACAGACAGTGACTCAAGCCGGGAATCGAACCCGGGTCCCTGGCAATGTGAGGCAGCAGTGCTAACCACTGTGCCACCATTGGGAAGATCTTTTAAACTTACTTTCAAATTATTCTCAACTCGTCAACAAGCTCCCACCCCCAACCACTTCTCCTGAAAGTTCACAAACATGGTGGGGTTCCCATAGCCTCCAAAGCTCCTCTGTTGTGGCAGAAATAGCATGGAGAATGAAATTCAAATTTCCTCTTGAGCTTTAGAGTGCTGAGCCTACCATCACAGAACGTGTGCAGGGTTATTACCTGACATGTTTCCTGATGAGGGTGGGCGAGGAATGGAGGGGTAAGTTTGAAATTCAGGCCCTGAGGACCTCATGTTACCCACTCCTGACTCAATTCCAGGCAGGTGCTGGAGGGCAAAATTTGGCCCATAGCGGCAGTGTTAACTGTGCATGTTAATCCTCTTCCAGCATTGTATTGTAAACTTAATCAATGGGAGCTTTTAGAATGCTTCAAAATGTTTGTGCATATTTGCATATTATTGAAATGCGTTCTATATTAGGAATTGTGAGTGAACCAGAAGCCCGTGTGGAGCAATTGTTTTGAAGTGTCTTTCACCTCCCAGACCTGATTTTGAATCTAGTTCTGACTAATGGAATGAACATTTCTTTTCACAGGTGGTTATTGAAGCTTTGAGTAAAATGATTTTGTGCCGCCTTAACCCAGTCTTCATCAATTAAAACTACTTAACATTAAATGAACAATCTCACTGATGCGCGTTATCACACACGAGGCTTGAGATGCTCAGGAAATAAAGGCTTTTATTTGCTGTTACAATGAAGCTACTAATTATATACACGATCCCAGACTGAGGGGTCCCAGACAGAGCAGTGACCTTTATACCTCTCCCAGGAGGCGGAGCCCGACTGGGATGTACCACAATAACTATAATACAAGGTGTAACAGCCCAACCCTAACCCCAACGGCAACAAATAGAACAACCCATCCCTAACCCCAACAGCAACATATATACATACTTGTAGTACTTGCCAGACCCTGGCTCAGTACTATCTAGTGGGAACCAACGATGGTTCACCACATTCACCCCTCCTTTGAAGACAAAGGCCGGCGGGGTACAAAAAAACAGAATAATTTGTCATCAGTCTATAAGTTCAGACGGTCAGGAGGACCGCACCATCGTTGTGACCTCCTCAATACCGGCGATGACACCGGAGTAGGCATTCGCGGTGGCGTTCTCCCCAAGGCGATGTCCAACTGTTCCTCCACAGTCTCACGGGCCGGTTGGCCCCGAGGTGATGGTAATCCATGGAGTTCCGACACGCCCTGAAGTGGCGACCATCCTCTGGACTCAGGCAAGCTGTACACGGGAGTAAAAGGGTTAAGTAATGGTCCTGATGCTGCCCGCGCCGTGTCCGGGGGGGAAACAAGAGGTATGGGGTTTGTAACAGGGGGTATGGGAGCGACAGGGGTTTCTACATCCCCTGCTGGCACCAGGTCTCGGATCGAGACCGTGTCCTCTCGCCCGTCAGGGTATGCCACATAGGCATACTGAGGGTTGGCGTGGAGGAGATGGACCTGTTCGACCAATGGGTCGGACTTGCGGGCCCTAACATGTCGCCGCAGGAGGACAGGTCCTGAGTACGTCAACCAAGATGGTAATGAGGTCCCAGAGGAAGACATCCGAGGGAATGAAAACAGCCTCTCATGGGGAGTAGCGTTAGTTGCCGTACACAGGAGTGAGCGTATGGAATGGAGCGCATTAGGGAGCACCCCTTGCCAACGGGAGACTGGAAGGCTTTTTGACTTCAACGCCAGTAAGACAGCCTTCCAGACTGTAGCATTCTCACGTTCCACCTGTCCGTTACCCCTAGGGTTGTAGCTCGTGGTTCTACTAGAGGCAATCCCGTATGAGAGCAGGTATTGCCTCAAGTCATCGCTCATGAACGACGAGCCCCTGTCGCTGTGAATGTAGCTGGGGTACCCGAACAGGGTGAAAAGATCACGGAATGCCTTGATAACCGTGGCAGCGGATGTATCAGAGCAGGGAATAACAAAAGGGAATCTCGAGTACTCATCAATGATGTTGAGGAAGTACACATTCCGATCTGTTGAGGGAAGGGGGCCCTTAAAGTCGACACTCAGTCTTTCGAAGGGACAAGTGGCCTTGACTAGTTGTGCCTGGTCAGGTCGGTAAAAGTGCGGTTTGCATTCCGCGCATACCCGACAGCTTCTTGTTACGGACCTGACATCCTCCACCGAGTAGGGCAGATTGCGGGCTTTTATAAAGTGGTAGAGCCGAGTGACCCCAGGATGGCATCGGTCATTATGGAGAGCCTGCAAACGGTCCTCCTGTATACTGGCGCATGTTCCACGCGAGAGGGCACCCGAGGGCTCATTGAGTTTCCCTGGACGATACATGATGTCATAGTTATAGGTGGAGAGTTCAATTCTCCACCACAAGATCTTGTCGTTCTCGATCTTGCCCCTCAGCGTGTTATTAAACATGAACGCCACGGACCGCTGGTCCGTGATCAGGGTGAATCGTTTTCCCGCCAAGTAATGGCGCCAGTGCCTGACGGCCTCCACAATGGCCTGGGCCTCCTTTTCCACCGCTGAATGCCGAATTTCGGGGCCTTGGAGGGTGCGGGAAAAAAAGGCGACGGGCCTGCCTGCCTGGTTAAGTGTGGTGGCCAGGGCGAAATCAGATGCATCGCTCTCCACCTGAAAGGGGATGGACTCATCAACAACGTGCATCGTAGCTTTCGCGATGTCGGCTTTTAGCTTATCAAAGGCCAATTGAGCCTCTGGTGTTAGGGGAAAGGAAGTGGACTTGATGAGCGGACGGGCTTTGTCCGCGTAATTGGGACCCCACTGTGCATAATAAGAGAAGAAGCCTAAGCATCTGCTCAGTGCTTTTGCACTAGTGGGCAGGGGAAGTTCAAAGAGGGGACGCATACGGTCTGGATCAGGGCCAATGACCCCGTTTTCCACCACGTATCCGAGGATGGCTAAACGGCGCGTACGAAACACACACTTCTCCCTGTTGTAGGTCAGGTTCTGGCGAGATGCAGAGCGTAGGAAATTCAGGAGATTTGTGTCGTGGTCCTGCTGGTCATGGCCGCAGATGGTGACGTTATCCAGGTACGGGAAGGTAGCCCGCAGCCCGTTCTGGTCTACCATTCGGTCCATAGCACGCTGGAAGACCGAGACCCCATTGGTGACACCAAAGGGAACCCTGAGAAAGTGATACAAGCGACCATCCGCCTCAAAAGCCGTGTATTGTCGGTCCTCTGGGCGAATGGGGAGTTGGTGGTAGGCAGACTTGAGGTCTATGGTGGAGAACACCCGGTACTGCGCAATCTGATTGACCATGTCAGATATGCGCGGGAGGGGATACGCATCCAGCTGCGTGTGTCTATTAATGGTCTGACTATAGTCAATGACCATCCGGGGTTTGTTCCCACTCTTGACCACCATGACCTGCGCTCTCCATGGACTAGCGCTAGGTTGTATGATCCTTTCCTTGAGGAGCCGCTGAACTTCAGATCGAATGAAGATCCGATCCTCAGCGCTGTAACGCCTACTCTTAGTCGCAATTGGCTTGCAGCCTGGCACAAGATTCTGGAACAGAGAGGGTGTGGTAATCTTCAGCGTCGAGAGGCTACAGGCGTTGGGCAATTTGGAGGCTGTTGTTCTCCCACTGAAAGCGAAGGGAGTGGCCCACCGTACTGTAAGGTTACACTCCTCAAGTGGACCATGAAGTTTAGTCCGAGAAATATTGGCGTGCAAAGGTGCAGCAACACCAGGAGCTTGAAACGCTCATAAACCGTGCCTTGCACCGTTAAAGTTACCACGCAACTCCCTAGCACGGTGACAGACCGGGACCTTGATGCCATAGAAATTGTCTGTTTGACAGGTTGAATCCGGAGTCCACACCGCTTCACAGCGTCTGGGTGGATAAAACTCTCAGTGCTCCCGCTGTCAAACAGACAATAAATCAAGTGGTCGTTTACCTGAATGTCCATCATAGACTTGTCAAGTCTATGAGGCTTGGCCTGGTCCAGGATGATCGACGCCACCGTTGGTTCATGAACGCCACTGCAGGCAGCTGAGATTGACGAGGGTGACCCCTGCTGGTCGTTCGCAGTCGGTGCCGACCAACATGGCCGCTCCCATAGGTCGCACGTGGGTGATGGCGCCAAACTCAACGACCCCTGGTGGTCACACATCTCCGACTCTGTTGACCGTAATGGCGTCGTCCTGGCCTCGCACGTGGACGAAACCCTCGACGATGCTGACGACGAAGAACTGGGCTCCGAGGAATCGCAGGCCGCACTGCTGTTCCGAGAAGCAGATTTAGATCGGCACACTTTCGAATAGTGCCCCTTCTTACCGCAGGCGGAGCACAACACAGCTTTAGCGGGACACCATTGCCGAGTATGCTTCGCTCCCCACAGAAGTAACACCGCAGGCCGCCCGGAGCCGCTGCCGTCGTCTGGCCCGAGTGTGAGCACGCCATCACGCAGCTTTTCGAACCCGAGGGACGAGGAGGGATCAGCGACTGCTCCGGCCACGTTGTCTCCACGTGGTCTTCGGGATACAATACTAGGCTTTTAGAGGCCGTCTCCAACATATCCGCTAGTTCTATTGCCTTAGTGAGGTCAAGATTACCTTTCTCCAGTAGTCTGAGTCGGATGTAAGATGATCCGATTCCCGCCACAAACGCATCTCGAGCGAGGTCGTTCATATTCTGCTCTGCCGACACTGCTTTGCAGTTACAGCCCCTGGGTAGCTGTAGGAGCTCGTTCGCGTATTCTTCCGTTGTTTCGCCGGACTGCCGTCGTCGAGTGGCTAAGAGGTATCGAGCATGCATTTCGTTGGGCAGTTTAATGTAACGCTTCTTAAGAAGCTCGAGGGCCTTTGTGTAGTCGGTGGCCGCACGGATCGCGAGGTAGACGGGTGTCGCTTACCCTCGCATGGAGGACCCGGGGTCTATCATCGTCTGTGGTGACCGCTGCGGAGGCTGCCAGATAGTCCTCAAAACATTTCAACCAGTGGTCGAAGGTGTTAGAGGCGCCTGCCGCACGTGGATCCAGTGTAAGACGTTCAGGTTTCAATATCTGCTCCATACTCTCTGTATCGTTTTTTTTTCCGACGAGAGTTTACTTAACAGCAAATAAAATTGATGCGCGTTACCACACACGAGGCTTGAGATGCTCAGGAAATAAAGGCTTTTATTTGCTGTTACAACGAAGCTACTAATTATATACACGATCCCAGACTGAGGGGTCCCAGACAGAGCAGTGACCTTTATACCTCTCCCAGGAGGCGGAGCCCGACTGGGATGTACCACAATAACTATAATACAAGGTGTAACAGCCCAACCCTAACCCCAACAGCAACAAATAGAACAACCCATCCCTAACCCCAACAGCAACATATATACATACTTGTAGTACTTGCCAGACCCTGGCTCAGTACTATCTAGTGGGAACCAACGATGGTTCACCACACTCACTAAGAAAGGCTACAAACGTTACTGATGGTTCACTAATGTCCTTTAGGGAAGGAAATCTGCCATCCTTACCCGGTCTGGCCTACATGTGACTCCAGAGCCATAGCAATGTGATTGACTCTCAACTGCCCTCGGGCAACTGGGGATGAGTAATAAATGCTGGCCTAGCCAGCGACGCCCATATCCCACAAATGAATTAAAAGTAATTACTGATATGGAAAATATGCAGTGATGGACTAGATGAGCTTTTTAGACAGGCATCAAAAGTTTGAGCCAACCTTTCAAGTCATCTGACTCGAAACATTGGCTCTACTCTCTCTCCACAGATGCTGTCAGACCTACTGAGATTTTCCAGCATTTTCTGTTTTTATTTCAGCTTCCAGCATCTGCAGTATTTTGCTTTTATAAAAAGTTTGATGTGGCTGAAGAGAGAGCACTTTGATATATTTTGACCTGGAAACATTTGATGCTGACACTAAGTGCTAAAAGAGGAAGCAATATTCTTTATGCAGCCCTGACATCCTAACATTAATGAAAACAAAAGCAAAATAAATAATTTCCCAAATTGTTATGCTTAAAAAGTAGTTGGGGAATGGAGATTGCAGTGTGGAATGGAGATTGCAGTGTGGACTCAGTGTTTATGGTCGGGGAAATTGTGTTTCACCCAAGTCCAATTTTTGGAAAAGCGATTTGACAACAGGGGCAGTGGGGGCTCTGAGAGAGCTGTGAAGAGATTGAGCTGGATGTCATCAATGTACAATAAGTTCTCACTTAAAATTGCAGTTATGTTCCTAAAAATCGCAACTTTAAGTGAAACTTTAAGCAAAACTTTAAGCAAATCACATTTCCCATTAAAACCAACGTAAAAGCATTCCTCACCAGAAAAAAAAACATTATATCCTGTAAGTTGAAATAATTTACAAAGCTAAATTCCTATATTGGCAACTGAAATGACTTTTAAAATAGATACTAAAGGAATGCAGACTAGCGATGAGTGGCAGTTTGCAATGACCATGGGAACATAGGTGATTTGTTTTGAACAGAGGAAGGTGATGGCAGATTTGAAAGGATGGAGGCAATATCTCAGGAGAGGAAACCATTTGCTGTGCCTCCTACAAACGCAAATCCTACTATGAAGCTCTGTGGAACACTTTCTACATTAAAGGCCCAATATAAATTCATGTTATTGTTGTTGATGTCAGCTTATAAAACTGCTCAGGGCTTCTGAATTGGTTTCCCTCAATTTTTCTGTCAGAATGTTTTCAAATATATATACTCTGCACATTTAAAGATTGTTTAAAGATAAACTCAGCAAGAACATTTTTGCTTCAGTAACTTGTCTTGAATACAAAATACCCTGACGGCGATTTGCAAAGTTTAATTTCTGCTTGGTTGAAGGGACCAATTCTCAACTGTAGTGTATTCAGGGAATCCCGCAATACAGTTTAGGAAGGGAATTGAAATTTTGTATAGGGACAAAGTTGGGAAATTTATCCTTGTTCACTACCAACAGGAGTGGTAATTCTTTTGTTTTATATAGAATTTGAATGATCAACTGCAAATGTGTTATGATTTTGTAGTTAACTTGCCACAGTGATGTACAAAGTGCAAGTATTTGTTAAGAGTGTATAAGGGGGGATTTGAAACAAATTACAGAGAGCTTGTTAATAAATAACAACTATAGATATCAAAGATGTAGACTAATTTCACATCAGTACTTATGCGGATTCAAAAATTATTGGATAAAAATGTGAAAAATAATGAAGTCGTCTGTATCAAAATATGGCAACTGTGAATGGTGGAACTGATGAACAGTCACAGAACCATAGAATCACAGAATACTACATATGAGATGTACGAGGCAGCTGGGAGATGTACGAGGCAGATTTTTTACACAGAGGGTGGTGGGTGCCTGGAACTCGTTGCCGGAGGAGTTAGTGGAAGTGGTTACGGTAGTGACTTTTAAGGGATGTCTTGACAAATACATGAATAGGATGGGAATAGAAGGATATGGTCCCCGGAAGGGTAGGAGATTTTAGTTAAGTCACGCAGCATGGTCGGTGCAGGCTTGGAGGGCCGAAGGGCTTGTTCCGGTGCTGTAATTTTCTTTGTTCTTTGTTCTTTACAGTGCAGAAGAAGCCATTTGGCCCATCGAGTCTGCACCGACGCATGAAATGCCCAGACCTGCCCACCTAATCCCTCTTGCCAGCACTTGGCCCATAGCCTTGAATGTGATGGTGTGCCAAGTACTCATCCAGGTATTTTTTAAAGGATGTGAGGCATCCTGCCTCCACCACCCTCCCAGGCAGTGCATTCCAGACCATCACCATCCTCTGAGTAAAAATATTTTTCCTCAAATCCCCCTAAACCTCCCATCCCTCACTTTTAACTTGTGTCCCCTCGTAACTGACCCTTCAACTAAGGGGAACAGCTGCTCCCTATCCACCCTGTCCATGCCCCTCATAATCTTGAGCACTTCAATCAGGTCGCCCCTCAGTCTTCTCTGCTCCAGAGAAAACAACCCAAGCCTATCCAACCTCTCTTCATAACTTAAATGTTCCATCCCAGCAACATCCTGGTGAATCTCTTCTGCACCCCCTCCAGTGTATTCACGTCCTTCCTATCATGTGGCAACCAGAACTGCACATAGTACTCCAGCTGTGGCCTCACCAAAGTTCTTTCCATCTCCATCATGACCTCTCTGCTTTTGTAACCTATACCCCGATTGATAAAGGCGGGTGTGCCATATGCCTTTTTCACCACCCTATTAATCTGCCTATCCGCCTTCAGAGATCTATGGACAAACACGCCAAGGTCCCTTTGTTCTTCAGAACTTGCCAGTGTCAAACCTTTCATAGTATACTTCCTTGTCAAATTACTCCTTCTAAAGTACATCACCTCACACTTTTCAGGGTTAAATTCCATCTGCCACTTATCCACCAATTTGACCATCTCATCTATGTAGAGTGAGGTTGATTTTGCAGTACAGTTTCCTAACAAAGCAACTGCACAATGAGTAAGTTCTGACACCAGGATTGTACCCACATCAGAATAGGCTGCATTTTTGTGGTCTGCCACATTTTCTGTGCCAGAGTCCTGGCACTCACTTCCTGCCTGAACCTCATTAAGCCAATTCTTTTAAATTTTCACAGTAACCCAAAAGTTTAAATAACATGAGCTCACAAACATGCACGTGGTCTGGTCCTTGCACTGGTAATACAGCAGCCTTGAGAACAGCAGTCTCGACAGTATTATGCAAATTCAAAGAATGAGATCCTAGGCTAGATCTTCACAGAGTTGGGTTGACTCCAAATGGCAGGCGGGACCCAGATGCGAAGATCTTGCCTCCATTTCTGACAGTTCCCATTTTTGTTGGCAGGAGGAAGGGGCTGGGGAATGAATCACACAGGTGGGAAACCTGAACACAGCAGGACCATTTGAGATTAGTATTGAGTTCAACAGACAACTTACTGTTCCAAGGGTTCTGGGGTGACACGGTGGCACAGTGTTAGCACTGCTGCCTCACAGCACCAGGCACTGATTTCGATTCCAGCCTCTGGTGAATGTCTGTGTGATATTTGCGCATTCTCCCTGTGTCTGCATGTTTTTCCTCTCGATGCTCTGGTTTCCTCCCACGGTCCAAAGATGTGCAGGTTCAATAGATTGGCCTTGATAAAATACACGGAGTTACGAGGATAAAGCAGTGGTGTGGACCAGGGTAAGATATTCTTTCGGAGAGTTGGTGCAGACTTGATGGGCCGAATAGTCTCCTTCTGCACTGGAGGGATTTTAGGGGTTCAGAGTTCACATTGACAGTTTAAAGATCTAGCTGATTTTGATGCGGTAATTGAACGGAACTTTCTTTGAACTGATTGTTCGAGGGATGCGAGCATCGTTGGCAGGGCCAACATTTGTTGTCCATCCTTAATTTCCATTGAGAAGATGGCAATGAGCCATCTTCTGGAACTGCTGCATTCCATCTGTTGTGCGTTCTCCCACAGCTGGGAAGGGAATTCCAGGATTTTGAACCAGCAACTGTGAAGGAACTGTGATATAGTTCCATGGCAAGGTAGAACATGGCTTGGAGGGGAACTTGCACCTGGGTGTGTTCCGATGTGTCTGCTGCTCTTGTCCTTCTAGGTGGTGGAGGTCGCGGGTTTTGAATGGATTTTAAATCTTTGACTGGGTTTCATGAAAGGGAATTCTTCAGTATCAGGTTCAAATTGTTAGAATTGTTTTAATTTCCACATGCTGTCTAAGAATTGCCTCGAGGTGTGTGGCAATAAAGATGGCTTGAAAGTATGAGGGGGCATGGAGGAATCTTGCCATGGCATGATGGGGGGCATAGAGTATTGGAGAAAATGGGAGGTTCAGTGGTATGAGAGGTATGAGTTGGCATGGTGGGTGCATGGGGAGTGGGTGAGGTTGAGGGCTAGAGGGCCCAATTCTAAAGAAACTGTCAGGAAGTCCTGTAGAACTGAGCAGGCCCTCTGAAGAGCCTGCTCTGCTCCCTCCACCCCCACCCCACATCCCCCTCCCACTGCGCCCCCCCCCCCCCCCCCCCCGACACACACACACACACACACTGGTGTACCTACAATCTTTGTTCTAGGGTCGGTGTGTCTGACTCTATCCTACCCCTGCCTCCCCTGAGTGAAAACTTTTACACCAAGGTGGGTCTAGTGAGTTGGAAAATTTCAAGATACCCGTCTCAATCATGAAAATCCTGCCCCTATGCTGTTCACAAACATTTTTTGATATTTGTGCTGGAAGCAGACAGTCCTGATAACTGGGAAAAACACCCTGGGTGAGATTCTCTGCTCCTTCATCAGATGGAGTGGATATCTGCTCTCAAACAGGGCATACAGAGACACAAAATCAAGTTACGGAATACTGATTAGAATGCAAATCTTTACAGCTACATTTAAAGATACAGACAATGTGAGTGGAGGGAGCATTAGGCACAGGTTAAAGAAATGTGTATTGTCTCCAGACAGGACAGCCAGTCAGATTCTGCAAGTCCAGGAGGCTAGCTGTGGGGGTTACCGATAGTGTGACATGAACTCAAGATCCCGGTTTAGGCCGTCCTCATGTGTGCGGAACTTGGCTATCAGTTTCTGCTCAGCAATTCTGCGCCGTCATGTGTCGTGAAGGCCGCCTTGGACAACGCTTACCCGAAGATCAGAGGCTGAATGCCCGTGACCGCTGAAGTGCTCCCCAACAGGAAGAGAACAGTCTTGCCTGGTGATTGTCGAGCGGTGTTCATTCATCCATTGTCGTAGCGTCAGCATGGTTTCCCCAATATACCATGCCTCGGGACATCCTTTCCTGCAGCGTATCTAATCAGTATTCTGTAACTTGATTTTGTGTCTCTGTGTGCCCTGTTTGAGAGCAGATATCCACTCCATCTGACGAAGGAGCAGCGCTCCGAAAGCTAATGGCATTTGCTACCAAATAAACCTGTTGGACTTTAACCTGGTGTTGTTAAAACTCTTACTGTGTTTACCCCAGTCCAACGCCGGCATCTCCACATCATGAGATTCTCTGGCCCAGAGGCAGAGTTACAACGGAACACACCATAACTAGGCACAGAACCCTGACCAGTGGTGGGGTGGGGGATGGGGGGGGGGGGGGGTGGTCGTGCTGGCTGGTGTCTGAGGGAATTAAATCCAGTTTACTTTGTGGCAACAGATAGAACTGGCCCGTGTGACTGGGGCCTTTTCCTGTCAGCCAATGCCTGAGTAGAGTCTGTGAGTGGCATCAGCTGCTTAGAGTCCAATACTTCAGTATGTTCCTTTCTCACTGTCTCTGATCTCCCGGGCAATGTATCCACCCTGGACAACCTCACTATATAAATTTAAGCTGAAAGCCTACGTTATAAATAGTTGTGAATTCTATTGACTCACAAAATGTTTTTTTTCCCCTGTGAAATAAATCCGAGATGAAGCCAACTTATGAAAGAAATCCTGGGGGCCGGCACAGTGGCGCAGTGGTTAGCACTGCTGTCTCACAGCACAAGGGACCTGAGATCAATTCCCAGCTTGGGTCACTGTAAGTGTGGAGTTTACACATTCTCCCCATGTCTGCGTGGGTTTCCTCCCACAGTCCAAAGATGTGTGAGTTAGGTGGATTGGCTATGCTAAATTGTCAGTGGACTAACTCGGGTAAATGCATGGGGTTATGCAGATAGAGACTGGGTGGGATTGTGGTCAGTGCAGACTCAATGGGCCAAATGGCCTCCTTCTACACTGTAGGGATTCTATTCTATGAAACAAGAACATGGGTGGGATTTTCTGGCCACGCTTGTCCCAAGGCTGGAAATTCCTGCCCGAGGTCAACACACCTTTGCATGGTCCGCCGAATTTTCTGTCCCACCCGCTACGAATCCTGTGGCGGGCAGGACAGGATAATTCTGCCCCATGTTGCATTAGGGGGAGGAGGGTCATGAAGTTATTTGGGGGGGGGTGGGGTCCCAGAAATGAAGGTGAGCAGTGGGCCCCACAAAGTGTGAGTCTGCCACTGCTCTCTGACCTTTCCTCAATGTTTTTTTCAGCAGTGGGCTGTATGCCATTAGCTGGCAGCAGGATCTTCTAGTCCCACTGCTGTTGATGGGAATTCCCATTGAAGCCACCCCATGGCACCAGGAAACCTGCGGCAAAGGTTGCGCAGCTGATGCACGACCAGAGAATCCTGCTGGCATGAACAGCTGGCGAATTCAGGCCTTCATTTTACAAATTAAAAGTACTCCCATATAATGTTCTAAAGGAAGCCTGAAAAAAAAGTTGGAAAAAAATCACCAAATAAGTTGTTTAAATTCTTTAAAATTATTTGACTAGAAACAGGCTATTGACTAAATATTGTAAGAGGGTAGATGGAATGAGGAGATTGTATGGCGCTTTGGTAACATCCCTACCTCTGAGCCAGAATATTTAGGTTCAGGACTTGTTAGACATGGAAGATGCATTCATTAACACAGCCAAAGACGTTGATTATCAACCTATAAACCCTTCTGATACACTTATGGCAGGTGGTAAGAGTTGGAGAGTCTCGTGTTCTGCCAGGCTTGATGGGGAGTGATGCTGTGGCCTCTGGCAATGGGCTAGGGACCTGATCCAGGAAAAACTAGCTAAGGATACAGGCATAAGTGCATGCTTTCTTAGTCTGTCTTGTACACCACTAAGATGTGGGGAAGAGAAGTGGGTAGCCTATTTTAAATTATCTACATGCAAAAGTAGTTTTCCAAACAGATTTGCATTAACTTCAAGGAAGTGGCAGTTGTTGAGGATAACCTTCACATTGATCCTGTTTAAAGCACTGTAACGATACCTCTATTTTTGCACAATTATCAGTAGCGGAGTTGCTTCCCCCCTCCCCCCACACTGTTCATTCCAAAGACATTGAGAAATGAGGCATTGCAAATGGGGCATTAGCCATGTTGGGATTATTAAGTAAGAGCAGTACATTAACAATTTGTAATTTGCTTACATCTCTCAGAAACATTTTGCAATTTCTGTTGTCAACTAATCAAATGTACATACCCCTTACACTGATCATCATTGCAACTAGAATACTTGAAAAAAACTGATAAAGCACACAACTTCCATTTTGGATGTAAGCAACAATCCAGGAATACATTGCACTGAAAATTACCAACAACTCGGGCGGGATCTTTTAGCCGCGTTCACCCCAAAACCAAAAAATCCCGCCAGAGGTCAGTAGACCTTTGCATGGTCCACCCACCCCTCCCCCCACCCGCTACAATTCCTGTTGAATACTTTCCCATTGAGTTTCTGCCCAAACTCAATTGCAAATTCTGAATATGAATATCTGCTTTGCAATTTAGCAGCATTTTAAAACTTTTCTTCTCTTTTAAAAAAAGCTTTAAAAACATTTCTTGTTAGATTAATAGAAACTCAATGTCGTTTGATAAATAAATTTAAAACTATGTTTAGCACAAAGTCTAAATCCGCCACCTATGAAGAATCTGATTTTAACTGGAAGAGCATGGCTTTTAAAAGTTATATAGAATTATTTGCTTATTGTATTTGAATAGTGTAGTTAGTTTCTTACTAAATTAACAAAGAAACTTTCAAGCGTCTTTAGATGTGTCGATTGTCATTGGAACCAAAAGAACTAGTTTAATTTATTCAAGCCTCCTTGAAGGCCTGTCAGTCAGTGTAAAGAATAAAACTTCCCAATGGAGATTATTTCTTCCAGGGTCCTTGACAGTTTTGTGGGTAAGGTTGTCTTCCAGCAAGAGGTTTTTCCAACTAGGATAACAGATTATGGAAACTCAACTGGCGCTTAAATCTTTTGCATGTGTTTTGGATTGAAAAGAGATGGTGCAATAGAATAGAAATTATCCAAAACTATTTAGTCCCATCACCATCTCATATACGAATTGTGTCAACACCTCAACAGATAGAAAGTTGGCATCACTGTATTATGAATAAAGCATCACTTCAAAAGATTGAGATGTTATTATACTTTGTTAAAATGAAGCCTGAATGATTTACCAAGGTCATCTCAACCCGGTGATGTATTCTATATTTGAACCACATTCCAATCACGTTATCCTAAGTAATACATGCATATAGAATTCATGGAAGAGAAAGATCTTTCATACATTCCTAACAAAACTGCTAGCGTTAATTCACAACTGAGAATGTGTTCCCCACTTGTGGGCATTACTTTGCAAAAATAAAAATTGCACGATATACAGATAAGATAAAGTTATTAACCAATTACTGACCAATTACCTCACCATAAAGTAAAGTTTATTTATTAGTCACAAGTAGGCTTACATTAACACTGCAATGAAGCCACTGAGAAAATCCCCCCGCCGCCACACTCCTGCGCCTCTTCGGGTACACTGAGGGAGAATTTAGTATGGCCAATGCACCTAACCAGCACATCTTTTGGACTGTGGGAGGAACCCAGAGCACCCAGAGGAAACCCACGCAGACACAGGGAGAACATGCAAACTCCACACAGATAGTGACCTAAGACGAGAATCGAACCCGGGTCCCTGGCGCTATGAGGCAGCAGTGCTAATCATTGTGCCACTGCTCCCCCATGTAATTAAAAAAGAGAACTTTAGGCCAAAACGGGTGCTGTAGAGAGGGGAATTGCTGTTTTGGAAGAGAAGACCATTGCAAGCAGGCTGCAAACTACATAATAATTACAGTCGCTGAAAACCTCATCTGCGGCGAGGATTCTCCAGTCCCGCTGCAGTGAAAGGAGTTTTGGCTGAGCGTCAAATTCTCCATTCTCGCTCGCAGCAGGGTAGCTATGGATGAGACTGGAGAATCCCACCCAATGGGCAGGGTTTTCCAGCCACGCTCACCCCAACCCCCCCCCCCCCCCCCGACCCCCACCACCAGCTACGATTCCCATGGTGGGTGGGATGAGGAAATTCCATCTAATGTGTTTAAAAATAATGAATCATTAATTTGCTCAATTATCAGATATTCCATTTTAAACAGTTTGACAAAGTATTATAAATCAGAAAGATAGGATAGCAGAAAGGTCGAGTAGTAGCCCATATCTTTTGACATTACAAGATACAAGTCCTCTCAAATTTGAGGGGCTCTATGCACATGTAGATTTTATTTTAAAACTTTATTAAGACAGTTGCCTCGCCCGCCTGAGGCTCGTAAGATCCCGCCCGAAGCCAATTCTGGGGCAGGAAAGGTGGTAAAATTCCGGCTAGTATCATGGATGTTTTAAAAAGTGTTTGCTCAAAGCCGCCTGTGAACAATATATTTGTATGTTTGTGCCCGTGTGACTTCTTAACCATGGAATGAGAAATTCAATTTAAAATAACCCAGGAGCTTAAAAAAGAAAAGATTAGTTTTGTTCACACTACTGCTCCAGATTTTACCTAAGAAAAAGTAAAGTCACCAACACATACACACAATGATTAGTTACAAAAAAAATACTTGTAAAAATTGGATCAGTTCAGTTTCTCCAACTTTTCACTGAAGGCCTGATATGTTTGAGATTGAGATGTTGCATTGTCTGGAGTGAAGGTCTTGAGGTTGTAAAGTTGTCTCTGCAGCTGCGATGGTTTCCACTGTTGAATTGCCAAAAGTGGATTTAACAGGTGAGCTTAGTACGTAGAATCAGAGTTTACAGGAAAGAGAGAAGGTTCCTTAATTCTGGTTCTGCAGCTATGACACTTTCAGACTGTCTAGTTCCGCACAGCAGAAGACATGGTTGTTTCTAAATGCCTTAGCCTGTCTTTGCATGGGTTGAAGATTCTTCAAGATGGTTCACTGTGATTCTGCCACTTCCTTCCCCTTTCAAAGCTTTCTGCAGGTAAGCTAAAATAGGCATTGTTATCATGTGACCTGTACAAAATGTCAAATCATCTCCCTAACTCAGGCATCACCACTTTAAACAACCATTCCCCCTGTTTTTGTTCTAGCCAAAACCCAATTTGCATTCTCACAAGGAAGTGCCGATAAAACTTTGTTTTGTCCCATGACGAGACCACAGTGAACCAGAGTTAAATGAAGGAGTGTCTTTGTCCTCCCAGAACAGGAGACCCAGGGCGGGGATTCTCGGATCTTCCCTGTACCCACCCCACTGCCCGTGAGAATGGAGAACTTGGCGCTCAGCCAAAATTCCATTCACTGAGGCGGCGCCAGAGAATCCCAGCCGTTGCTGAGGTTGGAGGTTTTTGGCACCAGTCTGAAATCCACCGTTCTGTCTGGTAGCTTGAAGCCATTTTGAAGTTAAGAGACCGGAATTTTATGGCCATTCGCACCGGTGGGATTTTTTGGTCCCGCTGCAGTGAACGGAGATTTGGCTGAGTGGCAACGGGACATAAATGGCCGTTAAGATTGCATCATCTCTTTAAGTTCAGTCCAAAACTTTTTCTTTTAAATGTCAACCTCAGAATAGTTTTTTCAAAATATTTATATCATAGCTGTACACTAAGCGACAGCATCTGGTTTTTACGAAAAAGTGTTAGGTTTTATTTTCCACCTATCGTGAGACATTTGTCATAGAATCACAGAAACTCTACAGTGCTGAAGGAGGCCATTCGGCCCATCGAGCCTGCACCGACAACAATCCCACCTATCCCCGTAACCCCAAGTATTTACCCTGATAATCTCCCTGACACTAAGGGGTAATTTAGCATGGTCAATCCACCTAAACCGCACATCTTTGGACTGTTGTAGGAAACCAGACCACCCGAAGAAAACCTACACAGGCACAGGGAGAACATGCAAACTTCAGACAGACAGTCACCTGAGGCTTGAATTGAATCCGGGTCCCTGGTGCTGTGAAGCAGTGCTAAGCACTGTGCTAAGCACTGTGCCACCATTCCGTCCCCATCCTCATATACTCTGCTCCAGTTAGGAAAGTTACAAGAGACCAATTAAACTGACATTGAGATGAATCATTTCAATCGCTTTCCTGCAGCTGAATACTTGGCATACCATGCGGTGACCCGTACTATGGATTGACCAAATTCGACCCTTGCAATTAGTTCAGGTAACTAATATGCCAATTTATAGGCCTGGTGAGAGTTCACGGACTCAGCAGTTTTAGCAGCTGGATGGAGACATTCTTGTTTCCGATCTTAACTCCATGACAAATATTATCAGTGAAATAATTAAACCTTGAATATAAACATACATCAATATAATATTTCATAATATCTTGATTTCATTAATTACAGGACCAAAGCTCGTAACATTTTCCTGGGCGGTTGCCTCTGACTAGCATTATTTTAGCAGCTGCTTCACACCGACTTTTCATCTATTTTGGCCATGAAGTCAGCAAGTGGCAAGGAACTGAGACCTGGCCATTAAACCCTGGACAGGCATCTCACTCACTTTGCTCTGCTCCAAAGTAGTAGTAAAAACTGAAGCCTCCATCTCAAAGTGTTCAGAAGACAGACAACTGGTCACTGATCCTGATAACTCTGCTCAAGGAATTTACAAACTTCAGGCTGCCAATCCACAGAAACCTGCCTCAATAATTACCTTTAATTGACATCAGCAGGTGCCATTTTCGCATGGAGATTAACCAAGTATTAGCCTTAAAGGAATAAGTACAGGACCATTTCACAATTTCACACATGTGCTGAATGCCACAATAACCATAAGCAATTGCACAGGATGTCACTATTGCTTAATGAAGTAATATACATGCTTATGAAAAACATAAGGTACAAATGAAAATTTGTAATGTCTCTTAAAAGCAGCTGAGAAATGACTCAACATATTGTCTTTCCTGCTCGGAAGTTTAATGCATTTGACGGTCACACTTATGATTAAAGAGGACTGGAGAGTGGCGAATGTTGTTCCTCTGTTTAAGAAAGGGAATAGAAATGACCCTGGTAATTATAGACCGGTTAGTCTTGCTTCGGTGGTTGGTAAATTGATGGAAAAGGTCCTTAGGGATGGGATTTATGACCATTTAGAAAGATGCAGATTAATCCGGGATAGTCAGCACGGATTTGTGAAAGGCAAGTCGTGCCTCACAAATTTGATAGAATTTTTTGAGGAGGTAACTAAGTGTGTTGATGAAGGTAGGGCAGTTGATGTCATATACATGGATTTTAGTAAGGCGTTTGATAAGGTCTCCCATGGTCGGCTTATGATGAAAGTGAGGAGGTGTGGGATAGAGGGAAAGTTGGCCGATTGGATAGGTAACTGGCTGTCTGATCGAAGACAGACGGTGGTGGTGGATGGAAAATTTTCGGATTGGAGGCAGGTTGCTAGCGGAGTGCCACAGGGATCAGTGCTTGGTCCTCTGCTCTTTGTGATTTTTATTAATGACTTAGAGGAGGGGGCTGAAGGGTGGATCAGTAAATTTGCTGATCACACCAAGATTGGTGGAGTAGTGGATGAGGTGGAGGGCTGTTGTAGGCTGCAAAGAGACATAGATAGGATGCAAAGCTGGGCTGAAAAATGGCAAATGGAGTTTAACCCTGATAAATGTGAGGTGATTAATTTTGGTAGGACTAATTTAAATGTGGATTACAGGGTCAAAGGTAGGGTTCTGAAGACTGTGGAGGAACAGAGAGATCTTGGGGTCCATATCCACAGATCTCTAAAGGTTGCCACTCAAGTGGATAGAGCTGTGAAGAAAGCCTATAGTGTGTTAGCTTTTATTAACAGGGGGTTGAAGTTTAAGAGCCGTGGGGTTATGCTGCAACTGTACAGGACCTTGGTGAGACCACATTTGGAATATTGTGTGCAGTTCTGGTCACCTCACTATAAGAAGGATGTGGAAGGGCTGGAAAGAGTGCAGAGGAGATTTACCAGGATGCTGCCTGGTTTGGAGGGTAGGTCTTATGAGGAAAGGTTGAGGGAGCTGGGGCTGTTCTCTCTGGAGCGGAGGAGGCTGAGGGGAGACTTAATAGAGGTTTATAAAATGATGAAGGGGATAGATAGAGTGAACGTTCAAAGACTATTTCCTCGGGTGGATGGAGCTATTACAAGGGGGCATAACTATAGGGTTCATGGTGGGAGATATAGGAAGGATATCAGAGGTAGGTTCTTTTCGCAGAGAGTGTTTGGGGTGTGGAATGGACTGCCTGCAGTGATAGTGGAGTCAGACACTTTAGGAACATTTAAACGGTTATTGGATACGCACATGGAGCACACCAGGATGATAGGGAGTGGGATAGCTTGATCTTGGTTTCAGATAAAGCTCGGCACATCATGGGCCGAAGGGCCTGTTCTGTGCTGTACTGTTCTATGTTCTCTATAAAAGTTCAAATTGCTGCACTCCATTCATTCACACAATCTGAAATCCACAATTTCCCCTCTTTGTGTAAAAATCCCTGGCTCGATTTTAATTCCATGAGATTTAACATTGCTTACAGCAAGGAGACAACCCTGAGCCAGGCTTGTCAGTTTAAAAAAAATGTACATATATATTCATTTACAGGATGTGTTATTGCTGGCTACACCAGCATTTATTGCTCCCCTTCAACTGAGTGGCATGCTTGTTCATTTTAGAGTCAACCACATTGCTGTGGATCTGGAATAATCGAGACCAGGTAAGGATGGCAGATTTCCTTCCTAACATTAGTAAACCAGACGGGATTTTTTTGAATGACAATCATTTCATGGTCATCACAGACTTTTAATTCCAGATTTTTACTGAATGCAAATTCCAGTATCTGCTGTGGTGGGATTTGAATGCCAAAGGATTACCTTTGGTCTCTGGATTACCAGTCCGATGACACTACCACTGTACCATTGTCACCCCTTGGCAAATTGAAGTCCAATTAAATCATCAGGACCTGATCATAGCCTGTGGCCTGAGTGAGATCTCTGCCAGACTAAACCGACTAGAAAACAGCAGGCAGGGGAAACCAGGTAATCTTTCAAAAAATGATCAGTTTTCTTGTGGGCCAGAGTAGGAATTCTCCTCCGGACTGCACAATGAAAGAAAAACAGAAAATGCTGTAAAATCTCAACAGGTCTGAGAGTGTCTGTGGAGAGAGAATAGAACCAACAATGTGCTATCAGACCTACTGAGATTTTTCAGCATTTTCTGTTTTTCTTTCAGATTCCGGCATCTGCAGTATTTTGCTTTTATTTTTGCAAAATGAAATTTTGGATTACCCTGAGTTTCCTGCCCCTCCCTGATTAGGTCTCCTGGAATCACTCGTATGATGAGTCTCTTGCACTTGTTGACTCCTAAATTTAACAGTTGGGTAGCCTTCACATGTTTTGTTCAGTAAATAGTCAAGCGGCATGCTAATAAGGCCTATCTGTTAAACTCAGCCGAGTCTGTTAATGCTCTCCTTGCCTTACCCTTATCCCAACTGGGTGTTAAAATAGGGTCCCTGGTATCTCTTAATCCACCGCCTCACTGTTAATGAAATTAAATATTTTTCCATTTAATTTTCCTCATTCAATCTTGGTTAAACTCAACTCCGAATCCTCAAAAAGTTCCAAAATAAACTAAGCTTCAGATATGCAGAAATATCCAAATTTGCTGTCATGTGGATTGTCACTGTTGAAATTTTTATACTTTAGTGGAATATTACGCTGCTGATGTAAAGAATGTAAACAACAGGAAGTGGAAGATTTTCTCCTTTAACATGTTTTAGACCGTCCTTTATCAGGTTAAGTATATAGAGCAGGGCACAAAATTCTCCCTTTATCCTGCATCAGCATCATTGCCATTCAGCAAATCTCTCTCCCCCCATTTTTCACAAGGTCCATTTTTATGATTTCTGAATGAGAGTGCCAATTCTGTGCCACATTTTTAGTACATAACCCGCACATTGTTGTTGGGGCGGCACGGTAGCACAGTGGTTAGCACTGCTGCTTCACAGCTCCAGGGACCTGGGTTCGATTCCCGGCTTGGGTCACTGTCTGTGTGGAGTTTGCACATTCTCCTCATGTCTGCGTGCGTTTCCTCCGGGTGCTCCGGTTTCCTCCCACAGTCCAAAGATGTGCGGGTTAGGTTGATTGGCCATGCTAAAATTGCCCCTTAGTGTCCTGGGATGTGTGAATTAGTGGGTAAAATATGTAGGGGTATGGGGGTAGGGCCTGGGTGGGATTGTGGTCGGTGCAGACTCGATGGGCTGAATGGCCTCTTTCTGTACTGTAGGGTTTCTATGATTCTATGATACACAGTTGTCGAGACCATGTTTGGTGGTAGTCAATCCCATTTCACACAGGTATCAGAAGAGGGGTGACACGATGGCACAATGGTTATCATTGCTGCCTCACAGCACCAGGGACCCGGGTTTGATTCTGGCCTAGGGTCACTGTCTGTGTGAAGTTTGCACATTCTCCCTGTGTCTATATGGATTTCCTTCGGGTGCTCCGGTTTCCTCCCACAGTCCAAAGATGTGCGGGTTAGGTTGATTGACTATACTAAATTGTCCCTTAGTGTCAGGGAGATTAGCAGGGTAAATACATGGGGTTACATGGATAAGGCCTGGGTGGGATTGTTGTTGGTGCAGGCTCGATGGGCTGAATGGCCTCCTTCTGAACTGTAGAGATTTTATGACTTTCATTCTGATACTTTGGGCAGGATCTAAAGCTAGGGCTCCAAAGATGATTGGACGCTCAGGTTGGAATTCTCCGACCCCGCCCATGACTGGGATTCTCCGATCCTGTTACAGCGAATGGAAATTCAGCTGAGCGCCAAATTCTCTATTCTAATTGGCAGCGGTGGCGGGGCGTACGATAATGGAGAATCCCGGCATCAGCCTCTTTCGCCTATCCCTTTTTAAACAAAGCACACAATGATGAAATGACCAGTTTGTGTTCATTTGGTGATGGCAGAATATGTGGATAAATAGATACTTTTATTTTTGCTCTAGTTTGAGAAACTTAGCAGAGTGCCCTCTGGACATTGTTCTCCCATTGTGTCTGCAAAGCAGGTTTGTATAGCAATGTATATTCCACCATGTCAGGGTACCAACATGGGGTTTACTTTGTAAAAAACAGTGGTATACTTTATATAAACCAGCTCCCACAATCGTATGAACATTTGCAAAGCAACATTTTCATGAACCCATGAACTCATGGGCATACAAAATCTTAGCTCCTGTGTACTAACAACTGCAGCAGAGGAGATAATGGACCTTTGCACTCAGGCAAAATTTAATGAGGCCTTTTGGGGTGGGCTAGGACGTGGGTTGGGGCCACAGAAAACTGGAGGGCCAGTGAGGGGCAGGGTTCGCAATACTTCTTGATACCGTGGAATTGTCTCAGCAGCGTAGAAGATGGAGGACGGCCTTTCCACCCTGAGGCCAACTGAGGCTCTTAAATGTCCCCATCGAGGGCCCTCAAACAGCAAATGCTACCCCATAAGAACAATCCCCTCCCCCGTCTCTGCTTCCGCCTCCCCTCCACTCCCACGTCCACTCCCTAATTTTGCAGGGGCCTGTCTGACTGACCCTGATGACTTGGTTCCAGGCTGGTGTCTATGATCCTTCACTGGATTGTGTGCAGTGGCCACAGTTGCTGGTGCCACTCTAGAACTGAAGAGCTACAAGATCTGCGATTGGCTGGCAGCTCTTGGAGGCAGGTTATGGTCTCTTAAAGGGACTCAAGCCCTGCTATCATGCAGTTAATTGTTATTTGCTGACAATATTAAGTCAGGGCTCCCTGAAATGGTTGAGGCGCATTTGCCCACCACATCCTAGATTCCAGCCTGCAATCAGGACCACTGCCACATTCAACTCTTGCTGTGTAAAAACTGCAGTTGCTTTTTTGGGGAGCAGAGGCCTAAAAGGAAACAATAAAGTTGTTTATGTGAGCACTGGAATCACGCTTCCCAAGAAATTACCTGCTACATGCAAGGCCCTGTCAGTGCCATGAGATCTTGAAAAACTGTACCATATCTCAGGACGTCACAAAACGGCTTTTGTGGATATCAAGGCCTTGGAGATGGTGCAGAAGCTGGAATGCTACAAAAGGTGAGAGGCTTCAGTTACGTGGTGAGAGTGGAGAAGCTGGGATTGTTCTCCTTAGGGCAAAGAAAATTTAGAGGAATATTGATCAAACTGTTCAAAATCACGATTTTTTGTTTACAAACGAGATACTGTTCCTTGTGGCAGAGTCAAAAACCAAAGGACACGGATTTAAGTAGATTGGCAAAGCAATCAGAGGTGTCAAGAGGAAAATTTATTTTTGCACAGTGAGTGGCAGTTTGGAGCACATTACTTGAAAGGATAACAGAAGTAGATTCAACAGTACAAAGAACAAAGAAAATTACAGCACAGGAACAAGCCCTTCGGCCCTCCAAGCCTGCACCGACCATGCTGCCCGACTGAACTAAAACCCCCTACGCTTCCGGTGACCATATCCCTCTATTCCCATCTCATTCATGTACTTGTCAGGACGCCCCTTAAAAGTCACTACTGTATCCGCTTCCACTACCTCCCCCGGCAACGAGTTCCAGGCACCCACCACTCTCTGTATAAAAAATCTGCCTTGTACATCTCTTTTAAAACTTGCCCCTCTCACCTTAAACCTATGCCCCCTAGTAATTGACTCTTCTACTTGGATACTGGTAATATCCAAATGCAAACTAATTGAAGGAGAATAATATTCAAGAATATGAGGAAGGACCAGAGGATCCTAACAGCCAGGATGTTTTGAATAGTCTTCCTCTGCGGAGAACCATTTTCTGATTCTAAGCTCTTATGTTCTAATGCTATGTTTATTCTAAATATGTTCCTGGTGACTTTCAGTGCCCCACTGCAATTATGGGTGATCCCACCTGTAAATAAAGCTGATTTTTAGTTTTAGCCATGATCCAATTGTATTTTCTGCCTTTCAATGTAGACAGGAAAATGTGGCGGGGATTATAGGTGATCTTCAGTGAACTGCATTCATTTCAAATCCAGCAGCATGCAATCTAATTCCCAGTAAATAAAAAGGGCTGGATTTTTCCACAGGTTTCAGGATCCTGACCTCGGTACAAAACATGGATTACGGGCCAGATAGCAGTGGGCCCAATTCAGCAATTTTACCATAAGCAGCCTCATAACTGGCCACCCGAGGGCCTACAATTAAGGATGAGGGACAGGCTCCTGATGCCGTCAGCAAAATCAGACTACCGGCAGCACTCGGCCTCGGTCGTTGTTGCTGAAGCAAATCAGTGACCTCAGGTTCACATCAAAATGGATGGGCCCATGGGGAAGGAAGTACAATTCAATATTCAATATGGTTGAGGGGGAAGACTCCCCGATCGTAGGACAAATTGCTCCAGGGAGATCACTGGGCCATGGTCTATCTTTTCTGTTTGCAGCATTCTCTGGCTCCGATAGTTTCCCCATCTCCAGGATGCCTGCCTATCTACGGCCCTTTAATTATGCAAATTAGCTGAGGAAAGAACTGAAGGCACTGTTGCTATGTTTGCAGATGACACAAACATATTTAGAGGGACAGGTAGCATTGAGGAAGCAGGGAGGCTGCAGAAGGACTTGGACAGGTTAGGAGAGGGGGCAAAAAAGTGGCAGTTGGAATACAATGTGGAAAAGTTTGAGGTTATGCACTTTGAAGGAGGAATGGAGGCATAGACTATTTTCTAAATGGGAAAATGCTTAGGAAATCAGAAACACAAAGGGGCTTGGGAGTCATTGTTCAAGATTCTCTTAAGGTTAACGTGCAGGTTCAGTCGGCAGTTAGGAAGGCAAATGCAATGTCAGCATTCATGTCGAGAGGGCTAGAATTCAAGAGCAGGGATGTACTTCTGAGGCTGTATAAGGCTCTGGTCAGATCCCATTTGGAGTATTGTGAGCAGTTTTGGGCCCCATATCTAAGGAAGGATGTGCTGACCTTGGAAAGGGTCCAGAGGAGGTTCACAAGAATGATCCCTGGAATGAAGAACTTGTTATATGAGGAACAGTTGAGGACTCTGGGTCTGTACTCGTTGGAGTTTAAAAGGATGAGGGGGGATCTTATTGAAACTTACAGGATTCTGCGAGGCCTGGCTAGAGTGGACGTGGAGAGGATGTTTCCACTAGTAGGAAAAACTAGAACCAGAGGGCACAACCTCAGGCTAAAGGGACGATCCTTTAAAATAGAGATGAGGAGGAATTTCTTCAGCCAGAGAGTGGTGAATCCGTGGAACTCTTTGCCGCAGACTGTTGGAGATTAGGTCATTGAGTGTCTTTAAGACAGAGATAGATAGGTTCTTGATTAATAACGGGATCAGGGGTTATGGGGAAAAGACAGGAGAATGGGGATGAGAAAAATATCAGCCATGATTGAATGGCGGAGCAGACCCGATGGGCCGAGTGGCATAATTCTACTCCTATGTCTTATGATCTTATGGCTGCCTGCCTTGCTGAGCTGGGCAGCTGATCCACCTTGCAGTGCATTGTTGGAAAACCCCAGGAGTTTGTCGGGGAGTCGACTGGGACCTTTTCCTCTGCATTTTTACTGCACTCCCCTCCCTTAACCCCCCCCCATTTCCCGCTAGCTGGGGATCAGTAAAATTCTACCCATGGACACAATTTTTAGTTTGTTGCAGATTTGATCCATTAATACCAATTGTCTTTCTGCAATAAGTAGAAACCAAATTGCAGGCAGAAAGTCCAAACCATAACAAGTGATTATGGTGGCTTGTGTTTCTCATTATCACTGAACAGGATTATTCACATTGCCAGCAGATGAGCATTTCAGAGCAGTGCATGGTTACATTTGTTTTCATTATCTTCATAAAAATGATTTGCTGAATTCAAAAAGCTGCATAAGGAAGCTATGCTGTTAAGTTAGAACAAAACAGTTAGCAACAGGTAAGTACGAAACGAATTACAAAGAGAGAACCTATTTTTTGGATTGTATTTTGATGAAAGGGTGAAGACACGTCCTAAGTGGACACACCTATTAAAAGTCTATTTTTAGCATGCAATTTTGAATTTAACTGCTGGTTACCATAGTTTCAATGTGCCTGGAGGTGCTGTAACAGACACCTATAGATTTAGCACTCAAGCACTGATTAGAAGCAAGTCTTGTGGAGCAGTATATTTGTGAGTTGCACGCACAATTTCCACTGATGGAGTGCAGACTGCTCGCTCATTGACATGCACCAACATGTTTCAGGTTGGCTCAGGGACTGAGGAAGAGGGCCACAGGTTCGCTGAAGGTCCTGGTGTCCACAGGGAGAGGAAGTGCACTTCACCGTCCCATCCTCAGTCTGGTGCTGCTCTGTCTGGCCTCACCTCCTCTTCCTATACCTTTTGCAGACAAAGTGCCTTTAACTCTATCCTAGTAACTCCTCTAATGTGGTGTCGCACTTGGTCTTTTTGAGTGTGGCCCTCAGAGAGTTTTAGGGATAAATTCCCAGTAACTCTTCCACATATTGCAAAGACACTCTTCAAACCTGCTGAACAATAAAAGGTAATATGCATTTCACTTGTACTCAAAATCCTCAGCAGTGACTTGTTCACTCCCAACAAGCTGGTCACTATTAGGAGGGGTGGGGGAGGGGGTGGGAGAGGGGGCCCCAGGTCAAGTGTTATCCACCAAAATGCTGTCTAGCCTCATTCATGAGTGCTAGCAGGCAATTTCAGTTAATAGCCCCTTAATGATCCTCTGGGTAACTATTTCCAACACAAGTTGGACTATTTCCAACACACTCCCCTTCCCAAAGGTAGGGGAGTCTAAAGCTGGAGGGTGTAGGTTTAAGGTGAGAGAGGAGAGATACAAAAGGATCCAGAGGAGCAATTTTTTCACACAGAAGGTGGTGAGTGTCTGGAACAAGCTGCCAGAGGTGGTAGTAGAGGTGGGTACAATTCCGTCTTTTAAAAAGCGTTTAGATAGTTACATGGGTAAGATGGGTATAGAGGGATATGGGCCAAATGCGGGCAATTGGGACTAGCTTAGGGGTTAAAAAAAGGGGTGGCATGGACAAGTTGGGCCAAAGGGCCTGTTTCCATGCTGTAAACCTCGATGACTCTATAAGTTTCAGCTTGTTTACCAAAGTAGCATTTTGTACTAAAGGTGAGTTAAGCTAACAGTTCAGCTCAAGGCCCACCTTGATTATTTTTAACATTCATTAGGTGTTGTTTCAAATTGTTCTAATTTCAATCATGACAAAAACTGAGAAGTATATAAGTGGGTAAAAATATATATGTCTTTTCCAAAACTGGAAGAGAAATTATTCTACAGTAAAGGAACTTTTGTCATGGTGAGTGTTTCCACAATATGAACCAACTGCAGCTTAACCACTGTAAGATAAATAGTTTATATTTTGACTGTAACTTTAAGACTGTACAGTGCAGCAAACTTGTCACAGTATATTCTCATTCAATCAAATCTCCATATTAAATAGTATGCAAAATCCAGCAAGGTGAAACATACATAGTATTCTACACATAGTTCTTCCTCCGTGATACACAAATTACCTTTTTTTAATTGATCTTTATATCTTGTACTTCACAGTAAGTAAATGATGTAATCATCACAGCCAGAAAATGACATGACCTCAAATTCACTTAAAAGAAAATAAATCAATTGTGGGACCAATTAATCGGTCCCACAAACCTTTCAAATTAATCCAAAACCTTTCAAGTTAAACCACCATGGAGTAAATGGACCTCCTGTCATTGGGGGGGGATTCTCTGACCTCGCCGTACCGTTAGTAGGTCACGCCGGTCCTGCAGAATAGCGTGCAGGCCTAAGAATCCGTTATGCATCGGCACCAAACACTTTGCGAGTCTCCTGGCCCCTTCCTAATGGCATGAACTGGAATGCACCCAGAACGGGCATGTGTCCAATTAGCATATGTAAAGTAGTATTTAAATATGCATAGCCTGTTCAAATCCCAGTGCATGGAATTCACCGGTCTTCAGGCACGGCGCGATAATGGTGAGAATCACGATTAGTCTCCATTAGAGAGACTTGGCACAATGGAGGCCACTGAAACCCCCCAGGGTGGTCTCGGGCATGGCTGCAAGGTGCCCATTGGGCAGTGCCCAATGGGGGGAGTTGTGCAGGGGTGGATTGTAAAGGTGGTCTTGAAAGGCATGTTGGGGTCTTGATGGGTGGGGCTTGTTGGGGTCGGGCAGGGAGATCCATTGGGAGGGGAGATCCTGATGTCCGTGGGGGGAGGGAAGGGGTCTCCCAGTGCACTCTGAGATCATGGCACCTTTGTGCAATGGCATCCAAGTGCTCTGAAGCCAGGCTCACCGGTTTAGCACCCCCTCACCCCCGGGTATCGTGAGAAACTCCCAACTCTCCAAAAAAGTGACTGAGTGTGGGGGGATTGCAATGAACAGTGCACCTGAGACCCCAACGAGGATCACATCATTATTCTTGTCCTTATGGCACTTAGAAATTTTTTGGGAGCATTTCCTCCACCATTATTGAACTGCACTAAGCGTTAAAATTGCATCCACAAATGATCCAATGGCAACATGAGGAAAAGGGTGTGGTTAAGGGTAGTGCACGGACTGCCTGAGAGTGTGGTGCATTGAGGCAGATTCAATCATATCTTTCAAAAAGGAACTTAATTATCTGGAGAACAAAAACTGCAAAGTTACACGTGTGGGACTAGCTTTTGCACAGAGATTGCAAAAAGGGCCTCCTTCTGTGATGTAACCATTCAACGGCCTGAAGCCGTATGCCACTTGCTGCTACAGCATAATGCGATCTTTAAAAATGTTAAATTCCCTAATTATGGTTATGCCACTTCATTAACTACAAGCACAATGTGTGTCATTACTGGAAGTTGTGAAAATTTACTTTCAGGCTGTTTTCGGCAGGCATTTTATTATTCAAAATCTGGAGAGCAAGACTTTGGCTGAAGTAGAAATTTGAGACTGCATGGAATTAGCAAATTAATTCAGCAAGCTAAGTTTAAGTATCACAGACTTTTTACTGTTCAGGGAACAATGCAGCTGAAATAGATGGGAACTGTAAGGTGCTGCTGCACTTTGCCAACATCCTTGTTTGACACGGTTGGCCGATGTTCTCACAAAAAACCTGGAGGAGACTTGCCTCTTTCTAATTTGTTGGAAGATGTGACACATTTGAGGTAGTTTATTTTGGGGAACCCACGTCTAGAAAAAGGCACATAAAATCATATTACAGCCCCCGTTTGCATCAATGGCAAAGGCAAGTCCAGTCAAGTATCTCAAGTAGGTCTGCCAGGAACTGAAGACGTCAGTCCAAGAGAAAGGCCAAAAGGGTGCCAGCAATTCTCATGGGTCACAGGTCAGGCTGGTTCTGAAGCACAGATCTTCACCTCTACTGTCAAGCTGTTGGCAGGGCCTGTAATCTTTGTTGTGGCAGTGCACTCAACCATTCCTTGATGTTATGTGGAGTGAATTGAATGGGCTGAAGATGGGAATCTATGATTGTGAGGCTTTCAGATGGAGGCCAAGATGGCTCATCACATCTGCCACTTCTGGCTGAAGATGGTGTAAAAGGTATTCTGCTAAAATGTGAACCTTGTTGTGGATCATTGTGTAAATAGAATCAGCTTGTTACTATCCAGACTCTCCATTTACTACATCTGCTAACACTCAAACCTGGAGCAGTAAGGCTATGCCTGATGTGCCAAAAGGACTTTTTCAAAACAAAAGATATATCCATTGCTACTGCTTGTCCATGGATACATTTACAGGTTTGAGGTCAGTGAGCACACGATTAACAGCTTAACAAATGTCCCATTGCATTACCTCAGGACCAATGTGACAGTTCTTTTGGTTGTGCATTTGATGTAATTTTCTGAACCTCGCAAAAAAGCAACTGAATAAAGTTGTGGAAACCGGCCGACATGGTGAAAAATAAACAGCAAAAATTAATTCTCATTTAATGCGATTCAGTGTGTGAATTTGGAATTGATGATTTGGAGATGCCAGTGTTGCACTGGGATGGCTACAGTAAGAAGTCTCACAACACCAGGATAAAGTCCAACAGTTATATTGGGTAGCACAAGCTTTCGGAGTGCTGCTCCTTCATCAGGTGAGAATTTGAAATTAACTGCCAATATTATTTTATGTTTCTTTTTAGAATTCTGCAAACAATATAAAGAACAAGAACAAAGAACAGTACAGCACAGGAACAGACCCTTCAGCCCACCAAGTCTATGCCAACACAGATGCCTCTCTAATCTAATATTTTATTTGTGGTCTTCGTGGCCTCTACATGGTCCATACCCCTCTATTCCCTGCCTATTCATGTATCTATCCAGATGCTTCTTGACCGTTGTTATAGAATCACCACCTCCTCCGCCAGTGCTTTCCAGGCATTCACCACCCTCTGTGTGAAAAACTTGTCCCTTATATATCTTTTAAACTTTCCCCTTCTCACTCTCGACCTATGCCCCCGAGTAATTGACCCTTCAACCCTGGGAAAAAGACTCTGACTATCCACTCAATCCAAGCCTGTCATGATCTTGTAAACTTCCATCAGGTCTGCCCCCCCGCCCCCCCCCCACTCCTCCGACGCTCCATATTCCTCCAAACCGGGCAACATCCTCAAATCTTTTCTACATCTTTTCCAATGCATCAACATCCTTCCAGTAGTGTGGCGACCAGAAATGTGCACAATACTCCAAATGCAGCCGAACCAAAGTCTTATACAGCTGCAACATGATTTTCCAATTCCGATACTCAAACGTCCCGACAGATGAAGGCCAGCGTGCTATATGCCTTCTTGACCACCTTGTCCACCTGAGTTGCCACCTTCGGGGAACTGTGGATCTGCACACCTAGATCCCTCTGTATGCTAATATTTCTAAGGGCTCTACCATTTTCTGTACACTTTCCTTCTGCAGAAGAACTTCCAAATTGCATCACGTCACACTTGTCCAGGTAAAATTCCATCTTTTGGCCCAGGACTCCAGTAGATTTATAAACCACTGTATCCTCTGACAATCCTCCTCACTATCTGCTACTCCCTCAATTTTTGTATCATTTGCAAATTTACTAATCAGACTACCTACATTTTCCTCCAAATCATTTATATATATTACAAACAACAGAGGGCCCAGCACTGATCCTTGTGGAACACCGCTTGTCACAGACCTCCAGTTAGAAAAGTACCCTTCCACTGCTACTCTCTGTTTTCTATGCCCAAGCCAGTTTTGTATCCATCTTACCAGCTCACCTCGGATCCCATATAACTTCACCTTCTGTATTAGCTTGCCATGAGGAACCTTATCGAAGGCTTTACTAAAGTCCATGTAAGCAACATCTACTGCCCTGCCCTGGTCAATTTTTCTTGTCATGTCCTCAAAGAACTCAATCAAGTTTGTGAGACACGACCTCCCCTTCACAAAACCATGCTGCCTATCGCTATTAAGCCTATTCTCTTCCAGATGTGAGTACACCCCGTCCCTAAGAATCTTCTCCAATAATTTCCCCACCACTGAGGTAAGGCTCACAGGTCTGTAATTTCCCGGACTGTCTCTTCTGCCCTTCTTAAAGAGATGAATAATGTTAGTTACTCTCCAATCCTTGCACATGATTAATGCGGATACAAAGATTTTGACCTCAGCAATTTCTTCTCTCGCCTCTCTCAGTATTCTGGGATAGATCCTATCTGACCCTAGGAACCTGTCCACCTTAATGTTTTTCAAAACCTCCCATACCTCCTCTCTTTTTATCTCAACATGTCCTAGAATGTCAACATCCTCCTTTCTACTCTCACCATCCACCACATCCTTCTCCTTTATGAATACTGATGCAAAGTACTCGTTAAGGACCTCACCAAACTCATGTGGCTCCACACACAAATTCCCTCCACTCTCCTTGAGTGGACCTCCCCATTCCTTAGCTACTCTCTTCCTCCTTATATACACACAAAAAGCCTTGGAAATCTCCTTAATCCTGCCTGCCTCTTTTTACCCTCCTAAGTCAGTGTTTAAGCTCTTTCCTGCTATCTTTGTATTCCTCAAAAGCCTTATCCATTTTCAATTTCCTGAAATTTATGTGTGTAATATCTGACATGATTTATTCAGAGTTAAAATATTCTGCTTCAATTTATCATCTAATCCCACAAAGTACCTAGCTGTGCTTAATTATTAATTTATGCATATTATGTTGGTATTTTAGTGAAGATTCATAAATCACTATAATATTTAGAAGTCCTCTACCAATATCTGAAACCCGCACATTTATCAATCAGTTATAGAATAGAATTCCAACAGGGTACAGGAGCTGAGGGTGTTGGAGTATTTGTGCACAAATCATTGTAGGTGGTAGAGCAGGTTGAGAGAGTGGTTAGGAAAGCAGACAAGGTCTTTGCCTTTATTACAGAGCATAGAGCACAAAAAAGGAAGATCAGACAAATCTAGAGTTGTGTGTCCAGTTCAGGACACCACACTTTAGGAAGGATGTGAATGCATTGGAGTGGATGCTAAGAAGATTCATGAGAATGGTTCCAAGGGTCAGAGACTACAGTTACATGGATAGATTTGAGAAGCTGGGGACAGTGATCAACATACAAGTTTGAATGACCTCCTTCCTTTTAGTTGTTCAGTATCTACTTTGCTACCCCGGTTGTACGTTTTACTCCCCTTCAATTTGTTGCCTAGTAAGTACCAAGGGATATTTTACTGTTCCAAGGGCACTATATAAATACAAGTTGTTGTTATTATTCCACAAACTTAATGGATCTGAACTGCCTTAGAATGGCAATCTGTGTTGGATTGCCACTCTGTTCCCAGTTTCCTACCTGAAATTCTGTCTTTCTGACCTTCTGACTCAGGCCGGACAAGATCAAAATAGTGCAGTGCATCCTGGGAAGCAGCGATGAAGGCAACTCTGCTACCGGGAAGGAAGTCATGCCCCCTTTTTTTACAGCACCAGCTGTTGTAAAACTGGTTAGTTTAAAGGCCCTGTATGGATGGGATAAAGGGGGTGTCAGAGCTCAGGGAAACTGGGTTGAATCAGACCTTGGGGTGGAGAGGTTGGGTTAAGTCAGGCTTCAGGGGCTCAAGTGGGGATTGGGTTAGGTCAAGTGGAGGGGCAGTAAGGTCTTGGATGGGGGGAATTAAGGAGGATTGGGGCTCGGGGGGGGGGGATTGGGTCTCAGTTGAGAGTGGGTGTTTGTGCCTTGGAGGTGGGGGGAGGGGTTGGGCCTTGTGGGGAGAGATGGCAGTATTGTGGGGTTGGGGGTGAAAAGTCCCAGTGGAGGGGGGGGGGGTGGTAGTGAGACATCTGGGGTACTGAGGGGGTAGGGGAGTACTGTGGGAGAAGTGGGGGTGACCCCTTGGCGTTCAGGATAGTGGAATAGAAGGTGTATTGTGTGGGAAGGAGAGAGTCCTATGGGGGTTAGTGTGAGTCTGTACAATGGTTGCCCAGAAATTAGAAGAGGCTTTAATTCTTCTGGGTAATTATTGAACTATCCAAAGTCTCATGTCTTTCGGATGATTCCAAGTGCAGGGCAAGTCGGTCAGAAGAATCATAGAATCATAGAATCACTACAGTGCAGAAGGAGGCCATTCGGCCCATTGAGTCTGCACCGACCACAATCCCAACCAGGCCCTATCTCCAAAACCCCATGCATTTACCCTAGCTAGTCCCCCTAACAAGAAGGGACAATTTAGCATGGCCAATCCACCCAACCCGCACATCTTTGAACTGTGGGAGGAAAGCAGAGCACCCGGAGGAAACCCACACAGACACGGGGAGAACGTGCAAACGCCACACAGACAGGGACACAGATGACACAGACAAGAAGTTTGCACTTTTGGTGAATCAACATGCAAACCTTACCTGTGAACTTCCAGGAAGCCCCAATGTATCTGTGGGGAACGCCACACACCTCCCCCCCCACCCCTCCCATTTCTCCCCCCATCCTCCAATATGACGGTCTGGAGCTCAGAGGTTACAGTCTTGCAGTGCTATAACAATAGTGTTTAGACAGTGTTGTTGGTGGAGAATCAAAGCTTTGTTATGAGATGGCCATCCACACTCCTGGAGTACTGTTTATTGAGCTCTGACACCAGGTGAGAATTTCACTGATTGAGCACAGCCAATAGAACTGACAACTTCTCACATAAGGGTAGCATACAAAAACAGAGTTCTTAAAACAAAATACAAGAGGGCCTCACGCTGTTGGTGTAGAATTTCCCCTGGTGCAAAGTCAAATGACACAAAGTCATACCAAGGAATTTTGCTCTTGCTGAATTCTAAACTTCGCTGGCACATGCTACTTTTACATAACAAGCAGCCTTCAAACACTAATTTATTAAGCATGCATTATTCATTATCTTTATAATATAACTGAATTATAATACATTTATAAAATTATTAATATTTGCTGAATGTCTATGAAAAACATAGTTTGGAGATAACAGGAATAAAGTAGTTTATTTACTGTCACAAGTAGGCATACATTAACACTGCAATGAAAATCAATGAAAATCACACTGTGAAAATCCCCCAGTCGCCACACTCCTGCGCCTGTTGAGGGAGAATCTGGCATGGCCAATTCGCCTAACCAGCACATCATTCGGACTGTGGGAGAAACTGGAGCACCTGGAGGAAACCCATGCAGTCATGGGGAGAAAATGCAGATGCCACACAGACCCAAGCCAGGAATTGAACTGGGTCCCTGGTGCTGTGAGGCAACAGTGCTAACCACTGTGTCACCATGTACAGAGGTGTTTAGACTTATGTAAGAACAGGACGAAATAGTTTGAAACTAATTGTTTTACTGATTTGGAGGTCTAAAGCGAAGCCATATAAATATAAGATTAAAAATAAAAATTCTAGCCAGGGAAACATTCTTCACCCAGAGGATTGTGAAACTGTAAAGTTGGTGATTTAAGCAGAAATCATGTCAACTCCAAGAATCGGCCAGATCGGTCGATGAACGTATGAAGAACAAAAAGAATATGGGAATGGGCACATGAGATTAGGTACACTAAAAAAAACCCCAATGTGGTTTGGATGGGCTGAATCGCCTGTTTCCATGCAGTAATTTCAAAGTAATTCTACGTAAAGCAAGCCAGAACATAATTAGGGGATCTGAGAAGTCTCCATCCCACACCTTCTTGCTCCATTATATTCCCACCACCTCCCAGTCCGTCTCCGAGGGGGAGAATTAAATTCTGCCCAAAGAGTCACATAATGTACAGTGAAAGAAATGTTTAAGAGGAACAAAGTCATGCAAAGATTAAAATAGTATTTCTATTTCTACTCCCCGACTTCTCCATTTCATTGTTTTGCTTCGTGGACAGTCAGCTGTGTGACAATGGTCTTTTTCATAACTAAAATAGGAATTTATTTCAGGGTAAGCTTGGTAAATGCATGAGGAAGAAGAGAATAAATGTTTTGCTGATAGGGTTAGCTAAGATACAGTGGCAAGAGGTTTGTGTGGTGCATAAAGACCAGTATGGACCTGTTGAGACCTTGGTTTCTTTCTGGGCTGTATGTTCCATTTAATTTTATGGAAGGAGGCACCAGGAAAGTTGTATTATAATAATATACACAATACTTTACAATCAAAACTAATTCAATGAACAATCCTGCATTAAAAACTGATCATGTATTTGATCATATGTTTTATAGAAAGAGCACCAGAAATTCCTACATTAAAATGGCTACATTTCTAAAGTACTTCATGGGCTAAAAAGTGCTTTGGAACATCCTGAGATGGTCAAATGTGCTATGTAATAAACTTCTTATTTTTCCTTTATACTTTATACCAGCCTCCAGATGAACTGGTGGAGTCCAGACTACTTTCCCCATAGCCCCCAGAAAAAAAAGCTGATTGCTTTGTTCTTAAAAAAGCAAATTAGTTAAGAACATAAGAAATAGGAGCAGGAGTAGGCCATCTGGCCCTTCGAGCCTGCCCCGCCATTCAACAAGATCATGGCTGATCTGAAGCGAATCAGTTCCACTTACCCGCCTGCTCCCCATATCCCCTAATTCCCTTATCGATCAGAAAACTATCTACCCGTGATTTAAACATATTCAACGAGGAAGCCTCCACCACTTCAATGGGCAGAGAATTCCAGAGATTCATTACCCTCTGAGAGAAGAAGTTCCCCCTCAACTCTGTTCTGAACCGGCCCCCCCAGTTCCTTTTATACAGGGCATCAAAGAGACCATGATTGTGATCAGGAGTGGAAGTGAAGGTGGGGGCCTCAGTACTGAGATGGAGTGTCATTATAATTACAAATAGAATTGTTCAGCAGTTTTATTACGATGAAGTTGAGACTGCACGGTGGGTGCTGTTTGACTGAGAGGAGTGCTTTTGGAGTTGGGTGAACGCAGGGAGTTGGGTGAAACAGGCAGCAGAGGCTACAAGCGAGAGTGCTGATTGGTAAGTAAGTGTTATTTTTTCTTTTTGCTTTTGGCATTGTAATTGTTGTACACTACTACAGTGTTTCTGTGTAATTTCTGTGGTTTATAGTTTGAAAATGTTATACTCAGTAGTAACAAGGAGCAGGAAAAAAGGGCCCTAGAAAATTGGATGTAATCTGAAACAAAACATCTTTCAAAAGTTTAATTTAAAGGGGTAAGACATGACAGGAGAGCTCCAAGCCATGGTTTGCACCTCTTGCTCAATGTGGCCCTGGGTCAGCATGTGTGCAGGAAGTGTCTCCAGCTACAGCTCCTAGAAGCTCAAGTTTCAGAGCTGGAGCGGCGGCTGGGGACACTGTGGAGCATCCGCGAGTCAGAGTATCGTGGATAGCACGTATAGAGAGGTGGTCACTCCGCAGGCAGGAAGGGAATGGGTGACCACCAGACAGAGCAAAGGAGATAGGCAGGTAGTACAGGAATCTCCTGTGACCATTCCCCTGCAGATCAGATATACCGCTTTGGGTACTGTTGAGGGGAATGACTTCTCTAGGGAAAGCAGCAGCAGGCAAACCCGTTGCACCATGGTTGGTTCTGCTGCAGAGGGGAGGGGTAAAAAATGTGCCAGTGCAATAGTTATAGGGCATTCAATTATAAAGGGAATAGACAGGCGTTTCTGTGGCCGCAAACGAGACTCCAGGATGATATGTTGCCTCCCTGGTGCTAGGGTCAAGGATGTCTCGGAGCGGCTGCAGGACATTCTGAAGGGGGAGGGCGAGCAGCCAGTGGTTGTAGTACACATTGATACAAACGACATAGGTAAAAAAAAGATGAGGTCCTAAAAGCAGAATACAGGGAGCTAGGAAGAAAGTTAAGAAATCGCACCTCAAATGTCGTGATCTCAGGATTATTACCGGTGCCACATGCTAGTCAGAGTAGAAATGAGAGGATATATTGGATAAATACGTGGCTGAAGAGATGGTGTCAGGGGGAGGGTTTCAGATTCCTGGGGCATTGGGACCGGTTCTGGGGGAGGTGAGACCTGTACAAATTGGACGGGTTACACCTGGGCAGGACTGGGACTGATGTACTCGGGGGAGTGTTTGCTCGAGCAGTTGGGGAGGGTTTAAACTACAATGCCAGGGGGATGGGAATCTATGTAAGGAGTCCAAGAAGGAGGGAGCAAGGACAAAATGTGAGGAGAATGCTCCAACTACATCAAAAATCGGGAAAAAAGTTAAAAGGAAGGAGAACTCAGGAGATGTTATTAATGGAAGTGTTAGAATTCAAAAAGAAGGTACAAAAACGAGCATAAGGGCACTTTATCTGAATGCTCGTAGCATTCGAAACAAGGTAAATGAGTTGACAGCACAAATCATTGCGAACAAAGAACAAAAAGAACGAAGAACAATACAGCACAGGAACAGGCCCTTCGGCCCTCCAAGCCCGCGCCGCTCCCTGGTCCAAACTAGACCATTCTTTTGTATCCCTCCATTCCCACTCCGTTCATATGGCTGTCTAGATAAGTCTTAAACGTTCCCAGTGTGTCCGCCTCCACCACCTTGCCCGGCAGCGCATTCCAGGCCCCCACCACCCTCTGTGTAAAATATGTCCGTCTGATATCTGTGTTAAACCTCCCCCCCTTCACCTTGAACCTATGACCCCTCGTGAACGTCACCACCGACCTGGGGAAAAGCTTCCCATCATTCACCCTATCTATGTCTTTCATAATTTTATACACCTCTATTAAGTCTCCCCTCATCCTCCGTCTTTCCAGGGAGAACAACCCCAGTTTACCCAATCTCTCCTCATAACTAAGCCCCTCCATACCAGGTAACATCCTGGTAAACCTCCTCTGTACTCTCTCCAAAGCCTCCACGTCCTTCTGGTAGTGTGGCGACCAGAACTGGAGAGACATGATTGCAGGATGGTCACGACTGGGAATTAAATATCCAGGGGTATCAGACTGTTCGAAGGGACCGACAGGAAGGTAAGGGAGGTGGTGTACTCTGATATTTAAGGATGACATCAGGGCGGTAGTGAGAGATGATATAGGTTCTATGGAAAAAAGGTTGAATCCATTTGGGTGGAAATTAGAAATAGTAAGGAGAAAAAGTCACTGATAGGCGTAGTCTATAGGCCATAATAATGACATCATGGTGGGGCGAGAAATAAACAAAGAAATAACTGATGCATGTAAAAATGATACAGCAATTATCATGGGGGATTTTAATCTACATATCAATTGGCCAAACCAGGTCGGTCAAGGCAACCTTGAGGAGGAGTTCATAGAATGTATCCGCGATAGCTTCCTTGAACAGTATGTAATGGAACCTACGAGGGAGCAACTATCTTAGGTCTGGTCCTATGTAATGAGACAGGAATAATTAATGATCTTGCAGTTAGGGATCCTCTCGGAAGAAGCGATCACAGTATGGTTGAATTTAAAACACAGATGGAGCATGAGTAGGTAAAATCCAATACCAGTGTCTTGTGCTTAAACAAAGGAGACTACAAAGGGATGAGGGAGGCGTTGGCTAAGGTAGATTGGGAGCAAAACCTTTATGGTGGGACAATTGAGGAACAGTGGAAGACTTTCAAAGCGATCTTTCACAGTGCTCAGCAAAAGTATATACCGGTAATAAGGAAGGACTGTAGAAAAAGAGATAATCAGCCATGGATATTGAAGGAAATAAAGGAGGGTATCCAATTGAAAGAAAATGCAAACAAAGTGGCAAAAATTAGTGGGAACCTAGAGGATTGGGAAATCTTTAAAGGTCAGCAGAAAGCCACAAAAAAAGTTATAAAGAAAAGTAAGATGGATTATGAGAGTAAACTAGCTCAGAATATAAAAACAGATAGTAAAAGTTTCTACAAATATATAAAATGAAACAGTGGCTAAAGTAAACATTGGTCCTTTAGAGCAGCAGTCTCCAAACTCCGATCCGGAAGTGGCCTGCTGCGGGCTGGATGTGGCCGCGGGCCGTAGTTTGGAGACCCCTGCTTTAGAGGATGAGAAGAGGGATGTAATAACTGGAAATGAGAAAATGGCTGAGGCATTGAACAGGTATTTTGTGTCGGTCTCCACAGTGGAAGACACAAATAACATGCCAAAAATTGATGACAGGAAGACTATGAGGTAGTGTTGGGCAAGTTAATGGGGCTAAAGATAGACAGTCAGCATGGCTTTGTGAGTGGAAAATCATGTCTCACAAATTTAATTGAGTTTTTTGAAGGGGTAACCAAGAAGGTAGATGAGGGCAGTGCAGTTGATGTTGTCTACATGGACTTTAGCAAGGCCTTTGACAAGGTACCGCATGGTAGGTTGTTGCATAAAGTTAAATCTCACAGGACCCAGGATGGGTTTTCTAAATGAATACAAAATTGGCTTCTTAACAGAAGCCAGAGGGTGGTTGTAGAGGGTTGTTTTTCAAACTGGAGGCCTGTGGCCAGCGGTGTGCCTCAGGGATCGGTGCTGGACCCACTGTTATTTGTCATTTATATTAATGATTTGGATGAGAATATAGGGGGTATGGTTAGTAAGTTTGCAGATGACACCAAGATTGGTGGCATAGTGGACAGTGAAGAAAGTTATCTCCAATTGCAACGGGATCTTGATCAATTGGGCCAGTGGGCTGACGAATGGCAGATGGAGTTTAATTTAGACAAATGCGAGGTGATGCATTTTCGTAGATTGAACCAGGGCAGGACTTACTCAGTTAATGGTCGGGCGTTGGGGAGAGTTACAGAACAAAGAGATCTAGGTGTACATGTTCATAGGTCCTTGAAAGTGGAGTCACAGGTGGACCGAGTGGTTAAGAAGGCATTCAGCATACTTGGTTTCATCGGTCAGAACATTGAATACAGGAGTTGGGACGTCTTGTTGAAGTTATACAAGACATTGGTAAGGCCACACTTGGAATACTGTGTGCAATTCTGGTCACTCTATTATAGAAAGGATATTATTAAACTAGAAAGAGTGCAGAAAAGATTTACTAGGATGCTACCGGGACTTGATGGATTGAGTTATAAGGAGAGGCTGAAGAGACTGGGACTTTTTTCTCTGGAGCGTAGGAGGCTGAGGGGTGACCTTATAGAGGTCTATAAAATAATAAGGAGCATAGACAAGGTAGATAGTCAATATCTTTTCCCAAAAGTAGGGGAGTCTAAAACTAGAGGGCATAGGTTTAAGGTGAGAGGGGAGAGATACAAAAGTGTCCAGAGGGGCAATTTTTTCACACAGAGGGTGGTGAGTGTCTGGAACAAGCTGCCAGAGGTAGTAGTAGAGGTGGGTACAATTTTATCTTTTAAAAAGCATTTAGATAGTTACATGGGTATGATGGGTATAGACGGACATGGGCCAAATGCGGGCAATTGGGATGAGCTTAGGGGTTTTTAAAAAAAAGGGCGGCATGGACAAGTTGGGCCAAAGGGCCTGTTTCCACCTGTAAACCTCTATGACTCTATGACTAAGTCTCCTGGTCCTGATGGAATCCATCCCAGGGCACTAAAAGAAATGGCGGGAGAAATAGCAAATGCACTAGTGGCAATTTACCAAAATTCACTGCACTCTGGGATGGTTCCTGCAGATTGGAAAACAGCAACTGTGACGCCACTGTTTAAAAAAGGAGGTAGACAAAAGGCAGGTAACTATAGGCTGGTTAGCTTAATTTCTGTAGTAGGCAAAATGCTTGAATCTATCATCAAGGAAGAAATAGCGAGACATCGGGATATAAATTGTCCCATTGGTAAGACGCAGCATGGGTTCATGAAGGGAAGGTCATGTTTGACTAATTTGGTGGAATTCTTTGAGAACATTACATGTGCAGTGGACAATGGGGAACCTGTGGATGTGGTGCATCAGGATTTCCAGAAGGCACTTGACAAGGTGCTGCACCAAAGACTGCTACATAAGATAAAGGTGCATGGTGTTACGGGTAATGTATTAGCATGGATAGAAAACAAAGAGTAGGGGTAAATGGGTGTTTTTCTGGTTGGCGATCAGTGACTAGTGGTGTGCCTCAGGGATCAGTGTTGGGACTGCAATTGTTTACGATTTACATTGATGATTTGGAGTTGGGGACCAAGTGTAATGTGTCAAAATTCGCAGATGACACTAAGATGGGTGGCAGAGCAAAGTGTGCAGAGGATGCTGAAAGTCTGCAAAGGGATATAGATAATCTAAGTGAGTGGACAACGGTCTGGCAGATGGAGTACAATGTTGGTAAATGTGGGGTCATCCATTTTGGTAGGAATAACAGCAAAATGGACTATTATTTAAATGGTAAAAAATTGCAGCATGCTGCTGTGCAGAGGGACCTGGGTGTCCTTGTGCAGGAATCTCAAGGAGTTGGTTTGCAGGTGCAGCAGGTAATTAAGAAGGCAAATGGAACTTTGTCCTTTATTGCTAGAGGGTTGGAGTTTAAAAACAGCGAGGTTATGTTACAGCTGTATAAGGTGCTGGTGAGGTACTGTGTACAGTTTTGGTCTCCTTACTTGAGAAAGGATACACTGGCACTGGAGGGGGTGCAGAGGAGATTCACTAGGTTGATTCTGGAGTTGAGAGGATTGGCTTATGAGGAGAGACAGTAGACTGGGGCTATACTCATTGGAATTCAGAAGAATGAGGGGAGATCTTATAGAAACATATAAGATTGAGGGGAATAGATAAGATGGAAGCAGGGAAGCTGTTTCCAATGATGGGTGAAACTAGAACTAGGGGGCATCGCCTCAAAATAAGGGGAAGCAGATTTAGGACTGAGCTGAGGAGGAACTTCTTCACACAAAGGGTTGTGAACCTGTGGAATTCCCTGGCCAGTGAAGCAGTTGAGGCTACCTCGTTGAATGTTTTTAAGGCAAGGATAGGTACATTTTTGAACAGTAAAGGAATTAAGGGTTATGGTGAGCGGGCGGGTAAGTGGAGCTGAGTCCACAAAAAGATCAGCCATTATCTTATTGAATGGTGGAGCAGGCTTGAGGGGGCAGATGGCCTACTCCTGCGTCTAGTTCTTATGTTCTTATGTTCTTATAATGCACAAGGAAGAATGTGGCACTGCTGCCTCACACGTCAGGGACCTAGGTTTGATTCCTGCCTCAGGTATCTGTGTGGGTTTCCTCTGGGTGCTCCAGTTTCTCCCACAGTCCAAAGATGTGCAGGTTAGGTGGATTGGCCTTGTTAGATTGCCCCTTAGTGTCCCAAGATGTCTAGGTTAGATTGCCTTGCCATAGTGAATGTGCAGGTTTACGGGGATAGGGTGGGCGAGAGAGCCTGGGCAAGACACTCTGTCAGAGAGGCGGTGTGGACTTGATGGGCCAAATGGCCTCCTTCTGCACTGTAGAGATTCTAAAAATGGTCTGAGGAAAGGGATATTAAATTCCATTTTAAACAAAACATGGGCGTTTGCTGACACAATCCATTTATTAACAAAACAGTTTTTTGATTCAAAAATGCACATTTCAAAACCTATACTTCTGCTATTTTATTAAATGGTTATCAACTAGTACTTTTATTTCTCATTAGAAAAATTTGGGTGAGTATATTTTCATTTTGAAGAATTCCCTAGTATATTCTGCTTTAATTTCTCCTCAACATGAAAAGAAATCCTTGCATTTGAAAATTAGGACAATGTGTTTTGCTTTGTCCGTAGCAACACCACGGCTATAGCTAATCAGAGTTAACATGCCAACCAATCAGCTTATCTCTTCTCCTATAGTATAAATTGTTTGTGTGTTTGAAATTTGGTATTCTTGTATTTGTTCTGATGAGTGCAAGATGAAAGGCTTTGGCAACATGTCTGTCTTTTCAATGATATTCAAGTTGTTTACTCCTAAGAGATGGTTAGTTCAAAATAATAGATGTTATTTTATCATATTATCATGTCATCTGTAAAATCTATTATTACACCTATATATGCCTTTTACACAGAATGCTACAATTGAAAATGGACTCATCACAAAAATAAGCATTTTAATAAGTATCCAGTCCTTCACCCGTATGGAACTTGACTTACAATTACTGAAAATGACTTTTAAAACATGCTGAATTACTTCAAAGTTTAATTGCTGTACACTGGTCAATTTCTAAATAAATTAAATATTTTTTGATAAGAGAGCTTTTAAAATGTGCCTATTTTTGCTCAAAAGCCGAAGAAAATGATTGGAATGTGAAATATTCCTCAATGTTGTTCAGGTCTTACTGCAAATGTGCACAGACTGCTTTATTAGCAGTTGTGGGAGTTGTGAATGGAACTGTAATCTTCAGAGAGCACCTGAAATTTGGATCTTATGACAGAGGGAAGGTCGTGGATAAAGCATCTGGAGATGTTTAGGCCTGGGATATTATGCCGAGGAACTCCTTCAACAAAATCCAAGGATTGAGACGGTTGACCTCTGACATTCACAACTGTCTTCCTTTGTGCTAAATATGACTCCAGCAAACAAAGATGGAGCTTTCACCCTTTGATTCCCATTATTTCAATTTTGCCTGGGCTTCTTGATGCCCCACTCATTCAAATGCTGCCGTGATGTCAGGGACAATCGCCTCATATTTGGAATTCAGCCCTTTTGTTCATGTTTGCACAAAAACTATAACGAGGTAGAACCCAAACTCAGCTTTGGTGAGTAAATGCTGCTTAATAGCACTGTCAATGATAGCTTCTAGCAATTTGATGATGATTGAGAATAGACTATTAAACCAAATGGGTTGATCGGTTTTTATTGGCTGGGTCATGCCTGGATAATTTTCCACTTGTTGGGTAGATGCTCATGTTGTAGCTGTACTGGGAGATTTGGTTAGAAGCATCGCAAGTTCCGGAGCACAAGTCTTCAGCACAATAGTCAAGATGTTGCCGGGGTCCTTAGCCTTTGCTATGTTCAGTGTGATCACCCCTTTCTTAGCACTGAATTGAATTGGCTGCAATCTGGCATCTGTGAAGGTTCTTCCACTGTTTAGAATGCATGTAGTCCTGTGCTGTAGCTTCAGCAGCTTTGAACTTCAGTTTTGGGTGGGTGCTCCTGACATGCTCTTCTACACTCCTCATTGAACCAGTGTTAGTCTTCTAGTTTGATGGTGATCATTATTTGATGGATATTTAGAGACACAAGATAACAGATTGTAGTGGAATACAATTCTTATGTTTCTGTACCTTCTACTCTGAAGACAGTAACTGCAATTTCCTTATCCCATTGAATAATTTCTCCTAGCTGAGCTGCATGCAGCCAATAAAGTATTGCAAATTGTTAACAAAATTGTAATTTTCTGAAAAATTACTTTTGCAGGAGGTGAGACTCAGTACTTGTGAAATTCCGAAGATTGTGAGGATGGGGAATCAAAAGTTTGCGGCAGTGGTGGCAAACTTTGTAGATGGAATCAAATGTTACAGGACAAGGTCAAAGTTTAACACTGAAAAGTGAAAGTACCCCTTCTGAATAGTTTTAGTTTCTAATGACTGCACTGTGTAGTGTCAAATTACATATACAAATCTTTCAAGTGCCCCTTGAACTTCTAACATATTGAATAAACATACTCCAAACTTATGTAAACATGATGAAACTGGGGAAAGCTCCTACCAATACTTTCAATGTATTTAATATACAAAGGCCAGAAGTGGAGTCCAGTGCATCTATGTAAGGGTTCATGTGCAGAACTCAATACTGCCTCAATTTTGCGCAAGCTGAACAAACAGTATACTGCTGGCTGTAAATATAGCTGCTGATGCAGGATTGATGATTACAATATAACTGATAAATGCAGTATCAATTTCAGGCACTGTCGGGATTGAACTATCAATTCTCCATGCAGGAGAGAGAACTACCCATGTATGTTTACACTTATCAATTCTATGGGTGGAATCTTACTGTCTTAGTCTGTGGAGTAATGGCAGGACAATTTCTGAGTTCCCTGATTAGCGACCTTCTGATTGCATCACTTAAGTTTTAAGGCCCAGGCCAGAAACTCCAATATGTTTTGTGAAGTTAGCCTAGACCCTAAGTTTTATATTTGATTTTAGCATAGGTGAGCATAAGGTGTTTCACTCCAGCTATGATTCAAGTGACCCACAATGAAGCTTTTATCAAACAAAGTTTATTTAAGAACACAGTTAGAATATAACAAAAAGAATTAGCATAACATTTACCAATTGCAAGACTTAAACATGACATAGTATAACTCTTAACAACTAGCTATCTCTGTTGTTCCAATTTAAAAGCAATACCACATAGACATACACCCTTCCTCAGAATTAGTTAACGTTAAAAACAGTATGCTCATGCGTTACTAGATTTACAGCTTTTAACACCTGTAGACAGAAATCCAAACAGCTGTTTTCAGATGATATATCCTCAAGACAGCAAAACAGAGAAGTAAAACTAGTCTCTGGCAGCTTCTAGTCTTCAGATTTCAGAGACAGGAAAGGATAAGTCTCTTTCTGCAGCTTCCAAAACAGTATCTGAAGCTGGAATTCTCTGTGAAAAATAGTTGTCCCCAGTCCTATGACCTGACCTGATAATCAAGCTCTTTTCTGCAATCCCAGGGGAACATTAAAACAACAGAACACTGTATTTGTTCAGATTAAAACAAACATGATGTCAATCATACTGCTTCAGAAACAACAGAGGACATTGGCTGCTAACAAAATGGCTCCGGCAAAATGCTAGGGACTGTTCGAAACATCCTGTAGAGAAGCATGATTAAAATACATTTCTTAAAGGCACAGTATCATCACATAATGGACACCTAAGGGCTTCTCCCTGCCATCACTTGCATTTTTCCAGCAACAGGAGGGGCAGTAAGGGTGCCCACATGTGATGAAGCCATCAAATATACCTCTGGCAGTGGGCTAGGTGAGGAGGGATCTCCTGTTCAGGCACTCTCTGCCACATAGAGGATCCTTCCAGTGAAAAGGACTGACCCACCTGATTACTCCTCCCTAGTCTCCCAATCATCATGTCCCTCCCTTTATTACTCCTACCTGATTGGACCCATAGAGCCCGTTCCACTTACCTATTTCTCCAGCTTTCACTGCTGCTCCTCGTCCAAACTTTGCTGCAGTTCCAGCAATGGCCACCGCATCTGGTTGCCTGGAAAAGCTGCTGACTCTCTGATTGGCTGGCAGTTCATAGAGACAGGACATCCTTCTTCAGCACTGTGAAACTTTCCCCTGCTTTGGAATCTTACCAGAGTTTATTTTTCAGAGTTGTCACTGAAGGGTAGCCTTTTAGTCTGAGTCAGCAGTGGAGATTCTGGGCAGAGGCAGTTGTTCGAATGTGTTACTAATCATTCTCCAGTCTTGTTACATGAACAGAGTAAAGACTTCAGGTGAAAGGTGGCTAGAAGAACAATGTAATTGGACTAGAATACACAGACACACAATTTAGTTTCCATTTTGAAGCTATGCATTCAGTCCTTATTTTTCTTTTTGATATCATTTATACATCTGTGGGTGATGGTGGCGAGGCTTGGGGGAGGGATGTGAAATGACAGCACTAGTGTTGAAATTCACCTACCCAGGGCCTCCATTGCTAAGCCAACTAAATTTCAAGGGTAGGGGCAATTATTTCATTTGCGTGGCGATACTGGGGAACCCACCCCATCAGAGACAGGTGCGAGATGCCAAACATTGGCAGCATGGTGTAAAGTCCTATATAAGCAGCTGGTCAGTGAGTGTACCAGGTCTCCCTCTCAGAAAAAAATAATTTGGTGCCATCTTAGGTAATTAGGCACAGAGGAAGGAACTTAAACAAAGAATGGGAAAGGCATGGAAATGAGTTGGGGGGAATGCTAAGAGAAGAATTTAAGGTTTTCTGCTGGCAAGGAAAGTATTTAAAGTGGAAGTGGACAATTTTTAGAATGTTAAATATAATAATAAAAATTGAGTTTTTTCTAGCTAAGGCAAAGCAGATGTCCATCGTTTTATTCTTTCTGAAGATGTAAGCACCTTTGGCAAGGCCAGCATTCGTTGCCTATCCCTAATTGCCCTTGAGAAGGTGGTGGCAAGCCATTTGCTCTATCCACTGCAGGTACAACCACAGTGCTGTTTGGAAGGGAGTTCCAGGATTATAGCCCAGCAACAATGAAGGAACAGTGATATATTTCCAAGTCAGGATGGTGAGTGGCTTGAAGAAGAACTTGCAGGTGGTGGTGTTCCCATGTTTCTACTACCCTTGTCCTTCTAGATGATAAATCTCCTCTCCTCTAATTTTGGCCACTTGAACACTGATTTCAATCACTCCACCATTGACCTTCAGTTGCCTAGGTTCCTAAGCTGTTGAATAGCCTCACTGCACCTCTCTGCCTCTTGACCTTGCTTTCCTCCTTTAAGAAACTCCTTGAAATCTATCTCTTTGACCAAGCCTTTGGCCATCTGCCCTGGTATCTCCTTATGTGGGTGCGTCATATTTTGCTTTATAATGCTCCTGTGTTAATAGGGGATGTTTGATTACATTAAAAGCACCATACAAATATAAGTTGTTGTAAGTCATAGATCAGCCACAATCCCATTGACTGGCAAAAACAGGCTTGAGGAACTTAACTGCATTTGTATGTTCTTCCTATGGATGGGTGAGTTCAGGTGGGTGAGTTAGTGAGTTTAATCTACCTTCCCAATGAAAAGATTGATTTTGAAGCAGGGATCCTCACAGTCATAATGCTTAATCATACTTAGTCATATAACACTTAGTCATAATGCATAGCCATCATACTGCACAATGCAACACCCGAGTGGCCCAAATGAATGCCACTATATTGGATTAAATCAGTGAGAGTGAGAGCAAGAAACTAGAAAACAGAAAATCAAATTGATATTCAAAGCAAGGAAGAAAAAGAGTGAAATTGAAAGTTATTTACTGAATGAAAAAATTCAGCTGGACAAAAAACAAGTTTGCCACAGAAGTCTCAGAGAAACTTCACAGGTTTGGTCTGGAGACATGCTGCAGCAAAATTGTACAATTACACTTTGCAATGGAGAGCATGATGCTGTAAATCAATATAAAAAGGTTATTAAAAATAAATGGTGAATTAAAGCATTGCAATGTGAGATAAGATGTACTGGGGAGCGTCCCACTCTTGCAGTTTAGAAAACATTTCAAGCTAGAAAATGTCACAGGTTCAGAATTTACATGTGATGGAAATAGAACAAATGCAAATGGTTGTGCTGCCTGTTGATATAATTAGATTGCATAGTAAAATTGAAGGAACACTTCCTGTCGATAGACTGTTACCGTGAGAAATACTTCAACGGGTTACTTCTTAATGTTGTGCATCTTCATAACAATTATAAATTAAAAGGTCAGGTTATTTCAAAGAAACCCATCTGGAAATAAATACCTTATTCTGTGACCAGCAAACAATGAAAAAGTACATGTACTGTTTATCTAACATGTAGCTCCCATCAGTTCTAACCAATTGTCAGCCTTTCGCTGACTCAAGAGATATCCTTTTGTGCATTTGCCTGGATACTATGCTGTTCTACGTTTACATTCATACATACTAAGAGTTCCCTTCAGGAGTATGGAGAAAAAAGGCTGACTGTGTGGCAAACATTACGTGCTGCTGTTGGCTTTTGTGCTTGGTAGATAGTGTCTATCTGCAAATACAGATGGAATCAGTAAACCTATTGGTGTTGGGTTCAAACACAATGATTTCCCCCTGCTGCAAAATGCAGGAACATGCAAATCCCAGGAAAAAAGAACCTGCGTTTTGTTTCGGTTCAACACGGAAATGACTTCACCCTGAGTTACTCGTGCTTTGCCTAGATTTTTGAATAAGACAATCGACTGCAAAGCTGACTCCACATTATGGTTTCCAATTGAAACTGTGGCTGATGATACTTTTCACCAACTGCAAATGTCAATATTAGCATCATAATAGATAAATCCATGGAATCTTGATTATAACAAACATTTTATTCCATTCAAAAAATGTATACATCTCAATGCTTTTGTTTAGTCTCTCACTAAAAGTTGTTTAACATTTCAGTGAAATCTTGCTTCAATCTTAAAGTTGGCTTTAAATATCATCAGTATTCAAGGTGTAGAACTATTTCCAGGCAGCTCCTAAACACAAAAACGTTATCCCAAATAGTTGTTGCGAGACCCCTAAGCACTAAAGATAGTTATCTATGGAGCATTCAAAAAGGTTCATATCGAACCTCACCAACATTGAGGAGAAGAACCCATAATTTTTTTTAAATCTCCCCTTGGGCCCTTGAGTTATGAGAAGCAGGGCAATTAAATATTAGTCTAAACTATGCACCTGAGCCTGGTTGATGTTTCTTGGCTGAGGGGTTCAGCATTAGAAAACCAACTAAAAGGAGCTTGGATCTTCCCATCTAACCGTGGGCCAACAACTATTGAAACACAGAAAATAGAAGCAGGAGTAGGCCATTCGGCCCTTTGAGCCTGCTCCGCAGTTCATTTTGATCATGGCTGATCATCAAATTCAATATCCTGACCCCGCCTTCCCCCATATCCTTTGATCCCTTTAACCCAAGAGCAATATCTAATTTCTTCTTGAAATCACACAATGTTTTGATCTCAACTACTATAGACACTATGGAGGCATTGGGAAATTGTAGCAGGTTTCAGATCCGAATGGGGCTGAGGAGGCTGTTAATGGGATGCAGTCTGTACAAAATTGCTTGATAAACTAATGCGGAGGTGAGGAAAGTCTTCCTAGTCCATACCTTATATTTTGCTTTCCCCTTTTAAAACTGAAATTAGTGCAAAGCTGCCACTTGTGTTGGTGGAGAAATAAGCCCTCCTGAACATGATAAAAGCCAAGAGGAGAATGAAGTGGACAATTATCGCTGCTCATATCAGATTTTTTCCCCCTATATTGAAGAGATCAATTAATAATAGGTCAAGATATTAAATAGTATTTGGTAACATTATGAACTGAAGTATGTAAAAGTGAATATTTACATTCATTTCCCTATTTTGATATGCACCATCAGGAAACTCAGTTTAACTCAACACCATGGTAGATTTCCATGGGCATGCATGGGGTTACACAATTTAAGAATGGTAAACGTGATTGACACAAACACCTGACAGCAAGATGTCAGGTGGCACAGACAAGAAATGCATGTGGGTGTAAGATATTCTCATACGTGGTTTCCCAAACTAGGTTCTGTGGAACACTGGGACTTTGTTGGCCCCACAATAGGCCAGGCTGATGTATAAAATTTGAAAAAGGCTGCTTGTCCAATCAAAGGCTAGTTTCTCCCTGCATGGGCTGCTGATAGGCTCACTACTGTCATGCAGCCAGAGTTTTACAGCACTGAAAGAGGTCCTTCCGCCCCTCGTGTCTGTGCCAGCCATCAAGCACCTATCTCTTCTAATCCCATTTTCCAGCACTTGGTCCGTAGCTTTGCATGTTGGTGCATTTCATGTGCTCAATTAAATGCTTCTTAAATGTTGTGAAGGTTTCTACCTCCATCAGCCTTTCAGGCAGTGAGTTCCAGATTTCTACCACCCCTTGGGTGAAAAAGTTTTTCCTCAAATCCCCTCTAAATCTCCTGTCTGTTACCTTAAATCTACGCCCCCTGGTTGTTGATCCCTCTACTAAGTTCCTTCCTATCTACCCTATCTATGTCCCTTATAATTCTGTACATCTCAATGAGGCCCCCCCCCCCTCAGCCTTCTCTGCTCTCAGGAAAACAACCCCAACCTTACCAGCCTCTGTCCATAGCTGAAACATTCCAGCCCAGGCAACATCCTGGTGAATCTCCTCTGCACCCTTTCTCGTGCAATCACATCTGTCCTATAGAGTGCTGATCAAAACTGCACACAATAGTCTAGCTGTGGCCTAACAAGCATTTTATGCAGTTCCATCTTAACCTCCCTGCTCTTATATTCTACACTTCAGCTAATAAAGGCAAGTATCCCATATGTCTTCTTAACCAACTTATCTACCTGTTCTGCTACCTTCAGCAATCATTAGACATGCACCCCAATGTCCCTCTGGTCCTCTGTACTTCCTTGCATTTCCTAGTGTTCATTGTGTATTTCCTTGGCTTGTTAATCCTTCCAAAATCCATCATCTCGCACTATTCAGCGTTAAATTGCATCTGCCGCTGTTCTGTCCATCTGAACAACCTGCCTTTATTGTGCCGTAACTTAAGACTTTCCTCCTCACTAATCCTCCTCCACCAACAATTTTCGTGTAATCTATGAATTTATGATCATACCTCCCATGTTCATGTCTAAATCATTAATGTATGTTACAAACAGCAAAGGACACCAGCATTGGTCTCAGTGGCACACCACTGGACAGAGGCTTCTAATCACAATAAAGCTAATTTTGGATCCAATTTTCCAAATTGCCCAGGATCCCATGGGCTCTCACCTTCCTGATCAGTCTCCCAGGTGGGACTTTGTCAAAAGCCTTACTGAAGTCCATGTAGACTACATCAACTGCACTGCCCTCATCTACACATCTAGTCACCTCCTCAAAAAATAAACCAAATTTGTTAGATGTGATCTCCCCCTTTCAAAGCTACATTATTGTTGATTAATCCTTGCCTCCCCAATTGGAAATTACTTCTGTCCCTCAGAATTTTTTCCAATAGTTTACCTGCTACTGATGTTAGACTCACTGGCCTATAGTGACTTAGTTTTTGCCTACTTTCCTTCATGAATAATGGTACCACATTAGCTGCCCTCCAGTACTCTGGCACCTCTCCTTTATGTGGAGATGCCGGCGTTGGACTGGGGTAAGCACAGTAAGAAATCTCACAACACCAGGTTAAAGTCCAACAGGTTTATTTGGTAGCACAAGCCACAAGCTCTCAGAGCACTGCTCCTTCATCAGGTAAGTGGGAGTTCTGTTCACAAACAGGGCATATAAAGACACAAACTCAATTTACAAAATAATGGTTGGAATGCGAGTCGTTACAGGTAATCAAGTCCTAAAGGTACAAACAATGTGAGTGGAGAGAGGGTTAAGCACAGGTTAAAGAGATGTGTATTGTCTCCAGCCAGGACAAGAGATGTGTATTGTCTCCAGCCAGGACAGTTAGATTTTGCAAGCCCAGGCAAGTCGTGGGGGTTACAGATAGTGTGACATGAACCCAAGATCCCAGTTGAGGCCGTCCTCATGTGTGCGGAACTTGGCTATCAGTCTCTGCTCAGCGACTCTGCGTTGTCGTGTGCCATGAAGGCCGCCTTGAAGAACGCTTACCCGAAGATCAGAGGCTAAATGCCCGTGACTGTTGAAGTGTTCCCCAACAGGAAGAGAACACTCCTGCCTGGTGATTGTCGAGCGGTGTTCATTCATCCGCTGTCGTAGCATCTGCATGGTCTCCCCAATGTACAATGCCTCGGGACATTCTTTCCTGCAGCCTATCAGGTAGATAACGTTGGCCGGGTTGCAAGAGTATGTACTATGTACCTGGTGGATGGTGTTCTCACGTGAGATGATGGCATCCATGTCGATGATCCAGCGCGTCATGCAGAGGTTGCTGTGGCAGGGTTGTGTGGTGTCATGGTTCTCCTGAAGGCTGGGTAGTTTGCTGCAGACAATGGTCTGTTTGAGGTTGTGCGATTGTTTGAAGGCAAGAAGTGGGGATGGCCTTGGCGAGATGTTCGTCTTCATCGATGACATGTTGAAGGCTCCGGAGAAGATGTCGTAGCTTCTCCAGTACTTACCCGTCCAGTACGGGGAAGTACTGGATGACGAAGGGTACTCCGTCTGCCGTGTCCCGTGTTTGTCTTCTGAGGAGGTTGGTGTGGTTTTTATAGGATGCCTATATATCACTTGGCATCCAGGGTACTCTGGACATGTGGTCTCACCCTTTAACTTTATGGGAACATGTTGGCCCTGTACTTTCTCTATTTCCTATGAGCCACCAATGCAGTGAGAAACCAGCCCCTTATTGGGCAAGCTAGAAATACTAGGAAAGTAAATCCTTAAAGGCCCAGACTATGACATGAGTGAGGGAGAGAGGAGACAGCGACAGAATGAGGAAGGGGGCAGCCATGGGACAAGGACAGTGGCCATTGGGGAGAAAGAAAAATGAGGTGGTAGTGGCCATGGGATAGAAGGGGAAATGCCCATGGTGCAGGGGGCAGCAGCCTTGGGCACCCAGGGGAAACAACTATGGTGCGAGGGAGAGAGGGGTGAGTGTATGAGTGTAAAAGAGAGAGAGATGAGATGTGTGTTCGTGTGTGTGTGAAAATAGAGAAATGTGGGAATGTGAGTGTGCATGTGTGTGAATATGTGAGGAGAGGTGTGTATGTGAGTGAGGTTAGATTGTGAGTGTGCTTATGTGTGTAAGTGTGAGAGAGTGTGTGTGTGTGTGTGAGAGAGAGAGTATGGGTGTGTGTGTGAGAGAGAGAGTATGTGTGTGTGCATCTGATGTGGAGGATCCAATTCTCCAGCAACACTCGTGAGATTCAGTAAATTTGTGAGCAGCATCACTCCCCCCATGAAAAATGACAGAAAGGTAAACTTAAGTACTTTTTTGAATAAAGTTTAAAGTTTTAAAGTTTATTTATTATTGTCACAAGTAGGCTTACATTTACACTGGAATGAAGTTACTGTGAAAATCCCCTAGTTGCCACACTCCGGCCGCTGTTCGAGTACAGTGAGGGAGAATTTACCATGGCTAATGCATGTCTTTCAGACTGTGGGAGGAAAGCAGAGCACCTGGAGGAAACCCACGCAGACACGGGGAGAATGTGCAGACTTCCCACAAACAGTGACCCAAGCCGGGAATCAAACCCAGGTCCCTGGCGCTGTGAGGTAGCAGTGCTAACCACTGTGCCACCATACTGCCACGAGTGCATTTTAATTATAATAAATGTATACATACAAGACTTTTATGCATTTGTTTTTGTATATTTGTATCTATTGTGCAAGAACAATAATAACTTTTGTGTTAACTTTTCAACATAGTAAGACTATTTCTTAGGGATTCCATCAGTACTCCTGGGAGATCAGAAGAGCTTCACTGGCCAGAAATGTTTGGGAAACCCTGTCTTAATATATTAGGGATTGATCTATATGGATGATTTTTATAGATATGCCCTGGGTATAAAGTATTATTGACCATTCAAAAAGTATTATTGACCATTCAAAAAATACAACATGTTTAATCTGTTCTAAGCAGACATTAGTTTAAGCTGCTCTTAAATGCTTCACTGCACATGGTGCAGTTATTTTTAATTAATTGGTTTTACCTGTTTTTGATATTAGGAAAACCAAAATGAAATACTACTTGATCCAGTGTTCCCTGCTGGACCTTGTAAAACAACATTCTCTGGTACCATAGAACCTACAGTGCAGAAGTAGGCCATTTGGCCCATCGAGCCTGCACCAACAACAATCCCACCCAGGCCCTGTCCTATCCCCGTAACCCCACATATTTATCCTCCTAATCCCCCTGACATTAAGGGGCAATTTATCCTGGCCAATCAGTCTAACCCACACATTTTTGGACTGTGGGAGGAAACCAGAGCACCCGGAGGAAACCCATGCAGACACGGGGAGAATGTGCAAACTCCATGCAGACAGTCACCCGAGGCCAAAATTGAACCCGGGTCCCTGGCGCTGTGAGGCAGCCCTGTTAACCACTGTGCCACAGTGCCGCCCCGTTTCTATTTCAGCAGTTTCACCACCCATCAAACACAAGTCTTATTGCTTGAGTTATACAGCTGCATTACATCTGTATCAAAGATACTTCCATTCAACAGTTTCTAGTGGCATGGGACCACCTGGAGGAAGTGGTCTTGCATTACCTCAGCACTGTGCTGAATGTAAAATATCTCCACGCTAGCTGAATTCTGAATATTTTCATGAGGTCCTCTGGACTGCTTTTATCTGTAGCTTGTTACTGCTTAACTTTAAACAAAATGGAAAGAAGTGAACAATCTTTGCAATTAACGCTTGACAAGAGTATTTAAGTAGAAAGTCTAATTCCACACTACACAAATGTTAGTGCTGTCAAAATAAACCCTGGAGTAAATTGCACATGAGAATCCTCAGGGATTTGTATTAAACCAGTGTTTTATGTACTGACTGATCAATAATGTATTTTATTCAGTCCCAATATGTATAGCCCACAAATTGCTAACACACTAACTAAATTATGCATCAGTTTTACAGCTTATTGATGATTGTTTGAAGGTGGGATCATCGGGCGTATTAAACAAACAAAGCCTTGGGGCAAAGTGAAAGGAAATGGTTTGCAATTATATGAAATTTTCAGTCTTTTTCTGATTATGAAATCTTAGGGGAAAATGTCTTGGATTTTGTAGTGCAGACGAGGCCATTCAGCCCATCGTGCCTATTGTGACTCTTTGAAAGAGCGATTCAATTTAGTCTCACAATGCAACATTTTTCTCATAAATGTGCAAATTAATCCTCTTCAAGTACATATCCAATTACAGGGAATTTTCACAGTAACTTCATTGCAGTGTTAATATAAGCCTACTTGCAACACTAATAAATAAAATAAACATTTTGAAATTACCTATGGAATCCACTTCCACCATTCCTCCAGAGAGTGAATTCCAGATCTTAATGATCTAATCTGGAAAAGTAATCTCATTTCTCCTCCAGCTCTTTTGACAAATATTTTACATCTGTAACCTTTGGTTGCTAACTCACTTACTAGAGGACGTGGTTTCCTTTACCCCTTATAATATTGAATGCCTCCATTATGCCTTCACTGTATCTCCTCTTAACCTCCTCTGGTCAAAGAAAAGCAATCCCAGTTTCTCCAATCTCTCCCTATAACTGAAATCTCCCGATAACTGAAATCCCTCATGCCTGGTATCATCTTGGTACATAACATAAGAAATAGAAAATTTTGTTCTCTCAGTGGGCCGTGGGTTTTTGAAACTCTCTTCAGAGTCTTTGACCGGAATTTTACCGGCGTGCCCACCCCAACTCCAGGGGCGGGTGAGGCTCAGAGGACGGCATTCTCGGGTGGGATCGTACGAACCGCGGGCAGACGTGCCAGTAAAATTCCACCCCTTGAATATTTTTAAGGCAGAGCTAGATATATTATTGATTAACAAGGAGGTGAAAGATTATTGGGACAAGCAGGAACATGAGGTTAAAGTTACAATCAGGTCAGCTCTGACTTTATTGAGTGGTGGAGCAGGCTCGATGGGCTGAGTGGCCAATCAGGAATAGACTATTTGGCCCTTTGAGTTATAATTCAATATTGCCATGACTGAAATCCTGCCTCAACTCCACTTTCCCATTCACTGCCCATATCCTTTGACCACTGAGAAGTTAAATATCTGTCTACACCAGCTAAGTATATTCAACAATGAGGCATCAACAACCTTCTGGGGTGGACAATCCCATGCAGCAGGAACCACTTAAAACTTGCCAACTTGAAAACGTCTCATTTATCCCAACTCTCCATTAACCAATTTTCAATCCAACTCATGAGTCTTTATGCTTTATTTTGCATATTAGCCTTTTGTGTGGCATCTTATTCAATAAGGCTCAATGAATGCCTTAAGGAAGTCAAAGTAGGCTACGGCCAGGATTTTATAGCCTTGCCACAGCGAGTCTCCCCCCAATGGATGCAGTGAGCCATTTAAATCTCCATTCAGTTGGACAGGGGCCATCATGTCCTGTTGGGTGGGAGGGGATGTCAAATCCTTGCCTAGATCTCTTAGTTTGTCTACCTAGGTAGATATATCCTCCAATAACTCGAATAAATTTTGTCAAATGCAATTTTCCATTTGCAAAACCCTCATGTTGACTTTGTCTGATCATATTGTGATTTCCTTAGTGCATCGTTAAGACTTCCTTAATAATAGATTCCAGCAATTTCTTGTCGCCTGCTATCAGTCCCGTCAATTCATGTTTCCTCTTTCCCTCTTTGCTTCATAGTAATAGTGATCTTCTCTCCACCCTTGCTAAAGCAGGACGCTGGCCACTGAGCACAATACTGCAGCTGAGGACTGACCCGGAATTGTAAAGACTTGTCATGATTCCCTTGCATTTATATCCTATGCCCTTATTTATAAAACCAATTAGCCAAATGCTTTAGTTACACCATTGTTAACTTGCTCAACCATCTTCAAACAGGCTGACCGCCACAAAATAGTGTGACGTCAGTGTGATATTAGAATCCTTGTTAAATATACAAATAGGCTCAATCCTGCAACGCCATGCGAGCAAACAAAACGAATAACTATAAACAGCATTTTAATTTATTCCAAGGGGCTTCAGAAATGCGTCATACATTTTGTTGCCGACGTCAGCCTTTTATATAGGCGCAAACTATAAATAACCATTAATTGATCTATATATATATCTTAGCACAGTTCTATCCCGTCTGAAAACCAGGCCTGTTAGGCTACAGAGATCTATTCTTGAGGATTCTGTACAATCGTTTCACTGAGGCAGTGAGGAGGGGAATTAACTAATATGACCGGAATAACTCTACACTCACCTCATTAAGTGGGTTAGGTGCATTGGCCACGCTAAGATTAAGCACGATATGTGTAAGGATATAAATGTTTTTATTTTGTTTCATTAGATAATCAATCACCCCCGGCTTCAATGTGTTTTTATTTAATCATAAAATGTATGCCGCGTTATGAATTATGTACCGCCGGTGTATGTATGGATTTGTTATTTCTACCAATGGAAACATACATCCACACTAAGGGTAACGTAAAGGATAATCCAAATGTCATATTCACCATCTTCCCCATGCAATCAACTGTGATACATATTCACGGGACACAACAGTCCAATGGTTTCAGCGAAGCAGTCATTGTTGATCATAATGGGCAACGGGTGCATTCAAATCTTTACATTTCCCAATCTTACTGAAATTAAATTGAGCTGGTTGTGGGCGTTTGCTGAAACTGCAAATCTGGACCTGATGTAAAGACAATTAATGCCTGCTCTCTTTCTTCCATTGATGTGGAGAAATGTGCACAACTGTGCTCCCCCTTTACACCTCGTCAAATTTCTGGAGTCTAATTGAACTGAGGTCACGAATTGTTGGTGCCAAAAGCTTTTATTTCTCAACAGTCAGAGCCTTTTCTCAAACCGAGATTGGGAAGCGACGGTGTTGAAATTTCATCTAGTAATGTTGAAGGTGTAACAAAGAACAGAAAATACTGGAAAATCTCAGCAGATCTGTCAGCATCTGTGTGGAGAGAGAATAGAACGAACGTTTCGAGACTAGGATGACCCTTCTTCAATGTTGAAGGTGTGATCTGTTTAGCGCCGGCTATGCCATGCACTCTTTCAGAAATCCCTTGGGTTGCTTCGTCTGGGTGTCTTCGGTTGCTGTGGGCTGAGGCAATACAACCCACTTGTTCCTGAGCCCACCTTGAATGAGTTGAGTTTTTGTTTATAGTTTCTAGTCCTTGCCAAGTGATATTTGAACAATATGTGACCCAGTGCGAAAAGGTAACCGAATTGTTGCCTCGGCCTCCCGCGCTGAGTAAATTAATTTCATGTCACTATTTGCACCCTCTGACTAGCTAATAAGTGTCTGATTTGGGTATGCGAGGCTGGAAAACGTGTGAACGGTTAATCCGGAAAATTATATCAAACTGCTGATAAGAGATTATAGGTTGAAACTAAAAAGCACAGTGAGGACTGTCATCCGGAAGCTTTGGTTCACACGGATGTGGCAGCAGATCCCATTTCCCTGGCAGCATATGAGAACGAATTGGATTTTGCAGTGGAGGGACTATTGCGGCCAGTTTGGATGGACATGGGCTGAAATGAGGCAAAGTCTGTTCTCACCCGCAGTTACATTGCGATACGTTTACAGAACAAAGTTTAAGCTCAGTCTCAAAGCCCTTCACAGTGAACTCATTTACATTGCCGAAACAGTCGTTAAGTCAGCAAAAGACTGGTGTAGAGAGTGGAATGCTGACCCCGACGCTGGGAGGGCTCTATGCAGTTCCTCAAATAGTGTAATGGGAGATTTAACAGATGCAGGAGCAGGAAACCAAAGAAGCTGCAGTTTACACTGTCATCCGAGTGATGAATCACCAACAACTCCTACCCCAATTCGATCCCTGGAACAGTCTCAAACGATTAAACCCTGAACTGACAGAGGTGAAAACATGACAAACAACCACTCTGACGGTGATAGGCGGATTCATGAATAGTATTCGTGAATATATACTCATAAAATATAATCCACTCCTCCAAATGATAAATAATCTGTGTTTTAAAAAGTTACCAAGGTATTTTCTCAGGGAAATGGCAGTAGACCTACTGCTTTTCTGCCTTCAAATATATCGCCCGAATAAATCTTTTGTAAAAACGCCAAGCTGAGGGAGAGTTTTCATTGACTCTCTCTGAGCATGCGATAGATAGTTCAGCCCCAGCTGGATCCCCGCACTGAGGCATTACAATTGTCTCCTTGTAAATCAAAAACTGAGACGGGGGAATTGAGCAATCCAGCGTTTGCCTTAACAGGTCTCCAGTATAAAACAACTTGAGCAGGTTCCAGCAATTTCTCCAGAGAAGCTACAATTCTGCGCGCGTAACTGTTTGCATTTAGGTAGCGAGATTTATTTTTCCTGCAAGAAAGCAGAGTAAAACATCCCGGAGCGCTCATCACAACCAACAGACAAGTCGGGCAGACTTGAACATATCTGAAAGCTGTGCTGTAAACCTCTATGACTCTATCATTTGGGACTAGCTTAGGGGTTAAAAAGGGGGCGGCATGGAGAAGTTGGGCCGAAGGGCCTGTTTCCATGCTGTAAACCTCTATGACTCTATGACTTTCCCAAGAACTTGCACTTTCCCTGTGCAAGATATCAGTACTCGACACTGTGCAGATATCAATGTGAGTTTTATTTCTTTTTTTCACACTGTATTTTATGATAAACAAATTGGAAACACTATCGTAGAACTTTGGACGCTGGAATGAATCCTGTTCACGGATCAGAATGTAGTTGGGCTTGTGTCGCGTTCAAATCATCCAGTGGCCGGCTCCGAAACTCTTCATTGCTCTGCTGATGGAAAGTCACCCTCCTGTGGCAAAGCGCCTGTTGGCAGCAGCGTGTGGCACGGCGGAGAGTGAAACCAATAACTCGTGTGTGTGTGTCTCCCTCTCCACTGCCAATCCGTCAAAGCTCTCCAATACCCTGGGAGCGGAAACTCTGCAGTCAGAAATAAAAGCAACACTCGGGGCGGCGCAGTGGTTAGCACTGCTGCCTCACAGCGCCAGGGACCGAGGTTTGATTCCCGGCTTCGGGTCACTGTCTGTGTGGAGTCTGCACATTCTCCCCGTGCCTGCGTGGGTTTCCTCTGGGTGCTCCGGTTTCCTCCCACAGTCCAAAGATGTGCAGGTCAGGTGGATTGGCCATGCTAAATTGCCCCTTAGTATCAGGGGGATTAGCAGGGTAAATATGTGGGGGTTTCGGGGATAGGGCCTGGGTGGGATTATTGTTGGTGCAGGCTCGATGGGCCAAATGGCAATGATTTCCATCCATTGAGACACGGGGAGAGGGTGAAACTGAAGTCAGGTGGGTGTTGGGTTGGTACCTCGGAACCCCCCCCCCCCCCCAGCAAACTCAGTCAGCCGGAGAGAGAAACTTCCTCAAAAACTTTAGTGGCCGTGTTGCCACCACTCTGACTGTAGGTTGGAATCTGGCAAGTCAGTGTTTTTGAAATAAAAACAGAAAATGCTTGAGAGAGAGATGAGTTTTTGCACCCAATATCCCTGAAAAGACTTTGCAATAATAGTGTGTTTTGTGACTGTAGCTAATTGGGAAAATGAATAGTGTGAGCTGCCTGAGTGGGGAGTGGGGGGGGGGGGGGGCGGTGCTCACAATGACTTCATTGCAGTGTTAATGTAAGCCTACCTGTGACACTTTTAAATACACTCTAAAACACGCTGCAGGTAGAGTCGGTGCCTTGAATCAACCCCCGGGAGCAGAATGAACAGGGATGTTGTGCCTCTTTCTCACGCTGGAGGGTAAATAGTGTCAGGAACAGAGGTTGTCTGCGCAGTCTGTGCAGTTTGAAGTTACAAAATATACAGCCATTGGTCTGATAAGGAGATGACGTCCTCTGTGTGGCTATAAGTAGAGAGAGAGGCGAAAGCTTTGGTACAGCTTTCCGAAAGCACAGCTATGCACAGGAGAGTGCGAGGGGGCCGAGTGGCCGGCCGGGGGGGGAGAGACAGAAGCCGGGCCGCCGTTTGACAGAAGTAGGGGGAGGGAACAAGCTTCTGCCGCTTAGTTGAGCTGCTCTGGCCGCCCCCCCCTTGGAGATGGGATCTCAGGTTACCAGCTCGGAGGAGGGCACCTACTACTCCCTGGCCCCGGAGCTGCTGAACGCCAGCTCGGCTCCGGCCACCGACAGCACAAGCGCCAGGAAGGAGCTGAGCCCCGCCGGGAAGATCATTGTCAGTATTGTCATGTCGGTAATCGTGCTGGTGATAGTCTTCGGCAACGTGTTGGTGATCACGGCGATCGCCCGTTTCCAGCGGCTGCAGACGGTCACTAACTATTTCATCACCTCGCTGGCCTGTGCGGACCTGGTGATGGGACTGGTCGTCGTGCCTTTCGGCGGAGTCCGCAGCATTACCGGCGTCTGGTACTTTGAAAACTTCTGGTGCGACTTCTGGACCTCGGTGGACGTGCTGTGCGTTACGGCGAGTATTGGCACCCTGTGTGTGATCGCCCTGGACCGCTACCTGGCCATCACCTCGCCCTTCCGCTACCAGAGCCTGCTGACCAAGTGCAAGGCGCGGATGGTGGTGTTGATAGTGTGGTTGGTGGCGGCTCTCACCTCCTTCTTGCCCATCTACATGGGCTGGTGGAGGCTGGACGACCAGGAGTCCATGAAATGTTACGCCGACCCGAGCTGCTGCGAGTTCCTCACCAACAAGGAGTTCGCCATCTCCTCCTCCATCGTGTCCTTCTACTTTCCGCTGCTGGTCATGATCTTCCTCTACACCCGGGTCTTTCAGGAAGCCAGGCAGCAGCTGAAGAAGATCAACAAGTGCCAGGGTCGCTTCAACAACCACAACAACAACCTGACCCACGCTGCTGCTGTGCCCACTGCCAATGGCAAGGCTGGCAAGCCCGGCCACAAAAGGACGTCCAGGTTTCTCAACCTGAAGGAGCACAAAGCTCTTAAGACGCTGGGGATTATAATGGGCGTCTTCACACTCTGCTGGCTGCCCTTCTTCGTGGTGAACATCGTCAATGTCATCTTCAAAGACAGCATCTCCAACACCGCCTTCACTTTCCTGAACTGGGTGGGCTACTCCAACTCTGCCTTCAACCCCCTGATTTACTGCCGGAGCTCCGACTTCAGGCACGCCTTCAAGACGGTGCTGTGGGGCTGCAGGGGTTCCCTGCCCTCGGCGCACCACAGCAGCTACCCCAACGAGAACCCGGTGCCCAACGAGGAGCGCCCGGAGAACGGCTGCATGCTGCACTGTGGCGCTGCCTCGGTGACGGGCACTCCGCCCAGCTGCAGCCCCGACACCAGCGGCAAGCAGCACCGGCTGCTCGACTCGGTCATCTAATCGGCATCCGGTGGAGAAGACACCGGAGTGAGGCATCAGTGGTGGTGCGGGACTCAGTAGCCTTCCAAAGGGACTTTGTGAGATTTGCAGCTCAGTAACACGCGTGTCCCAACTTCATGCATTCGCCTACCTCATAATTCTGTCAATTGCAATGCAGCAACATTTGGTGGTAGTGTGTGTCACCTCTAGGAGATGTGGCCAGCTCACTGCAAACAGAAGGACAAGAATCGAGTGTTGCTACGTGAGCATTAACAGTGAATGTCTAAATGTTTACAAACTCGCATGATGCCTATTTCTAAAGGCCATGTCGACCTTACTGAGAGCATTATTTTTCTTGTTTGTATTTTCCATCGGGATGCTAATTGTTTATACTGGGCTGTGAGCAGGGTGGCAAAACTTGAAAGAGTTCGGTCCAAAGTGATTCCAAACAAGTTGTAGAGTTGAATGAGTTCCCTGGAAATGTTGGGAGTCCAGTCACTACAGTAGCTGTTAGGAAGTTAAAGAGTAAATGCCTGGGGTATAAGCGCGCAGAAAGTGCTGACCAATTCATTACAGTGTGTGTGAAGGGAGTACATCACAGCACAGTGGAGATGCACAGTGCAGTTGTGGGCGATCATGTTGGAATGTTTGGGCATCAGGAGGAGGAGGGGTTGTTGTCAGCTGATTTCTTTAGGTTAGAGACTTTCAGCAGGTTGACTAACTGGTGAGCGCAATTAGAGAGCTAGGAGTTAGCTAACCCCATTATTTTTCCACGAACATTCACAAAATGGATAATAAATGTGTGTGTTCATGTTGCCGGCGTGTTCACATGCTTGTGTCTGTACTTGTATGTGTGTGTGTTCATCGTGACCTTTAAGTGCATAAGCGTACTTTGCAATGTTGCACTTTCGAATCGGCACTCAAGCTGTTTGGACGTTTGGTGTTAAAATGAAGATGAGGTCTGTACATTACCTGTAATTTTGCCCTCTCCACCTCCCCCCACGCCCCCCCCCCCCCCCCGCCCCCCAGCACGTTCAGAGGCCTGCGTGCTTTCAATGTGATTCAGCATCGACCGCACACTGTCGACAACAGTGACCTGACCTGAAAGCTCTGAGACTTCCATGGTAAATGGTTAACTTGTACCGATGTCAGTCAAAAGCTATCTTACTGAAACGTTCAATCTTAGGGTTTTGTTTTATTTTTGTGGGCATTTGTTTAGTTTCTGTGTCCGGGTATTGGAATTCTCTTGTACGCCAACGCTTGAAGCGGATATTTTGTGGGTTTATGTGCAATAATGCTTGTTATTTCGGCGCTGAACAGGCATGGGGCAGTTCAATGTTTACTTGATGTCCTCCCTGGTCGATATATTTTCGCACAACCATGGAAAACAAGACATAGAACTATTTTGGTCTTTCATATGAATTGAAGCAATTGAGAAATGAGACATTTTTGGATATTTATTATTTCGAATCAATGTTTGGCTGTTGTTCGTGTACAAAATAAAACTTTATATATTCAGATCATTTCAGTGGTGTGATTTTGGATTGAAACCGGTGAATGTTTTGTTTCAAACTGGACGTCCCTCCTCCAATGTTGTGCATTCGCTTTGCTCATTAAAATCCAGCCACTTAAAAGTAGCTCAGAAAGGACGTAGTCTTAGATTCTGTGACCGTCTTTTGGACTGATATTTGGGAAGAATTGCATATTATCTGTCAGAACAGTAGTTAAATAGGAAGAATTTCGGTTTCGTTAACAAACACACAAACTCTTTGCAATAAATTCAACCTCAACTCTGTGACTACCGAGTGTCTTTTTATAACAAAGTACCTTATTATGTTGCATGTCAAGAGTTTCAAGTCTTTGTAAATGCGAGAGACGGTCCTATGCACGTTGGCTTGCAAAACACTAAAACGCAGGGAGTAAAAGCTAGATAGTAAAGAGTTAACAAAATATTGACCCAATTAAAACATCAACTATCCATGACCTTTTAAAACAAGTACAAAGTCGGCGATTAGCCGGGAGGAAGATCCCGATCAGTGTCCAACTTTGCAATGCCTAACTCCAAATATATTTACTTTCCAGTGGAACCATTTGGAAGCATATATGTGCACATCTGTTTTTAAATCAGCCCTTAGTAATACTCAATAATTTCTGGCTATCTCTGTGATCTCGTCACTTGGTACAGGAGCTTGGTAAATTACACCCAGCGACTGGTTTTACCCGTTTCCTCGAGGAGTTTAATTGATTGCAGGTAGTTTAGGAGGTAGCATTTTAACAGGAACGGGTTTCAACGCTGAATCAGATGCTGGAAACAATTCACAATTTGTGGTACGCAGATTCTAGAACCTTCTCAGATTGACTTCCCTGTGATATACACGGGGTGCTTGAACACTTCTGATTCCCAAAGCAGTTCAACTGCGGACATATAATCATTGTACAAATATGTGTCTTTTAAAAGTTTGTTTAAATACGCATTTTAAACATTCAACAAGAAAGAATAATTTATTGAATAACCTTTTGGAGCAGCTCTGAAATAGGAAGTTCCCCAAGATTGGCGGGAGGGGGTGTGGATAAGGAAAAAATAGACTAAAAAGGTTTAGTGTCGGGTTTCTTCTAAATCCCCCATTTCACTTGCAAATCTTTACCATTAGAAACGTTATATTCTGCCGGTGCTTGTACAGTCCCAAAACACCATTATATAAAAGCAAATTACTGCGGATGCTGGAATCTGAAACCAAAAGAGAAAACGCTGGAAAATCTCAGCAGTTCTGGCAGCACCAGTAAGGAGAGAAAAGAGCTAACGTTTCGAGTCCAGATGACCCTTTGTCAAAGCTTTGATAGTTTGGGTTTCCCCCAATACACCATTGTTTATCTTTCCTGCTATTGATATCGCCTTACACCAAGTAATAGAGGAAGTTATTACACTCAGTTTTCATTGGTATTTGTTACAATACTCTAACAAGTAACTGGATTAGACCAAATTGTATGCACGTGTATATGTTATGAATGTGACACAACTCTTCTTCAATACCGTAAATCTAACCGTGAACCAGGGATTTCAGTGACTCGCAAGTGACACCTATAGGAAAGAGAACGTCAAAGACTGGACCCAGTACAAACTACAATTCGTATGAACTGAGTGTTATAAGAAGCTGTTATGCATGACATGAGTATATAAAAAAAATGGACATAGACGGATATTACACTAACTGCAATCAATCTGGGGCTGTTTCTCATTCAATCACATCCCACCGATAAAACTGCACCGATACACGCAAATGAATCCAGAGGGAAGGACTTTCTTGGGGCAACAGTCATTCAGACAGATCTTAGGTTCAGGCTCGAAGGGCCGAATGACCTACTGCTGCTTTTACTTTCTCTGTTTCCAAAACCCGGCTATTTCGTTGTTCACATCAAACTGTTAGCCATTATTGATTATGCATGGTGCAGAACACTATATATATATAATCTTTAAATAATATGTATACATTTATGCCAAAGGCAATTTGGACGACGGATGCACTTACACTACAACTTTAGGACTTGTTGCATTGCACAACAATACTGCGCTTAACAGTGTAAATGCAGTCTGAATCCGGAGTCTGGCATGATTCCCTGAGAACGAAGATTCACTCCATTTCACTTCAGAGTCAATTTCTAATGTGCACGTTTAGTGTTGATGAGAAGCTGTAACCATTTTTACACTAATGCTTAATTTGTAGTATTAAGTGCACCTTAAGCGGACGAATGGGGCGGAGGTTTTTGGGTACGTTTGAGGTTTAAGCTGAGATTCACACAGTGGAGCGAGATGTGAAGCTGCCAGACTGTAAATCCAATTGGTCTAAGTCACACTGATCGGACAATACTCGGACACATGGGCAGGGCTCCATTCCCCAGTCATCTGCACATTCCAGGACACTTGAGAGGTTTGTGCATGTCATATCCAAATTCATGATGTGGAGATGCCGGCGTTGGACTGGGGTAAACACAGTAAGGAGTCTAACAACACCAGGTTAAAGTCCAACAGGTTTATTTGGTAGCAAACGCCACTAGCTTTCCGAGCGCTGCTCCTTGGTCAGGTGAGTGGGAGATCTGCTCATAAACAGCAAACAGGGCATATAAAGACACAAACTCAATATTCATTATTCTGTAAATTGAGTATGTGTCTTTATATGCCCTGTTTGCTGTTTATGAGCAGATCTCCCACTCACCTGACGAAGGAGCAGCGCTCCGAAAGCTAGTAGCGTTTGTTACCAAATAAACTTGTTGGACTTGAACCTGGTGTTGTTAGACTCCTTACTATATCCAAATTCAGACAGAGATTCTGAATTCACATCTCAACTGGTTTTGCAGACTGCCGCCAGGAACCTTTACACGATTGATGAGGCTCGTTCCAACTCTAAGAATATCTATTTAAAGCAAAATTATCCTTTGCTTTGACAAAGGGTCATCTGGACTTGAAATGTCAGCTCTTTTCTCTCTTTACAGATGCTGCCAGACCTGCTGAGATTTTCCAGCATTTTCTCTTTTGGTTTCAGATTCAGCATCCACAGTAATTTGATTTTATCTATTTAAAGCAACCTGGCCAATGACGATAGCATATTGGTCCAGTTGGTAGCACTATAGTGAAAGTCTTGAGTCTCATTCCGCTGACACTCCACTGCAGGACTGAGGAAGTGCTGCAATATCAGAGGTCCCAGGCTTCACTTGAGCTTCTGAAACAAAAGCATTCTGCTGCGTGTTAAAATTCCACGGGAGTGATTTCGATGCCTAGGTTTACATTCTTTCCTCAACCAACATCGCAGACACAAAGATACCAAAGATGTCCAGGTTAGGTGGATTGGCCACGCTAAATTACCTTAGTGTCCCAAGAAGTGTAGGTTAGGGAGATTAGTGAGGTAAATGGTTATGGGGATGGGGGATAGTTTGGCTTGGGTAAGATGTTCTGTCGGATAATCGGTGCAAGCTCCGTGGACCAAATGGTCTCCTTCTGCACTGTAGAGATTCTAAGATTCTATGATTCTTTGCAACAGAACTCAGGTTTAAAATACTTCAAATGAGAATTGGCCTGGAATTGGTACCCATAGCACCATAATGTCCTTTAAGTCATTAATTAGGCGATGATTGAAGATTATAAGGTAATTATGAATGAGAAAAGCCATTCAATCCAATTTACTTAATCCAATCAAAATGACCCAAATGTCTTTACCATCGCAGCATTCAAATATTACACCCCAACTACTACCCCTATAGAATATCCAGACAGTAAATGTCAGATAGAGGCCTGATTGAGGGAATGTGAATAAAAACAGTGCACTTCACCAAAGAGGCAATAGGAATGATTGTCTACTGAATGAGAGTCTGTAGACATGCTCATCTGTCCACAGTGGCTCTGTGCCTATGAAGGTGACCACTGGACCCAATATTTATGGCACTGATTCATATCAAATTTGTCTTTTTATAAATGCAATGCAATCAATGTCTTAATGTACAAAACAAGACATTCTGAGGTGCCTCACTGTACACATTGCAGGTTATATTTCTAATATACATTTCATGTCAAACATTCTCTGATGTTCAGATGCCAAACAGTTTTCCACAGTTTCCATTCTGTCAGTATACCAAGGCTAATGGGCTGTAGACTGTGGCCTTAGCCCTTTGAGCTTGGTGTTAGCTGCCCCAAGTTTTGGCATGTCCCTCAGCATGTAATTCTGATCCTTTGACTGTGCCAGCCTGCAACATTCAGTCGTGGACTGCTCTTTGCACTGGAAGATAAACAGGTTTCAGGCAGACCAAAGGGCATCTTTCACAGAGTTGATGGCTCTCCTACAGCAGTTGATGTTTGTCTTGATGTGCATCACCGAGAACAGCCCATACAGCACATTGTGTTATGGAGCTGCACAGGATGATCCTTGACAAAAACCTCTATATCTTTTTCCAGACCCCTCCCCAATGTATAGGTAGTGTATGATAATATGCTGTATCATACATGTCAGCACCAGATACGTTGGAATGTGTGAAGTGCATCAAGCAACCTGTTAAAGTGGAGATGTGAAGTCATAGTGCAAGTTCATGCCAATTTACTGGAGTGGGGGCCACATACGCCATGTCAGAAGACAGTCAGGTTTATCCTTTTGAATTCCCTGAGGGCTTGGGACGAGAACCCTCCTGACATGGCAACCTGTGCCCCACAGAGGGCCGTCTGATGGCAAGTGCTGCCCCAGGTGGAAGATCCCCTCCCACTCCCCACTGCACCTGACAGACCCGGTGAGTCCACTCCACTTACCTTTCCTTTGGTGCCTCTATCGATGTTATTGCTCTGGGGCCCCCTGTGATCCCAGCAGTGGCCACCACTCCCAGTGACACTGCTGGGACTGAAAAGCTGCCAGCTCTCTGGTAAGCTGCAGGTCTTGGTAATGGGCTGCTCGCCTTAAAAGGAATGCCTGTTTGATTTTCCTTCCTTTAAAATTAATGAAAGGAAATTTTAAATGTTTTTGAATGGAGTATGCAAACTTTTTTTCTGCATTTTGTCAATGTGATGCAGATGCAGTTAGAAGTGTTAAAAGCAGCTCAGCAAAGGTTAATTAGACTAATACCAGGAGTGAGTGGGTTGTCTTATGAGAAAAGGTTGGAGAGGTTAGGTTTGAATCCACTAGAGTTTAGAAGAGTAAAAAGCGACTTGGTTTAAACCTTTAAGATACTGAGAGGTATTGAGAGGGTGAATGTGGAGAGGATGTTTCTTCTTGTTGGAGAATTTAGAACTAGGGGTCATTCATTTCAGACAGAGAATGGTGAATCTCTGGAACTCTCTTCCACAAAAGGCAGTGGAAGCAGAGTCTTTGAATATTTTAAGGCAAGAGCTCAATAGATTCCTGATTAACGGGGGTGTAAGGTTATCAGGGATAGGCAGAAATGTGGGGTTGAAGTTACAAGCAGATCAACTATGATCTTATTGAATAGCGGAGCAGGCTCAAGGGGCTGAGTGGCCTACTCCTGCTTCTAATTAATATGTTCATCTGCTTACCAACCAGGTGGCAAATACAAAGATCTACCACAGCCAGTAAGGATTAATAGAAACACCGCCCACAGAAGAATCAGCACAAACAGTAACGGTATGTATCCCACATTTCCAGCACATCAACTCCAAACATTTAATAGTTGAGACTTCCACTGAACTTCAGGCAGTGTTTAAATTGTTCAGCACTGTACTCTAATCCGTCCACTTCACTGCTTCTATCAAATAGGTGTGACCAGACCCCAGATCATCACCGACAGCTCATTAGCTAGCCACTTAGAGGTAAAAGCTGCTGCCAAGGATAACCTACCTTACCCAATTTATCAAAATCTACTGGGGGAGGCCACAGTAATCACTCAGCATTGCTCTACTAGATGCTGCTCAGCCCAGCAACTCACTGAAGTGGGTGGAACATGGCTTGCACCTTATATATCATGTCATCCAGCATTTATGTTTCAAAGGTCAGTGCTTTTTCCTGGATTTTTGCCTAATACTGTGAAAAACAATGATGATTCTGAAGCACTGGAAATTGTGTTTACAAAAGATCATGGGTTCTCCAGTCTCATGCTGAATATAAGACTTTTGGTTTTATGTTTCACAGCGCCCATGTATACTCTTCTGTTTTTATTTTGATTATTCAACTACCCCAAGCATTAATTTTCCTTTGTTGGCTCTGTATTCAGAGGTGAACTTACAGCTTGTGTCGTCCTGTGCTCAGCTTTATTTTGCACTCCCCCAACCCCAGTGAGGGAAGGCTGAAGCTCTCATGCACACTCTCTCTTCCCTCCCACCCCATGCACACTCTTGCTTCCACCCCACCACTCACACACTCTATCTTCCCCCGACCCTTTGCACACACTCTCTTTTCCCCCCACCCCTCATAAACACTCTCTCTTTATCTCACCACCCCTTGCACACTCTCTCTTCATCTCACCCCTTGCACACCTTTTCTTCCTCCCCACGCCACATGCATGCTCCCTCTCTCTCCTCATCCCACCCCTCCCACACACTGTGTGTGTGTAGGGGAGGGGTGGGGGCAGGGGGAAGGGCAATCTTACCAAAAAAATTCGAAGTGCCGAAAGAGCGTGAAAACAGAAGAGAATCACACTGATTTTTTGAACGAGTTAAAAATGCAATCTTACCTCTGTGGAAAAAAATGAAGCAGGATCTGTTTCCTGCCAGGAGGGGGAGGGGCCTAAGCTCACCAAAAGCCTGCACTTGCAGCAGACAGTGCAATTGCGCATGAACAGATTTTGTTGTTCTGTGCAATACTTATCCTCCCCCCTCCCCCCGGACAAGTTGGCTGATCGCCATCCCCCCCCCCCCCCCCCCCGGTCGATTGCTGGTTGTCCAGTGGGCACTGCCAGGGTGTTAGGCTGGCTGTGCCAGGGTGTCAGGCTGGCACTGCCCAAGGAGCACCCCCCTGCCCTGACCTCCTAGGAGGGCCTCAATAGCCTCTGGTCTTACTAGTGAGGCTAACCCGACAAGTCCCCTTTGATGGGAACCATATGTGATCCTCACCGGTGAGGACCTGCACCAGCAAGGACGCTAAGGCAAGTGAGCCCAGATGATTGCGTTCCGGGCTCACATCTAATATTTAAATTCTATTTTAAATGGAGTTTAAATATTACAATCACACTCTTTTCGAGTGCAAGACTGATCTTGCCGGATATCCGGTCATGGTAAGATTGTGAGAGGTGAGAAATCGGGAGCAAACCTGATTTCTTGGCTCTCTCACAATCTTAACAGTTCGCCCCGCCCACTGACTGGTGGGGTGACAAGGTAAGATCATCCCCACTGTCTCTTATCTCGCGCTCCTTGTAAACACTTTCACTTCATTTCCACCCCTCACACACACACTCTCTCTTCCCCCAACCCTTGCACACACTCTCTCTTCATCCCAAGTCTTGCACACTCTCTCTTCCCCTACCCCTCCCACACACTCTCTTCCATTCCACCCCTCACGCACACTCTGTTTTCCCACCCTACACACACTCTGTCTTCCTCCCCACCTCCCACACACACTCTGTCTTCCTCCCCACCCTTCAGACACACACACTCTCTTCCTCTCCACCCCTCGCCCACACTGATGATGTTTGTTTTCCTGCTTGCAATGTGATCCTTGTGCCGATATTGCTCCCGAAATAGAATTCCAGGATTTTGATTGAAACGGTGAAGAAATAATGATATCTGTCTCAGCCAAGATGATATATGCCTTGGATGTGATAACTTTTTGTATTTTATTACTCCGCTCATTCTCCTTGGTGATGGGGGTCAAGGGGTTGGAAGGAGCTGCTGACATAAGCTTGGTCATCAAAGTTCAACCATTTGCTGGACTATCAGTACTTTAAGTTGTTTCTGTCAGTAACAATGATTCAAGATTAGTACGTTCTCGTTATCCTTCAAGAGGGCAAACTGCAAACAGCACAGCTCATTCCCCATTATGCCTGATTACAGTGACATTTGAAATGTTGCTTCCGTCTGTCAATAAACAATGGTCTTTCAAACTACCTGGTGTGTCGTAACATCCAATTGTAAAAGTTTAATATTGCATCTTATATCAACACTAGTCCCTGTACAAAGTGTGAACTGTTAAAACTTGATGTTGTTATCAAACAGAAATTTGTTCCGCTAGTGTAGAATTACCCAGTCACAAAACCTGTATTTGTTCCTGTAATGACGTCACTTTTTATTTTGTGTTTCTATAAAATGGTTTCATGTATCATCCTGTGTACATCTTTTAATCTAGATTGTACTGTGATAGGAAAGTTGGTTCAAGGATTTCTGCCTTGCATTTATCACAACTGTAGGATGACTGGAACAGAAATAGGCTCGATTCTTTTTAGCTGTTTTGTCTTTTTTTTAAGATTATGGCTGACCTGCATCTCGATTTAATTGGCCTGTCTTTGTTCCACAAACCTTGATACCCTTGGAAACATTTTTAAGACTTAATTTGTTTTGAGCTTAATTCATTTTTCTACAAGGGGTATTTAAGCTGAGATATCAGGCGCTGCCAGGGTCGAGAGCAGAGGCAAATGGGGCCTGAAAATTATGAGGCAGGCTGGTGTTCCAAATTCCCGACCCTTTTCGCAGTGTCAGCTATTTTGTAGTCAAGGCTTGTAAAGAGTCTTGTTCAGAGTAAGTAATGGGCTACCGAGATTTTCCAGTTGTCCCTCAGTTTCCCAATGTGAAACTGCCTGGAGGCAGTTACCCAGTAGCAGGCCAGAATGCCAGAGCTCTAGGCAGAAGCCTACATGACTTCCTTTCTGGATGGGCGAGGGTGGAGTCATAGGGCACCCTGCTATGAGGGATTCTTCCCCTCCCCCAGTCCTCTCTGTCCTCTCTGCTAGTGAGATTCTCTCTCAATTCCTTACCTTTAACAGCACTCAAGTGCTTCTCTGAAACTGGAAGGCCTTTGATTGTCCTCCACCTACAGAAATCTGCCTGCATCTCTTAAATGAACAGGGAACTTGTCTCCATGCCAATTAAAGGGGGTGCCTCATCAACATTTCAACTAGTGATCATTTCCCCCAGGGGTACATTTGGAAGCTCTAAATGGACTTGGCTCCTGCTACCCCCAACCCTGACCCCAAAAAGTAATGGTTCAGCCCATTGTCCTTTTGTAGAATTTGTAATGAATTTATTTGCTTCAGATGTGGCTTTGTTTCTTTGCAGGGTGCTATTTCCAGATATTTCTCAGTTCAGCTACTGAGATCTGAAACATTCAGCACTCAGACAAAATATAAATGGATGAGACCGTCACAGACATTGCAAATCAATATGTCTGAAAAATTATCAAGGAGTTCATGAATTGAAATACAAGACAGACCCAAACCAGAAATCAGTGACATGAATCACACAATTCTTGATTGCTCAAACTGCTTCTGCATTAGCTTGCATTTGCTCAAATGTTCAAAGAGTGTGAGTATACTTTATTACTAGAATGTTAAAGTTGGCAATGTTGCTTTCTCATTAATTTCACTGGCAAGCGTTGCCCTTCAGGCATTTAATGAGAAGCAAAAACTCCTCTGTCATAGTGTATTGATGGGTTAGCGTTGTTACTGGGATGCCAGCAATATTTCCAAATTGAAGTAACATAAACTATTAGCAAAGCTTCAAATGGACCATTGTGTGAATGTTATTATAAAGTTCAACACATGTTGTATATATAACTGTCTAGCCCAGACTTGCTCAGCGGGAAAAAAAAGATAGTTTTCCAATTTTAGTGAAACCCACCGGAACTCAATTTTTATTCAATACAATTGTGTAAACAAAGCTGAAGTAGAGGGTAACACAATGCATTTGTATTAGATAGTGCTTTAGTTCGTAAAATTTCTATTTTCATATTATGGAGAACTTTTAATTGTAGATTTAATTCTACATGATGTAACTAACAATCTTTACTCCAAAGTTCCTGGACTACGCTGAAAACATGCAGCGACATCATAGAAGTACTTTTTTTGCCATGACTTTTATTATTTCAGGTTTCCAATTGTTTGTTATACTTTACCTTCTGTTAGTTTTTTAAAATCTTCTGTAAATCCCATTATATATTTCTCAGTTCATAGTATTTCAGGCATCTTTCCTTGACTTGTACCCAATCAGATTGAAACATTTTAAATTCAATGACCTGTACTTCTTGAGGACAATATTACAAAGGTATTAAGAGTCAAATCGAAACATTTATTTTCTCTCTGTACCGATGCTGCCAGACTTGCTAAGTTTTTCCAGCATTCTCTGTTTTTGTTGCATATTCCAGCACCTGTAGTATTTTGATTATTTTACTAAGGTATTATTTGGAATGGCTTCATGTCATCATCTTTAATAAACAAATAGAGGGATTAGGTTTGTGTATCCTAGTCATTTGGATATTGAGGTGTCTCATATTTGTTATGCTAATTCTGTTTATGTTAAATAGAGAGCTATATTTCAGAAACAACTGTAATTTTAGACTTTCTTCATACACTCAAAATGCCTGCATGGGATGCTGTCTCGCCTCATTGTCTAACAGGTAATACTCACAGTGTACACAGATACATGAAACTGGTCAGAGGAGCACATTGAACTTGAATGCTACTTCAGTAAAACTGAAGACGCAACTATGAATATCTAATACTCACCATCTTGCAGTATGTCGAGAGTTTTGGGTGTCTGACCAGCTGGTTGTCCATACCCACAATGAAGAGGGAGCTATGAATTTCAGGCCCATACCTCCTTTGAGTCAAGTTTCCAAACCGTGCAGAAGTTTATTTGCAGTATTGGGTCTTCCCAATATTGGTTGGCTCCAGATCTTGGAGGTGTGGGTTTCTCAACATCAGAGCATCAGTTTATTTTTGTGGGTCATGGTGGAGGAGCCATGTTCATCCAAGCCTCACAGAAATAATGAGAAACATGCCTTTACTGGACCTCTTTTGTTATTTTACGTTTGTGGAATGCTGGAGTCCATAACAAATGATAATTGGGATCTAGGACCCCAATTTGTATGTTAATAGGAATCAACTGCTTGAAATGTAAGGTAATAATTTGAGCAGAAGCATAGGAGTAATGTCAGATAATAAGAGGAAAGATTTATTGTTTTTAACCTTCCAGAAAAATCTAGACAGGGTATGTGTAGGTGATGATGTCAAGGAGTTAAGAGCCTATGTATTATCTGTTCAGATTTTGAGGTGCAAGTTCTGTCCAGGTGATTTTGGCATTCATTCAACATAAAGTAAAGCAACAAGAGTGAATGGTTAACCATGTGTTTAAACTGATCATTTCTGCAGATGTAGCTATTGCTTGTGTACAAAGGGATGGTGATAAATATAAATATCAATAGTGATAAACCATTGAGAATGGTTAGTTCTCACAATAAAGTTAACATGCTGTGTGAAAAGGAAAACTTACGTTTGACTAAGTTTTTGTTTGTGTGTTACAGTGTCTGTGTGATCTTACTTGTCTGTGGATCTGTGTTTAGTACCCATGCCATTGAATTGCATTAGTTTATTTTATTTATTAGTCACAACTAAGGCTTACCTTAACACTGCAATGAAGTTACTGTGAAATTCTCCTAGTCGCCACAGTCTGACGCCTGTTCGGCTCAATGTACCTCACCAGCACGTCTTTCAGAATGTGGGAGGAAACTGGAGCACCCGGAGGAAACGCACGCATACACGGGGAAAATGTGCAAACTCCAGACAGGTAGGGACCCAAGCCGGGAATCAAATCCGGGTCCCTGGCGTTGTGAAGCAGCAGTGCTAGCCACTGTGCTACAGTGCAGCCCCTGGTTAACCCTCTGTGGTTTGGTTCCCTTAATTGTTTAAAGGTTAAGGCTTGTTTAATGTGTGGGCTTGTTTTTGAATGAGGTTAAGTGAGAAGAAGAATGGGCTGTGATAAAATGATAGAGAATTTGACAAAGCAATTGCTTTGTTCTGGTAGGAGAGTGCTGATTCTGGGGCAATAAATGTGGTGCTTCACACTTTGGTTTAACCTAACTTCAAAGACTATCTGTGGCTGCGAAAGACTGATTGTTAAATTTGTGATCTTTTTTAATAATTTCTTGAAAATTTACTTTTTCCTTTTAGTTTAATTCTGGTTTTTGAAGAAAGAAGAATGAAGATGACTGCTTTAGTCTATTTTCATTTGTTTTCTTTGAATATTCTATTTTCATTTCAATTTTAAATTGTTAAGATTGAATGAGAGCAATGCTGAACGCTGTGGATATGTGTGTATGTAGCTTCCATGAGTGAATGGGTGTGTGTGTTGAATAAAGAATTTGTGTGGATTTTTCTTTGCTGTGTATTTCTTGGTTTAATGTTTTTTCCCTAAATTGTGATTTTGTAATAGTAGTTTCAACACTGAGTTTAAAATCAAATGAGAGTCGTGAGCTGGATTAAAAGTGTAATTTGAAAGAAGGTAAATGTTTAAAATTTTTAAATCTTGGGTATGGTTGCTGGCCACAATCACTGCTCGAGATATATACACATACAGAGTAATAATGATCAACATTTGGGAAGTTACTCTGAACACAATTCTCATCAAGTAAATGGAAAATTTTAAGATCAAATATATGCATTGGAATTTGGAAATAAACAATTTCAGCATGGAGTAATCCTGGCTGCTCCAAGTTCAAATTGTCAATGAAAAGGATCTAAAGCTTGGAATTTACAATGCTCTTTAAGAAGAGCCATGTGTTCCTTAGCTTTTATAAGGAGTAGTGATGATGTCATTACATTTGAAAAATTTGCTCTGCCCTTTTTTCCAATAGGCAGATATTTAACAATTTTCTGTTTATCAGTTTAATTCATCGCACATCGGATTTGCTCGTTGAGAATTTATATCTAATGGAGATTATGATTGTTTTTAATTGACAGATCTGGGCTACATGGTGGCAAAGTGGTTAGCACTGCTGCCTCACAGTGCCAGGGACCCAGGTTCAATTCTAACCTCGGGTCACTGCCTGTAAGGAGTTTGCATGTTCTCCTCCTCCACCCAAAGAAGGGCATGCTAGATTGATTAGCCATGCTAAATTGCCCTTTAGTGTCAGGGGGACTAGCAGGGTAAATACATGGGTTACGGGGATAGGGCCTGGGTGGGGTTGTTATTGGTGCAGACTTGATGGGTTGAATGGCCTTCTTTTGCACTGTAAGGATTCTATGATCCTATATATCTAGACCAACATGAACTCATTTGGCTTATGTCTTTTGTGCTTTTACTTTTTAAAATAGATGGATCATCTGGATGAGTACATGAATAGGGAAGGAATAGAGGGATACAGTCCGAGTAAGGGCAGAAGGTTTTCTTTTAGTTTAGTTAGGGCATCATGATCAGCACTGGCTTGGAGGGCCGAAGGGCCTGTTCCTGTGCTGTAGCTTTCTTTGTTCTTTGTTCTATGAATCACAGGCACCAAGCAAGTCTCAGCCTCAAGACTTCAAGATTGTTTATCACAACATTGTGATAACTGGCATAACATTGTGATGACTAAATACATTGCCCTCTTAAAAAAAGGTAGCTAATTCAGACTTATTTATTGTTCTTTGTTACCTTTGGAGCTCAAGTGTTTGTGGTTCATTACATTTAACTTCTACACCGACTGCCGGCACCACTGATAACTTGACTTTTTAACAAGTCTGGATATAACTGCTCCTGATATTGAATTGATTAAATAAATAATTAGAGTGCATGTAATAGTGGTACATTTAAAAGGGAAAGTTACCTAAAGTTTAGGCGGATAAACAAATTTTAATTTTTGACAAATAAAGGGTAATGGAAAGATAGTATTAATGGGTTTTTGAGAATCAAGGAAAAATAAAACTGTTTTTGTTGTTTGAAAGAGAAGTCCACGGCGGGAGTGCACTGCTGGCAGGACCAGAAGATCCTGCTGGTGTGAACAAGCAGAAAATTCCAGTCATATTCTCAGAGTACGATTTCACTATTTGAATTTGGGACCATGTTTGTGTCAAATAATTTGTGTTACCCCTGTGTGACTATCTTTTTTTCTGCGTGTTACAGTGTGCTGCTCCCCACCTCACTGCCAGCTGTACTGGAGACAGACCCCTTTGCTTGGGATAACCTTGGCTGGTATCCTTTGTTTCCATGAAGACATGATACCCCAGAATGCTGGGAATATCCAACACAGTGCCAGGAGTCTCATTTATCACTCTGGCACTCTGAGGCATTTGTGTCAATGGCAGAGGGGCAGCTGACCCCATCAGAAGCATGTTGAGAAGTAGCACACACATCACTGCCCCCCCCCCCCCCCACCCCCCACCCTTTTGCCCTTCATTGCTTTTCTGAGAGGAACCAGGACCTGGCTGCAACTCTTGACACCTCACCCTGTGCTGTATGTCCAGCACCTGCCACCTGAGGGACAACTCCTGAGGCTTGTCATCAGCATGGGACTCAGTATCTAGATTGCCTCCAACATTCTTGCCATTGCCAGAGCCGGCACTATTTCAGTTTCCAACAGCTGGTCAGATGACTGTGAAGTGCTCACACCACGATCGTGCATCCCCACTGAGGTGCATGAATCTGTGCTTGTGCTAAATATGGAGCAAGGTTGTGACACTGTATCCTTTGAGATTTCCTCTCCCTTACAGGTTAATGGTGACCCTCCAGGTTGGTAGCTGAAGCTGCTGCTGTTTCACCTGTGGGGGAAACGAGAAGAATGAAGAGCACCATTATCGTTTGAGGTGACTTCATAGATACACAGTTCTTAGACTTACACACACCACTGGGAGAAGGAAACCAGGGTTTAAAATTCAACCTTTACAACATTGAGACACACATTTCTTCTGCAAGCTTCCAAAATCTATGCCCCTCAATGCTACCTCCGCATGTGTTTTCTACTTTACCTCATTTATCACTCTGGCACTCTGAAGCATTAGTGTCAATGGCAGAGGGGCAGCTGACCCCTTACCACCCCTGTCCTGCTACATCACTATCCTTCTATGCACCCTTGTGATCTCACCACCCTGGGGTGGTTTCCAACATCTCCTCATCTAATGGTGTGACTCTACTCGTTTATTGCCAGCTCCAGCACTTACTCTTCTGGAGGAGGGAAAATTGATCCTCTCTCGGAATTGTTTGCTCTTTTCTCCTGTAAGTAAAAAAGGGACTTTGTCACGAATTTGCTTGGGAAGATCATGCTTTCAGTTGTGTGCCCACCATGTGCTTTACTGGCAGTCAAAGATTCTCAATTAGCTTTATTAACTAATAGGTTTGGCAATCCACAAGCACTCATTCACCCCGAATCCCCCATTGCCATGCAGAGTGATATATCTGCTCCCTGCTGCCTTGTGCACTTGGTCAAGACACTTACTCTCTTCTACATAGGTCCACATGAAAAATGGTTACAGAGTCACCCTGACAGGTTGCAAGAGGTCACTGATAGTTTTACAGCACTGCAGCCATGTCCTGTGGATGACCCCAATGCTGCTCGATCCCTCTGTGACCACTGTCCTGGATCTTTATGTCTGGCTGGTGGGAGGTCTTCTCTTCCCAGCAAAGGGTTGAGGACCTCTCATCAGTCACTCTCAGCATGGAGGAGGAGAGGCAGGGTGTCTTTTGGGGCCATCTTTGGTTTGGGCATCTCAACAGTTGGTCCCTCCATTAACTCCACCATATGGGGCACATTGAGCCTGTGTGGAAAGACAAAGAGAGTTAAAAGATAGAAGTCAAGTCTTTCCCCAAACTGTTGTTATTCATTAGGGTGATGGGGCCATCTGCTCAAATGTTCTGACCTCTCTGGCAAGAGTGCAAATGCTACATTAATGGCACAATAGTCACAAAAATGTAAAGACAGGTTCTTATTTGCTGTTCCTCCAATACTTCAATAGGTCAATGGATTTGCAAATATTCTTGATCCAAACTTCTGCCTTTAGACCAATTACCACAGAAGTTCCACCAACCGTTGCCAGGGTGTTTTTAAATGAGTGACCATGACCTATTTTGAGGCCCTATCCCTCTCTCCCTGGACATTGTGCCCTGAAGCCCTAATTGGTTACACTGCCCACCCTTCTCACAGGTGGTTGGTCAACTTCCCACAGGATGGCTGCTAATTGGCCAATAAATTTGGCATCTTTAACAGTCTGGGACAGGGGTTGATAAACCACGCACTTTTTGGTGGAACTCTTTTAACCCCCACCCCATCCCCCCACTTTTGCTGAAAAGTTTAAAATTCACGTCATTGTTACCAATTACTCAGGAGCCAAAGATTATGGCCCAGATTTTTGCCTCAAGTCAAACTCAACTTTAAAAATGACCACCATCTGAGGATGTGGTCTAGCCCATTGCCCCAATGGAACAATGGAATGTGTGCAGAAGCTTTCAGGTGTGGAGGTGAACTGGGTGAAAGGCCTGCCTCTGTGCACCGGCATTTTGTTTAATTTATTTTTAAAAAGAGTGAAGCTAAAGGTCAGCATACCCCATCCATGCTAACCTATGAATCTATGCCATTTCATGCCCACAACCACCACACATAGTCCTTCTTAACCCCCATGCCAACACATGCCTCTCTACCCACGCCCTATGGCCTTTCACGCATCTAAATGCTCAGGCTGAAGGTCTGAGATGTGTCTATTTTAATGCCAGGAGTGTAGTGAATAAAGTGGATGAGCTTGGAGCGTGGATTGCTGCTTCGAATTGTGATGTGGTGGCCATTACGGAGACTTGGATGTCTCAGGGACAGGACTGGGTGCTTCAGGTGCCAGGTTTTAGATGTTTCAGGAAGGACAGGGAGGGAGGCAAGAGAGGGGGGGGAGTGGCACTGTTGATCAGGGATAGTGTCACGGCTGTAGAGAAGGTGGACGCCGTGGAGGGACTGACTACGGAATCTCTGTGGGTGGAGGTTAGGAATAGGAAGGGGTCGGTAACTTTGCTGGGTGTTTTCTATAGGCCGCCCAATAGTAACAGAGATGTTGAGGAGCAGATGGGGAAACAGATCCTGGAGAGATGTAGGAATAACAGAGTTGTCGTGATGGGAGATTTTAATTTCCCAAACATAGATTGGAATATCCCTAGGGCTAGGGGTTTGGATGGAGAGGAGTTTGTTAGGTGTGTCCAGGAGAGTTTCCTGACACAGTATGTGGATAAGCCTACTAGAGGAGAGGCTGTTCTTGATCTGGTGCTGGCTAATGAACCTGGACAGGTGGAGGATCTCTCGGTGGGTGAACATCTTGGGGATAGCGATCATAATTCTATCTCCTTCACGATAGCATTGGAAAGAGATAGGGTCAGGCAGGCTAGGAAAGTGTTTCTCTGGAGTAAAGGGAAATACAGTGTCATCAGGGAGGAAATTAGACGGGTAAATTGGAAGGAGGCATTCTTGGGGAAAAGTACCGAAGGAAAGTGGAGGATTTTCAAGGAATGTTTGTCTGGAGCTCTGCATGACAACGTTCCGATGAGACAGGGGGGTGTTGGTAGGGTACGGGAACCGTGGTGCACGAAGGTTGTGATGAACCTGGTAAATAAGAAAAGAGAGGCGTACAGAAGGTTCAGAGAGCTAGGAGGTGTTAAGGATTTAGAGGAGTATACGCGATGTAGGAAGGAGCTTAAGAAGGAAATTAGGAGAGCGAGAAGGGGTCATGAGAAGACCTTGGCGGGTAAGATTAAGGAGAATCCCAAGGCTTTCTACAAATATGTCAAGAGTAAAAGGATGAGATGTGAAGGCATAGGACCCTTAAAAGGTGAAGGGGGAAAAGTTTGTGCGGAACCGTTAGAAATGGCGGAGGTGCTTAATGAATACTTTACCTCGGTATTCACGGTGGAAAGGGATCTGGGTGGTTGTACTGCTGGATTGCGGAGGACAGAAAGGATCGAGCATGTGGACATAAAGAAAGAGGATGTGTTGGAACTATTGAATGGCATCAAGGTTGGTAAGTCGCCGGGACCGGATGGGATGTACCCCAGGTTACTGTGGGAGGCGAGGGAGGAGATTGCGGAGCCTTTGGCGATGATCTTTGCATCGTCGATGGAGACGGGAGAGGTTCCGGAGGATTGGAGGATTGCGGATGTGGTCCCTATATTCAAGAAAGGGAACAGGGACAGCCCGGGAAATTACCGACCGGTGAGTCTAACCTCAGTGGTTGGTAAGTTGATGGAGAGGATCCTGAGAGACAGGATTTATGATCATCTAGAGAAGTTTAGTATGATCAAAAGTAGTCAGCACGGCTTTGTCAGGGGCAGGTCGTGCCTTACGAGCCTGGTTGAGTTCTTTGAAAATGTGACCAAGCACATTGACGAAGGAAGAGCGGTGGATGTGGTCTATATGGACTTCAGCAAAGCGTTCGATAAGGTCCCCCATGCAAGACTTCTTGAGAAAGTGAGAGGGCATGGGATCCAAGGGGCTGTTGCCTTGTGGATCCAGAACTGGCTTGCCTGCAGAAGGCAGAGAGTGGCTGTGGAGGGGTCTTTCTCTGCATGGAGGTCAGTGACCAGTGGAGTGCCCCAGGGATCTGTTCTGGGACCCTTGCTGTTTGTCATTTTCATAAATGACCTGGATGAGGAAGTGGAGGGATGGGTTGGTAAGTTTGCTGACGACACCAAGGTAGGTGGTGTTGTGGATAGTTTGGAGGGATGTCAGAAGTTGCAGCGAGACATAGATAGAATGCAAGACTGGGCGGAGAAGTGGCAGATGGACTTCAACCCGGATAAGTGTGTAGTGATCCATTTTGGCAGATCCAATGGGATGGAGCAGCAGTATAAAATGAAGGGTACCATTCTTAGCAGTGTAGAGGATCAGAAGGACCTTGGGGTCCGGGTCCATCGGACTCTTAAATCGGCCTCGCAGGTGGAGGATGCGGTCAAGAAGGCGTATGGCGTACTAGCCTTCATTAATCGAGGGATTGAGTTTAGGAGTCGGGAGATAATGCTGCAGCTTTATAGGACCCTGGTTAGACCCCACTTGGAGTACTGCGCGCAGTTCTGGTCACCTCATTACAGGAAAGATGTTGAAGCCATTGAAAGGGTGCAGAGGAGATTTACAAGGATGTTGCCTGGATTGGGGGGCATGCCTTATGAGGATAGGTTGAGGGAGCTTGGTCTCTTCTCCCTGGAGAGACGAAGGATGAGAGGTGACCTGATAGAGGTTTACAAGATGTTGAGGGGTCTGGATAGGGTGGACTCTCAGAGGCTATTTCCAAGGGCTGAAATGGTTGCTACGAGAGGACACAGGTTTAAGGTGCTGGGGGGTAGGTACAGGGGGGATGTCAGGGGTAAGTTTTTCACTCAGAGGGTGGTGGGTGAGTGGAATCGGCTGACGTCGGTGGTGGTGGAGGCAAACTCGTTGGGGTCTTTTAAGAGACTTCTGGATGAGTACATGGGATTTAATGGGATTGAGGGCTATAGATAGGCCTAGAGGTGGGGATGTGATCGGCGCAACTTGTGGGCCGAAGGGCCTGTTTGTGCTGTGACTTTCTATGTTCTATGTTCTAAATCCTCCAAAATTCCCGTAGCCTTCTATAACCTCATGCTAATTTAGTGCCAACTCATGCTAATCCATGACCTACCCATCACTCTTTGCCCTTAGCCCCACCATGCCAACTCACCAAATATATTTTGACAGCTCCCTGACAACCTTGGCAGATTTTACAGCTTTGACTGTTCCTTCACAGTTCTTTGATAGATGTGACTGCTCCAATGACTTTATGCACTTCTTTTGCACAGTCATGTTTACTTTTAACAATCCCAAAGAGTGCCTTCCCTCTCCTAAAGGTTGTCGTACCTATACCAAAGTATGCTTGCCTCTCCCAAAGGGCTCCTACATCTCCCAGAGGAGGTCTAGAACTATATCTAAAGAGACACCTCACCTCTCCAATGGGCTATCTTGTCTCTTCGAACAAATCCACCCAAGTTCAGAGCTGCTCCTACCTGGTTTAATCTGCACACTTTGGGTTTGACACTCTTGGCCTACCAAAAATCCACTTAAGTGGAGACAGCTGGTGTTTTACATGGCCAGCTCCCTCTGTAAACTGCACATGCGTGAACTCTGACCCAACTCCAGTCTTGCACTTGCAAAATTGGAAATTGCCATGTTCAGGGATGTGACTTAAAATCTCTGGCCATTTCCACTATTTTCATCAAGACGGTAAAAATCTGGATCAATATCAGCTTTTACTCCCAAAATGAGTCATAGAATCATAGAATCCCTACAATGCAGAAGGAGGCCATTTAGCCCATCAAAGTTTACTGTATATAGATCTAAACTTTCCAACTGAAGGTAACTAATTCCTTGCCAATAGTAATATAGTAAGCACAACTGTATTAACTAAAGACCGCATTACATGAAACTGATGTCATGGAGACTGGAACGTTTTAATTATATTAAACCTGATTTGTGTCTTAGATGGATTTGCATCATACTTAATCTTTTTTGCTGGTTCTCTTAGTTATATCCTGTGAGTTGTTTTCTGATCAAATGTCAATGATTATGCTGTGGAATGATGATTTCTCCAAATCTCCGACAAGACAACTTTTTCTGCATCGTGATGCCATGTAGAGCATCATACAACAATACTCCAAAGAAGGAAGCCATTTAGCCCAGAATGCTTGTGCTGGTTCTTTGGCAGACCTATTCAGTGAATCCATTCCCTTTCCTCTTTCCTCTGATATCTTTCCCTTCAAGCATTTGTCCAATTTTCACTTTTGAAAGTGACTACTGAAGCTGCTTTTATTAACTTCTCAGGCAGTGTTTGTTACAATCAGGACGGCTTTCTGCATAAAAAAAAAGATTCTCATGTAGCCTCTGGTTCTTTTGCCAATAGAGTAATATAAAAGAATGACATTGCGTGACCTCTTGTATTTAATCAGAAGCCTGACATTTAGGCACACAATAATGTTGATTATTTATGTGATTCTTCCCCTGATGTATGCTGTGGAAGACAGCATATTTTTCTCATCAGCCCCCTGCAGTGTTTTAAAATAATACATAAGCTGTGCATCATAATAATTCAGTTAAAAGCCACAGTGGCATCATTAAGCATGACTATCATTGGTTCCTGATTTATTCATTTCAGTTTCTCAAGTAGGTTAATGCCCATTACGTTTTCATATTACTGAAGAAAATGAAACTATAATAAATAACAAGACAATAGTGAAGCCTTTGTTGCGGTTTTGAGTAATGTAACCATAGCCATGTTTGATACAAGGGAGCATTTGGGTTTCATCTTTTCCTCAATACCTTACAGTTAATTTTGAGCAAATAAAAGTTTATTGAAACGGATAGTGAATGGTGGAAGCTCCTCCATTGGTTCAGATTTCCATAATCAAAGTCTAGGTAATGAAAAATATCAGATTTCTTCTTCCAAAGTGAAAAACCTGAGAGAATAACTGCAGCTTTGAGGCAGCCAAACATGTCAGACTGCACAACTATTAACCATTCTTCGTTCATTTGAGGATTTTTCAATGTTGTTATAAAATGTCTGAATAATGAGAATCTTCTGTGATATTGCTCAGATTAATACACTATTTGTCAGATGATACATTATTATATAATCAACCAGTGCTGTAGCAGACAACCTACAATATATGATAATGTTTGTCAGATACAGCTGTGTTTAACTTGGGATACCCCTTCCAAAGCAGCATGTCTCATTGTAAGTAGACAAATTCTTAGTTCACTTCCAGCATACATGAGGCAGATTCAATTGTTGTTTTCAAAATTAGGAACATAGGATTATAGGAATTAGGAGCTGAAGCAGGCAAATTCATCCCTTCGAGCCTGCTCCCCCATTCAATCAGATCATGGCTGATTTCTTCCTGGTCTCAAATCCACTTCCCCACCAGTTCCCCATGTCCCTTTAACCTGTTTGTGATTAGAAATATATCTATCTTCTGGTTAAAACCATTTAATGATTCAGACTCCACTGCGCTATGGGGCAGCGAGTTCCACAAATTCATCACCCTCCACGAAAAGTAGTTCCTCCTCATCTTCGTTTTAAATCTGCCGCCTCTCAACCTGTACCTATGACCTCGTGTTCTAGATTGCCCCATAAGAGGAAACATTTGGTCTACATTACTCTATTAATCCCTTTCAGAATTTTATATACTTTGATCAGATCCCTTCTCATCCTGCTAAACTCCAGTGAGTATAAACCCAAATTGTTTAATCTCTCCTCATATGTCAACCTCTTCATCCCTGGAATCAATCTGGTGAACCTCCTCTGAACTACCTCCAATGCCACCACATCCTTCCTCAAATAGGGAGACCAGAATGCAATCAATCTTGATAAAGTAAAAACTCATAATATAATCAAGCAGAGTCAGCATGGCTGCATAAAGGGGAAATCATGCCTGACAAATTTATTAGAATTCTTTGAGGTGGTAATGAGCAGGATAGATAAAGGGGAACCAGTAGTTGTAGTATACTTGGATTTCCAAAACATTTGATAAGGTACTGCACAAAAAGTTATATAATATGGTGTTGGGCATTATATATTAGTGTGGATAGAGAATTGGCTCATAGAAGATGGAGTGTTGGGATAAGAAGGGCCTTTTTCAGGATTGCAACCTGTAACTAGTAGAGTGCCACAGGGATCAGTACTGGGGCCACAATTATTTACAATAATATTCAGCTCCTTTATTCTTCCTACCAAAGTGCATCACTTCACATTTTTCTACGTTATATTCCATCTGCCAATTTTTTACCCACTCAATTACCCTGTTGATATCCCTCTCTGCACTCTTTGTGTCATCCTTGCCACTTGCCTTCACATTTATTTTTGTGGCATCTGCAAACTTGGCAATAATACATTCACTTCCCTCAACCAAGACAAATTCTTAGTTCAATTCCAGGATACAAGAGACAGATTCAATTGTGTTTTTCAAAATTTCAGTATCTTCGTCAGGGCCCCTGCAATGTCTTCCCTTGCCTCCCATAGCAGCCTGTGATACATCTCATCAGGCCCTAGGAATTAATGAACCTTTATGCCTTCTAAAGCATAATATCTCCTCCTGATTAAATCTTAACACGCTCTAGAACTTCACCATCCCAACTGAAATCTCCAGCTACAATATTTTTGCTTCTTTAATAAATGTAGAATTTTGTTGAGAGAGGTTTCGGAGAGTGAGATGGAGTAAGGCTGTTGTCCCTACTTTCCCTTTATCAGTCTTTGTCTATTTGTTCAAATCCAGTATACTTTACACCCAAAAGTTGGGTCACATGACCTCTCTCTGGTTTCAATCTGGGGTTTATCTTAAGCATGAGGGTAAGTAATATGGGGATAGGGGGGCAAACTTGGAAGTTCCAGGAGTTCTTGAATTTTAATAAATTACCAGGAAATGTTCTTTTATTGTTATTATTGTTACAATCTTATTTTGATTTTAGACGATGTCACTGAAGGGCAGCATGTGAATGAGAAATTGGAGAAATTAAGTATGCATTCTCGGGGACTCCAACAATAACGTGCAGTGGGGGAAAGAGAAGCCATTGCAGGTCAGTCTCTGGCAACTACTAAATAGTTAAGAATGGAACTGGATGAGTGCAGTCCCACCCAGCGGGACAATGGAGGAGAGGTATTGGAGGAGGATGGTCCCATGAACTTTGTCGAAGAGTGCAAACAGGCCAGCAAGGGCGAGCTTACCACAGTCATGTTCACATAGTATGTCATCTGTGAATTTGACTGTTTTGGTATTGTAACGGGATAGAAATCTGATTGGTGGGATGTAGTGATGGGGGGGCGGGGACGAACACATGGGAGATGCCAACACATTCAAGTAGAGAGAAAGCAGGTTGGAGATGGGGCCGTAGTTTATTAGGTCAGAGAACTTGAGGCACTGAGCAGATACAGACGGTCTTTAATTAGCTTGAAAGCAACTTTAATTCAGAAAGCTGTAAGTATAACTTACAAATTTGAATTGAGTATTTGTGCAGGGAATTGGCTAAGAACCGGACCTCAGCACTCTGTAAGGCAGAGTCTGAGTAACGTGATCAGAAAACCAAGGAAACAATTGCAATCAGTGTAAGATATGGAGTTATTTTTCACTTTTACTCTCCAGTGCCGATGTCATGTAACAGCTTGTTAGTGTGCCTGACTTTAAATTCTTTATCATGAGGGCTGCTTTCTGTGCTTGGACGAATAAAAATAGACATTGGTTTAAGTGTCCAAAACACATAGATAACAATCTTGAATGGAATGTTAGCAACTGCAGTTATGAATTACTAATCACTTACATAGAGAGTACAGACATAAGGGGAAGAGAACACTTCCCTCAGAGTCTTGCTCGAAGAGTTGTTTGCATTTGTACTTGTGAAGCTTTTCAATGAGGTGTGCAAATGCATCCTATATTACACCTAGCTAATTCTTGTCAGGTATCCCGAAGGAATCTTTGATTTCTTAATAAAACCTTTCATTCTTTCGAGCTAAGCGAAGGCCAGTAAATGAGATGATGGCAGATTGAGGTTCTTTTCTCCGTGAGAGAAGGTAAGCAAATAAGATTGGGTAATTAGGAACTTGGCAGCGAGACAGGGACATTAGAGAGATAGAGGCAGCTGGTTCTGTAAACATGAAAACAAATACCAAACACTATGTTGGTTCTCACATTATAGAGTAAAGTCATAATGAAGTGGCTGAGAAATAAATAAGTTTTTCTCCTTCAAGTATTCATCCCATTCTCTTTTGAAGGCTAATATTTAATCTGTTTCCACTAACCTATCAAGCAGTGCATTCCAAATCCTAGTTACGCATTAGCCAGGATTTTATGGCCTCGCACGCCCTCCCCTCCCCCCCCCCCCCCCCGTGGTGGGCCATTTGAATTACCATTTAAATTAAGACTGTAAAATCCCACCGGGCAGGATTGGCCCGGCCCTAGTGTAAAAAAAGCTTTCCTCATGTTGTCCTTAGTTTTTATGCCAATCATTTTAAAATTGTGCCTTCCGGTTAATGGCTCTTCAACAATTGGAAACAGCTTCCTTTTTTTTCCAAACTTTATTTATTAGTGTCACAAGTAGGCTTGCATTAACACTGCAATGAAGTTACTGTGAAAATCCCCTAGTTCCCCCCCTCCCATCCCCCCACCCCGCATGGCCAATCCACCTAACCCGCACATCTTTGTGGGAGAAAACCGAGGCACCCGGAGGAAACCTAGGGAGATACGGGGCAGAATGTGCAGACTCCGTACTGACAGTGACTCAAGCCAGGAATCGAATCCAGGTCCCTGGCACTGTGAGGCAGTAGTGTTAACCACTGTGCCACCCACCTATTTAAATCCTTAATGATTTTAAACACCTCTATTAAGTCACTTGGCCAGGTGATTGCAACCACAGCCCAGCACTGAATGCACTGTTCAGTGGTTGCATGCCTCAACAGAGGCCCAAGTTCATGCAACGTTATCACCACCTAAAGTCAGCCTGCATTATTTAAAGCCAGACCGCACTTCTTAAAGGGAAGATGCATTCTGGCTGCAGCAGGGTCTGAAACTTCTTGGGCAGTGCTTGCAAACCGTCAGGAATGACCCAAAATGGTGTAGCAGACAAGAGTGTACCCCTAGGTTTTCGGATGCCCTGGATTTGCTGGTGCAGGGTATGACCGGAGGAGAGAGTTTATTTTTCCCTCAGGGTGCAAGGAGGCCAACCAGACAAGTCGTCAGAAGGTCGTGGAATCAAGGAGCCAGAAAATGCCAGGTAAAGCTTCCAATTTGGCACTGAGAACCTGGATGTGTGCCCAGGAGAAAAATCATGGGCTCTTGTTCTTCTTCTGTTTCCAGGCTTCTTATTCCTTCCCCCTTCCCCATGGAGAACTGGTCATCTCCAAGGTGCCCTTGAAGCCATTCAAGTGCAATCAGGCACCAATCGGGTAAAAACTGCACCATTGAGAGCTACTGGTCAATTGGTGGGTCAGAAGCTCTCATTGCCAGCAGTGCCACCGAGAGTGGTGCCTGTACTTGTTTCAGTAAGGCCTTCACCAGGGATCAACCCTGGATCCCTCGACACAGGAGGACATGGGTAGGCTGGTGGTCACTGAGAACTGGTGTGGTTGGTGGGTGGGGGGGGGGGAGAGTGCGGGAAGGGAATATCGGATGCAAGAATGGTCGGGGGTGGCTCTTTACTGTCACCCTGCTTCCTTGCTGCCAGTTTTTCGATTAGGTGCCTTTGAAAGAGGGAACCCTCTGGGAAGCTCCCGACAAACCAGCAGGGTTTGCTGGACTTGTGTTTGCTTTGGTTTCCTGTGCTTTCGGGAGGCATGGGAAATTCATCTGATTTTGGAAAGCTCCCTGAGTCACTGCTAAACCCCAGTGATCTCAGGGACGATGCTCTTTAACTGGCTCAAGCAGTGAGCCTAATTATCCAGGGGATGGGTTCTCCAGGTCAGTCCGTTCCAGCTGCCGACGAAATGGGGGTTAGTTTTCCCGTTGGCAGAAACGGATGGTGTGTCTTCCCAGCGACTATGCAAAACTCGCAAAATTCTGGCCAAAGTCGGGAGAATAAAGACATTCATTAGATCAGTCACAGGTATATGTCAAAGACTAGAAATTATTTATTTTAGTGGGATGTGAGGAAACCTGGACAGATTAACCGATTGATAAAAACAACAGCTGAAATAATGAATGAGAGGTAGTTAAGTACATTCCGAAACTAGCGAAGAAGACATATCAATGTTCAGGTTCCATTAATAAACAGTTGTTAGAGCAAAACAATTATATTTCAGTAAAATCCATATGATAAATATCAGCAACAATGCAAAAAATGTGAAGAACATGGGAAGCTATGATTACAGAACAGGTTGTAGGAAAGATTTGCTGGAATGTTTAGAAGCTGTACCAAGAATTTACTTAACTTCGTTTGGACTTCACAAACTGAACACATCAATAAAATCTAGATTTCGATGACAAGGAAAAATAAATGAAAGGATCACCAATATATAGAAACCCTACAGGCAATTAATTCATAGCAGAAGGGTCATTCTGCTGTGTCTGAATAAACAAGGAACCAAACATTTAAGAATTTACATCAACTCTGACACCTTCCAGACAAGACATCAACTTCTAATTGCAACTCCTAAACGTATTCTCAAAGATGGCACACCAATTAACTTTGATCAATCCAAAAATAATTACAGATGGTGTAATTACAAGAAAGGCTAGCAAAGTAGTGCTCCAAACCTTTGTTCTTTGTGGGATTCAGGGATGCACTGATGAATGCACACATGGGGCAAAATTTAATGAAGTTCTTGGGAGTGGAAAATGAGGTGGATGGGGTCAAGTATCAGCCTCCCAACAATGGGATGAAAGTTGGGAAGTAAGTTGGTGGTGGATTGTGGTTGCTGGTGGTAAGTGGCGGAAACCTATTTTTAATGAATTAACATGTCATGCATACTCATTAAAACACATGGTTGCCAGCTTAAATTGCCCTTTGCGATTAAGTTTACAGCAGTATGAGGAACACATGTCTTCACTTTCACGACTGGTTAAAGGTGACATACACCAGGCAAGGCAGTCTTCCTGCACGCACCAGGCAAGGCAATTTTCCTGGTGGATTTGGAGTGAGTAGGAGCTGCCTTTCTCATGTGGGAACTCCTTTGGACCAGGGGAGACAAGGCTGAGTTGTTGCAATGAGTGGTAGCTGTTCAGTGAGGTCAGGTCATGGCTGCTCAAAGGAGAATGGTTAGGGCATGGTGGCCCTAAGAAAGTTAGAAGGGAATTGTTGGATAACAGAACAAAGGTCACTCTCTGCCCAAGGCAACTCAAGCATATGATAGAAGAGAGGTCAAGAATGATTGAGGACTGATTAATGGTGAGGCTGGGATTGTTGAGGGTAACTGATGTCAGATGGTGATAAAGGAGGGGTTAAGGATGGTGGTTTGCAGATTAAAGGAAAGGGGGCAGGTCCAGAAGGGTGGGTGAGGGGGGCAGGGAGGAGTGGAAAGGATGGGGCAATGGAGACTGGGGGCAGCTCTAGGTTAACAGACAGTTGATGAAGGGTAATGTCAGGTAGCTCATGGATCACAGAAAGCAGTGCTAGGGTGAGAGAGGGAAGATTGAGAGTGATGGAGGGAAGGTCAAGGAGGATTGGCGGAGGTGCAAGATGATAGTTTACAGCTCCAGGATTCCAAATATGGTGGTTGGGAAGGGGGTGACAGCAGTTCAAGCTCAGACTCCTCCCCTCAGACAGGCAGAATGCTGCTGCTAGGGGTTACAAGGAGTGAATGTCTTTGCAAGTGTCGCTTAAATATAGCGTCTGGATCTTCGACTGCTGTGAGGTAACAACGGTGTCAGTTACTCCTTGGCCGCCCCCATCACACAATTGCCTGCACCCCTTGGCTGTGCATAGCTAATTGTTGGCTGCCCACCTTGTGATTGTGCGAGGCCTCCGAATGGAATTCCCAGTCACTTCCAGTCCTACCACTAGGATATTCGCCCTGCAACCAAATATCCATCCATTGTTTTGGAATGCTTGTTTTCTGGGAGCTTATATTTCAGCATTGTAAGTAAGACAACACTGTGATGATCAGTAACAGAGGAGTGGAAAATGTGGGACTGTTGTTGAATGTGGATTTGGGGCTGCATTCACTAGTAACTCCATCGGATCAGTTGATCATGGACAGCCCCACCTGAATGAAGCAGTGTTACTTGTCTTTTTCCTTGCTCTTTCTCCTCTCTTCCTCCTGTTCATTCTCTTGGTCTTAGTTGGGCATGAAGGTAATGCCCTCATGAAGGAGATGATGTGAAACATGTAGCGCAGACCATGATGAATCTTGATGTGCACTCAGCAGGGTAGTACAGGCCTCCTCCAGAGCTGTCTCGATAGTGAATTATTGCTTAAGTACTGCTGGTCTACTCAATCATATTTTGAGTGGCTTTCAATATAAGCATGTTGCCCAGATGTGCATAGGTTGCCCACTAGATTCATGTGACATGTCATCAGTGCATAGCTCTTATCATCCACTACTTATCCTCTGGTTTGTCGTGGGGGCTCAAATGCAAACGTTACAGTGGACTGCCATAGAGTAAAGGCATCATGTTTGCTGCTAGGATACTGGGCATTGTAAACTGTGTATGGCTGTACATCAGCTGGACATAGAGGGAGTTGATTCCTTTCCAGTTCCAATACATCTCATGCAGTCTCCAGAAAACTGTGTGTGTGTGTGTGTATAAAGCTTACCAATCATTAAGAAGCTGCATACTTGTGCTGCCTGATTCTCTATGGCATGAGAATTATATGTATTCCAGCCTGAAAGTAGTTGATGATCCCTTTAGAATAATGCTGAGTGAGCTCGTTCCACTGCTGAACACATGGTTAGCTGTGTGAGGTTTGGAAAGAGTGGTCATTGGAGCACTGAGCTCCAAAACAACACTGTTGGCATCAAATCAGTGTTACAAATTTGCCTACTCTACAATGCTGCTCCCCGAATCCAAACTCATGGCCTAGCTAAGATGGTGCCCGGCATATAGTCCACGCCACGAGTGAGCGTGTGCATCGTGGACACCATTTCGAAAACAAAACAGCAATGCAGAGTCTAGACACTGGGCACCATGGAGTCAATTGCTGCAGTGCATGATTTATTTCCTTTGTGACGCACATCATTGGTGTTTGACGTACGTGGAGATACACTGCTTTTTGTTGTAACTGCTTCATTTGAGTGACTTAAAATCCCTGACATAAAAGCAGCAATGATTTTGTCAGCCAGCAGGCAATTTTTCAGTACTCTGAAAACTGAGATTGAGATCAGATTTCATGATATTTCATAGTCAGAGAGCTGTAAAAGAAAATATCTTAGTTCTCTAACCTATTCAAAAGCATAGGTGCTTGAATTTCTCTCTTGATTTCCTGATTATCTGCTACAATGTAGATGGAGAATAATGAAAATCTCAGATAAATGGGGATTTTCATTTGGGCGGCACGGTGACACAGTGGTTAGCATCACTGGCTTGCAGCGCCAGGGACCCGGGTTCAAATCCCAGCTTGGGTCACTGTCTGTGTGGAGTTTGCACATTCTCCCCGTGTCCGCGTGGGTTTCCTCCGGGTGCTCCGGTTTCCTCCCACAGTCCAAAGATGTGTGGGTCAGGTTGATTGGCCGTGCTAGATTGCCCCTTAGTGTCACGGGAACTAGCTAGTGTAAATGCGTGGGGATAGGGCCTGGGTGGGATTGTGGTCAGTGCAGACACGATGGGCCAAATGGCCTCCTTCTGCACTGTGAGATTCTATGATTCTATGAAATGGCATAAACACCACAGACTTTCTTGGAAAGTTATGGTGAATGACTAGAAGATTGCTGTGGAAATTCAATTCATGGGGAGCTTTTTGCCTCAAAGCTAAAATGTTTCCCATTTATTTTTCTGTGAATACCAGTTGTATTAAATATATTTTTTAGTAGATGCATCATTCTTTTAGAGCTTTAATCACTATCTTGCGTGTGTCCAGTGTTAAAAATCACTTCTGTAAATCAGCCCATCCTCAAGAATCAGATCGCAATTGCGTACAAAAAGACCCAGAAAATCCCTGTGGTCAATTCGTTGTAGTGCTTGGCTGATATGCAATTCTTCTGGCACTCTTAAACATATTCCATGGTGGCACAGTGGTTAGCACAGATGCCTCACAGCGCCAAGGACCCAGGTTCAATTCCTGGCTTAGGTCACTGTCTGTGCAGTCTGCACGTTCTCCCCGTGTCTGCATGGGTTTCCTTCTGGGTGCTCCAGTTTCCTCCCACAGTCCAAAAGTCGTGCTGGTTAGGTGCATTGGCCATGCTAAATTCTCCCTCAGTGTATCCGAACAGGCGCTAGGGGATTTTCATAGTAACTTCATTGCAGTGTTAATGTAAGCCTACTTGTGACTAATAAATAAGCTTTAAAAAAGAATAATAAAATGAAGGACCTGTAAAGGCAACCAGAAAATTGGGAGTAGGGAGGTGTGAGGTGGCAGAAAAGAGGAGCACACAATTTCAAGGAAGTAACATTCTGATGCTCCTGGATGAAGTGCATTAAAGGAGAGAGACTGCAGGGTGAGCATGAGAGAAAACTATAGAGAAACATCTTTTGTGCCATATGGACAGAGGTGCCAAGGGCTCTGAACGCTACCTCTCTCACCCCCAGGTCTGTAGGTCAATGTCAAATTAAGTTCAGTGAGAAGACAAGATAGCCCCCTTGCCTCAATTCCACATCCATTACCTTGTATAAAGCAAGGATAGGTGGGAGAGTGTAGAGGGTGGGGAAAAGAGATAGTGGAATTAATATAGATCAGAGGAGTTATAGCCACTCTGATTTGGCTGGCTGCAAGATAAAATTGCAGGAATCAAGGGGATGTGCTTCAAGCTATTGGGTCCTTTTACAATAATCAGGCTACAAAACAATGTCGTCAGAGTCTGCCATCTTAATTTGAGGCTGGGGCAGAGGGAAGTCGTGACTCCCCCACCAGGCACAAGCTGCTGAGAGCACTAACCAGAGCTTGAGCTTGCTGAGTGAGGTAAGCATTTAGTTGTGTTTTAGATTCCTTGTGGGCCACTTCTTTGGGGCTCTAAGGGAATTGTAATAATCTTATCCAGAACAGTCTGCTGTCTCCATTACCCTTTATTTACAAAGTGCTCAAAGTGCTGCCCAGCTACAGGTTAGCCCCAAAGTTTTTCGATTGCCGGCCTGAGTAGGGTCAACTGGTTTTAAATCTCCCGCTGCTCCTTCCGTATTGGGCGAGTCTCCTCTCGCCTAATAGGGGAGCTCATACTCTACGAGGCCCACAGGAGGATCTATCATAAAAGAAACTTTCTGTTCTGAGCTTCCCTAACATCCCCACACCTTGCACATTAAAGATTCCCATCCTGGATTCCTCTTACCTTTCTCTAAACAGAGACTGCTCCCATGGGTTCACAATGGTTGACTTCTGCCACCAGAATTCCTGTTCTTGCCTGCCATATAAGCACACTCTGCAGCGATTCCCATCATGTGTGCGTTCAACTCCGACCTACCAATAAAGATGAGGCCCCAAAGTTAATATCTCTCTAGGCCTCAGCACAGAAACCTCTCACATGCTTACAAATTACTTTGGAAATGCCATCACTCTTACAGCAGCTAAGTTGTACACAGCAAGATTCCACAAACAGAAGATGTGATTAAAAAAACTCTCCTTTTTTGTGGTATGGACTGAGGGATAAGCATTGACAAAGACACCCCAAGCCACCACCTGCATTTCATCCAAACAGGCAAACGAGGCCTCAAACAGCAGTCCAAGAGGCAGCACTTCTGCTATTGCATCACATTATCAGTGCTGTAGTGAGGTATCAGCTTCCATGAGAAGCTCAAGGTCTAGAGTGGAATTAAAGCCCACATCCTTTTGATGAATAAAAGAAATAAATGCCAATGGAAAATCAATATAGCAGATTTCACTTCATCACTAACATAGTCCCTATAGAACTTCTATAAAAGGATAACTAATTCTGAGTGAACATAAACCTGGAGTGGCATCTGTAATTTAACTTTTATGTGTTAAATTTAATCTACCAGAACTTCCTCTCCAGCCTCATCATAATTGAAGAACTAGGAGAAGGCTGTCATATTTATCTCAAACATCAGCAACTCAAGGCTACAGAGCAAAGTAGTATCAGGGCCTGGCTTCCTACAGAAATTTATCGAGGTTTTTGCCTATTCCCAGGACAAAGCCACACAATATGTTTTATTATGATGCCTTGATATGTCTCACAATCGCAACTGATCTCGCAGTGTCGCCTGCAACAGTATAAACAATATTAAATTGCTTTGCCACTGTATGTAAAAAGCAGAACAACTTTTACTAAACGAATCTAGCTAGACAATAGCAATCATCTGCTTTTAAAATGACATTTTACTTGTCAATTAGTAATGTGTATCCTCCTCAACATGATCCAAACATCTAGTAATATGCTACAAAAGTAGTAAAAAGCATATAGCAGTAGAAACATAGGGGTGGATTTTATGGGGGATGGCTTAGCGCCCCCCCCCCCCCCCCCCCCCCCCCACCCACCCCCGCAATCTAAAAGTTGGTTGGTCCCTTGCCAACATGAAATCTGGCTTCACTGCAGCAATTATACGCTGGGTTCCAGAACCCCATGCACCCTGGGAAAGCAGCCAACATAATCAAGAATCCCGTGCACTCCAGACATACTCTCTTCCACCTTCTTCCATCGGGAGAAAGATACAAGAGTCTGAAAACACGTACCCACCAACTCAAGAACAGCTTCTTCCCTGCTGTCATCAGACATTTGAATGGTCCTATCATATATTAAACTGATCTTTCTCTTCACTCTATCTGTAACTGCAACACTCTATTCTGCCCCCTATCCTTTCCTTCTCCTCAATGTACTCTATGAACGGTATGTTTTGACTGTATAGCGCGCAAGAAACAATACTTTTCACTGTACCTCAACACATGTGACAATAATGAATCAAATCAAATCACAAAATTATTCATCCTGCCCTATTCACCCAGCAGCGCCAGAAGGTAGTTGTGGCCACTGCTGGGACTACAACCAGTCTCCACGGTGAATTGAAGCTATCTCCCAGACTTCATAGAGTCATAGAGATTTACAGCATGGAAACAGGCCCTTCGGCCCAACTTGTCCATGCCGCCCTTTTTTTAAAACCCCAAAGCTAGTCCCAATTGCCCGCATTTGGCCCATGTCCCTCTATACCCATCTTACCCATGTAACTGTCTAAATGCTTTTTAAAAGACAAAATTGTACCCACCTCTACTACTACCTCTGGCAGCTTGTTCCAGACACTCCCCACCCTCTGTGTGAAAAAATTGCCCCTCTGAACACTTTTCTTTCTCTCCCCTCTCATCTTAAACCTACGTCTTCCAGTTTTAGACTCCCCTACCTTTGGTAAGCCTGTGCCCAGACTCAGAAAGAAACAGTAAAAACTGGAAAATATTGCATTTGTCTGAACGAGCATTCCATTGTAAGGTATACAAGACCAATTTGGACCAGTACTCTTATTTCCCAGTTTTGCTGTTTTTCCTATTGGACATGAATAGCTGGCAGAACCCAGTGGGGGAGAGGTGGAGGATTGGGGGGTCGGGACAGTTTGGAGAGGCCAGGGTGGGGACGGACAAAGGTGGGGCTACCATCTTTAATTGGTTTCCCCTCTGGGAACAGTAACCCACAAAAATAAGTTATACCAACCCCCCCCCCCCCCGCCTCCCCGCACCAAATATTTGCCTGGAGGTTGAACTAGGCCCTCAGTTGACAGATAATTGTCCACTTAAAGACCTCAATGGCCTAAGGGCGGCAGGCTTCATCTGCAAACAATCTTTGTGCGTGAGTAGTATAATTTTTGTTCTTAAGTAACTTCTTGAGCCAGAATGTAATCAGAAATAATCTGACCTTTCCTTTTTTAAGACAAAAGACTTTGCTGTTGGGTTATTTTAAATTGACTCACTCACTCCAAGAGAAAGAAATACACATCTACATACAAAATATTGACCATGGGTTACTTTGAGGGAATACTTTGAAGCTGTCTGTAACCGCACATTACAGTTACTTCAAAAGGTAAGGATTTTCCTCAGTTTTCTATGAATGAGAGAAATTCTCAATCAATCCTCCAATTAAGTACAAATCTTTTAAAATACTTTCTTAACTGATTCTATTTAATGTCATTGTCAGTTTTAAGTTTATGATGCTTGTTGCAATTGCAGTTAGGGGAACAACTGGCCAACTTAAACTGCAAAATGCACAGCAGAAATGGAGAGCAAATGAAGAAGAAATTTCATGAAAGAATGATTTAATTTGACAGATAAGCAGGTCATAAATGAATCATCTCTGACATTTTTATTTGTACAATAGATGAAGAATATATATTAAAGTTGTTCAGAACTTTGTGCAGGGATATATTCTGCATATATACTGCTGGAAAAGATGGGCTGAATCTTCTGAGGAGTGGTAACCACTGTCAGATTGACATTCCACTCCTATTTCCCTACCTTGCACTGGAGCTCCGGACTTCTAAAGGATGCCATTTCAGAGATATGGAACATATCTGTTCTCAGAGACCTTCCTCATAATTCAGGATCACTGGGGGAAGCCAAGCCACACCTCCCTTTTACAATACTGGCTGCCATATTCTGGTAAGTACCATGAAATGATAGACTCCCGACAGTGCAGAAGGAGGCCATTCAGCCCATCAAGTCTGCACCTACAACAACCTCACCCATGCCCTATCCCCCTAACCCCACGTATTTACCCTGCTCGTCCCCCTGACACTAAGGGGCAGCTGATTTCTGGCGCAGAGCTGATGGTGCCAGAAATCTGGCGCTTGGAGACTCGCAGAGGCCATGGCACCCAGCGGGAAGCCCGCTAAATGGCTCCACCTGAGTCTCGTCCCCGTTATATCTCCTGAATGGTAGTGTCAAAGCATAAGACCAGACAAGATGATGCTATCTCTAACTGTGCACTGATCCCAGTGTCCACTGTAGTTTCTCATTAAGGTGGCCATGACTGCATCAAGTTCTTTGATGCAGTGTTAGCACTGTTGTGTTGAATTTCACTTCCCAGAGGGTCCAGATGCAGGGTTCACCTTTCCCCTTTCCACAGATCATGGCCTGGTGAATCAAAAGTTCAAGTTCAAATGCTGAGCTTTCTGTTGATGTGACACATTGTAAATTCCTTTCAGAGAAATGGAATGGCACTGAGAAACAGGAGGAATATGGCCGTGCCCCGTTGCCTACACCTTATTCTTCCTGGAATCTTGTGGCTACACATGATGACTCATGTATGTCATCCATGTCATGTTTCTTTTATGGCACCATCATGTGGAATATGACTCTCATCTCCCTCTTCAGGTTGCTGCCCTTCCTGCTCTTCATCATCCATGGAGCTCTCAGGCTCCTCCATTACTCCCTCTGGCAATGGAGCCCTCCTTTGAAGAACCAGGTTGTGAAGAGAGCAACAGCTCACTCTCTGTGGGAGAGCCTCTCAGGATTGTGCTGCAGAGCCCCACCTGAGTGGTCCAAACATCAAACGAGTATCTTCAGGATGAAAACGCTCTGTTCGATTATCGATCATGTGGAATTATCTGTTTCACTGCACCTCTTCTCCGAGGCACCCAGAGGACATGAGTCATAGTTTGAGCTTGTACCCTTTATCTCCAAGCAGCCATCCCTGTATTTGTTGAAGCCTTTTGTATATATGAGGCACCTGGAAGTGACTCAGTTGCCGAATTTTACCGCCCCACCTGCCACGGAAATCGGAGTGGGTGAGGGGTGGAATATGGAAAGGTCCATTGACCTTGGGCAGGATTTTACGGTTTTGGGATGAGTGAGGTTGTAAAATCCTACCCAGGATGTCTGACTCATGGCAATTCCCAGGGTACCTGGCACAAACATATATGATGTACTTCTGATGATCACACACCAGTTAAACATTGATGGAGTGAACAAGAGTTAATGTTTTGAGTCCTTTTAACTCTTCTTTGAAGAAGAATCATGTGAACTCAAAATGTTAACTCTGTTTCTCTCTCCACTGATGCTGCCAGATCTGCTGAGGTTTTCCATTATTTTCTGTTTGTATTTCAGATTTCCAGTATCTGTAATATTTTGCTTTTGGTGATGGAGTCGAACCCTTTCCCATTGATCAACCTCAGGGGCTGATGCCACGGAGCCTTCAAAGTCACGTGTGCAGTGGTTTGCACCCTCAGATAGCTACAAAACCATTAAATCTATCAGCCTGGCAACTGTGAACCTCACATAATGATGAACCCTACTGTAGATTGCATCTATCACCTCCTTGAAGCACTTATGTGTGGCAGCCTTCAAAATGGCACACAGTTCTGCTATGGATCCCTGAAACAAATTGAGCGCAGTGGTGATCTTCAGGACCATGGGCAGGTGATGTCCTCCCACTCCATGTGGCATTATTAGATCCTCCCACAGAATGTGGCAGATGTGATCCACCAGATCTCTGGGCAAGTGCAGATGTGCATGACATTGTCTTGCTCATCTGTAGCTAGGAGAGTCTTCTTCGGTAGACCCTTGGTCAAGCCTCAATGGTGTGGATCTAACATCCTCATCCTCTGGTTGTTGCTGGAACCCCTCCCCGGACCCTGAACCTCAGGTGAGGCCTCCTTCCAAAGCTGCACTCGGTCCTCCCCCCCGCTTTCCATGAGCATCATCAAGAATGCAGCATTGAGCCCAGGCTCCATTATTGTTTTCACCTTCTCTCTGTGAAATGATAGATAGAAAGAGGAAAGAGGAATTACAGGGAAAGATAGTAAAGCTACACACTCACAAACTACATGCCATTGTCATGGCTTTGGGCTGCGTCTGCACTACTAGCCTTGTCACCAATATTGCCTTGTAGCTGAGGCACAAATCAAGAGAGCGAGGTATCAAGATGCCAACCCAGATACTTAACATCTCAATCCCACAGAGATTACAAAAGATTTGGATGCCTTAATGTCATGCGTCACTTTACATAACCTACTCTTCCAATCTCAGATGTGGCATACTTTGAAAGTTGACTTGCATTGGAGTAATGGCTGGATGCCCTTTGGCTCATTATCTATGCCAATTGGAGAAAGCACACTAGATGCTTTCATTGATGATCTGCTACCTATGCAGCAGCTGTGCATCCTTAGCGGTTGTCTGCATTCCCAATTTTCACATTCCTCTGTGCTATTACTGAAATAGAGTGACTCTTTTGTGAGGCCAATGACTCCTGCAGTTTATCTTTGAAGAGCTAAAATTAGCAATGTTTCCAATGGAACCTTCTCAAGGAGATCTCCCACTTTTTGTTATCTCTGACTTCATTTGAATATTTTGAGTACAAACGGGTTGAGGCTGCCCATGAAATGGGGCCTCTAGTGCAGTTCTGGCCTCCTTCCTCAGTGACTCCAACCCCTCCCATCCAAATTCCTGTCCAGCTTTGTTTTCTGACTGAGCCATAACTTTGGCTTGACAAGATGATGGTGCTTAGATACTACTACAAGACCAGCTTTGACCCTTTCTCTGTGGCTGTCACTGTCCCTTCAGTCTTCCTGGAACCCTATAGCACAAATGATGTAGTTCAATTCCCATGCCATCCTCTATTGCTTCTGCATCCCCGTTTTTCTTGTTGGTCTCCAGCTTGCTCCCCTTGGTCTCCCCTCTGCCTACCATCTTTCCCCCCACCATGCCCCCAACCCCAACTTTGCCCATTGCCTCCTGTCTCTTCTTCCCTCCTTCACCTCCCCCACTTCCCCAACCCCCTGGTCACGATGTTTGCCTGTGTCCGGTTGCTGCCCTGACTAAGCCCCTAAATAATGCCCTCCAGCCAACAGAGGAAGGCAGTGAAGAGCATAAGCCTTACACCCCCACCAATGTGGCATCAGACTGGCTTTGGTGAGAAACTGGAGCAGTGCTGCTACAGATAGGCTTTCAGTGATGCTCTCACCTCAAAGTCATGAGAGATGTGTGATCCAACAGCTGCACACCACTTATATCCAAATGGGATTCAGGCCGGTCTAATTTCCCACTGAGGTGGCACTTTATTGGGGGGAGGGGGGTTACATAATGCTGGCAAGTAGCATTTTTAATGAGCATTCGTGAGATGGTAATGCATTAAAATGGGGTGACTGCCATGGTTTAGCGGGGAATCCAACCCACCATCAGCCTGCCATGAAAGTGCTGAGGGGAAAATTGCAAACAATCTTTCTACTGGCGGGTGTCTGATTTTTGGCCTCTCTCCAAATTTTCCAGCCCTGTCTGCCATAAAACCTGGCGTGGGCTGGAGGGGAAAATTGTGTTTAACGTCTCGAGGAAATCATGACCCTTCATCAGAACATAACCTAAAGGGCGGAATTATCCCGTCCTGCCCGCCTTGGGAATTGTAGCAGGCGGGGCGGATCATGCAAAGGTCCGTTGACCTCAGGCGTGGTTTCCCAGTCCTGGGGCGAGTGCAGCCGGAAAATCCCGTCCAAAATGTTCACTCATTTCTCTCCACAGTTGTTGCCCGACCTGCTGAGTATTTCTAACATTTTGTGTTTGGTCTAATTGCAACTTGTATTGACAAGTGATTATTTCTAATAATTGCTGGTGCCCAAATATTGGGTTGTGGTAAATGTATAACTGAATAACATTGGCAATGTCCAATTCTGTAACAGGTCAGTTTAAAAAATAGCACTAAGTCACTGCTATGTTTAACATGTTTCACAGGCTTGAGCATAGTTTGACTTTAAAATCAATGCTAAATACTACAGATGGGCAACTTGGATTGCTTCCTATTTGCTAGGTGAACAGGAAAATAACTATATTTGTAACTAATTGCCAATATCACAGCTTCATGGTAGGGTCACCAAAATAAGATGACTGAAGTCTTATTAGTATCTATTGTGAGGCCTATTGCTTTTCCTACCAGCAGAAGTTAGGTTCCGCCATTTCAATTCTACGTAGCAAATTACTGAACTACAAACTACAGGTGAGGTCCCAGAGGATTGGAGGATAGCTAATGTGGTCCCGTTATTTAAGAAGGGTAGGAAGGATAACCCGGGAAATTATAGGCCGGTGAGCTTGACGTCCGTGGTCAGGAAGTTGTTGGAGAGGATTCTTAGAGATAGGATGTATGTGCATTTAGAAAGGAATAAACTCATTAACGATAGTCAGCATGGTTTTGGGAGAGGGAGGTCATGCCTCACTAACCTGGTGGAGTTTTTTGAAGAAGTGACTAGAATGGTTGATGAGGGAAGGGCCGTGGATGTCGTCTGTATGGACTTTAGTAAAGCGTTTGACAAAGTTCCTCATGGTAGATTGGTGCAAAAGGTTGGATCTCATGGGATAAATGGGTGGAGAACTGGCTTGGTCACAGAAGACAGAGGGTGGTGGTGGAAGGGTCTTTTTCCAGCTGGATGCCTTCCGCAGGGCTCTGTATTGGGACCTCTGCTGTTTGTGATTTATATAAACGATCTGGAAGAAGTTGTAGCTGGAATGATCAGTAAGTTTGCGGACGACACAAAACTAGATAAGTCTTAAACTGGACTTGCAAATAGTGAGGAACATGGTCAGAGGCTACAGAAAGATATAGATAGGCTGGAAATTGGGCAAAGAAATGGCAGATGGAGTTCAATCCAGATAAATGCGAAGTGATGCATTTTGGTAGAACTAAAGTAGGTGGGAGCTATACGATTAATGGCAGAACCATAAAGGGTGTAGATACGCAGAGGGACCTGGGTGTGCAAGTCCACAGATCCTTGAAGGTGATGTCACAGGTGGAGAAGGTAGTGAATAAGGCATATGGCATGCTTGCCTTTATAAGACGGGGCATAGAATATAAAAGTTGGGGTCTGATGTTGCAGTTGTATAGAACGTTGGTTCGGCTGCATTTGGAATACTGCGCCCAGTTCTGGTCGCCACACTACCTGAAGAACGTGGAGGCTTTAGAGAGAGTGCAGAGGAGGTTTACCAGGATGTTGCCTGGTATGGAAGGGCTTAGTTATGAGGAGAGATTGGGTAGACTGGGGTTGTTCTCACTTGAAAGACGGAGGATGAGGGGTGACCTAATAGAGGTGTATAAAATTATGAAAGGCATAGATAGGGTGAACGGTGGGAAGCTTTTTCCCAGATCGGTGGTGACGTTCACGAGGGGTCATAGGTTCAAGGTGAGGTTCAAGGGGGGAGGTTTAACACGGATATCAGAAGGACGTATTTTACACAGAGGGTGGTGGGGGCCTGGAATGCACTGCCGGGCAAGGTGGTGGAGGCGGACACACTGGGAACGTTTAAGACTTAGCCACATGAATGGAGTGGGAATGGAGGGATACAAAAGAATGGTCTAGTTTGGATCAGGGAGCGGCGCGGGCTTGGAGGGCCGAAGAGCCTGTTCCTGTGCTGTATTGTTCTTTGTTCTTTTGTTCTTTAGACCCTGTGTGCATTGAGCGATGTGGACTCTGCAGCCCAAAGACAACCCTACATTATTAACATGAGTTATCCTTTAACAATCTGTCTTACAATAATTTATGGATCACATCACTGCCCTAATCCCAAGCATCAGGCTGAAAGATGTTCAGCTCAATGGTAGAAAATGAGATCACTGTACTTGCTCGTTTAGGATAGGTAATCAAAATTTATCACTCATCACCAAACTAGAATGGCACATTAAGCTTTATGTTGCTGGCTCTTAGGGTTTCCACTAAGAAACAGTACAGAGGTTTTTCTTCTAAAAATCCTCTGAAACTAATTTCTACTAATACATGTTTCATGTAAGTGAAGTCCTATTTCTGCTTGGGAGAAAAAAAAACTTTACTTATTTTAAAAACCTAAAAGAAAAAAGCAAAAAAAGTGCAAAACAACTAGCTTTGAAATCAGGACTTTTTTAAGTGGGGAAGATTCAATTTTCATTTCTCGACGATGAGATCTTGAGCATTTTACTTATGTCCACACGTCGATTGAAATTTATGGACTCTTAGAAGGTTCATTTCAAGCTCAACATATACTCCCAGGAGAGATGAACCACCTTCCAATAAAGGCTGTATGAGATAGGTCAGTTTAAACAGTGATTGATGATACCATGGTGAGTTTTACAGTCAGGCTGACAGTCAGAGTTCCTGATCGGAGATATGTGAAGGTTTTCATTACGTTTTTCATTTAGAATGAGTTTTCAATTCCTTTCATGGTGAAGTGACGAAAAATAAATCTATCCCTGATCATTTGGTTTAAAAATAAATTATGAATGGATACATAAATACATCATGGATGAAAATCTATTGAAATAAACGGGAACGTCGAAAGGGAGTGAGAAGCAGGAAATAACAAAAGCTGCTTGAAGTAAATGGCATAGAAAGAGAAAAAGCTGAGCATATACAACAGTATATCAGAACATGAAAGATGAAAAATGAGGAAGTGGAGACTACATTGGTTCGTTCCAGAAAATGGGCAGAGGGATTGAAATGATTACCGCAATGTAATGCAATCATCATATCAGCTTTGTGCTGAGACTTGCTCATTGCATGGACTTTAACCTGGTGTTGTGAGACTTCTTACCGTGCTTACCCCAGTCCAACACCGGCACCTCCACATCATAATTTCCGTATGCGAACCAAAAGTGAATGCGAACCGAGATATTCATTGGTAGCCTGTTTCAGCGCTGCTTAAAGCTAGACGCCACCTCTGAAGGAGAAAGTGTATTGAGGTTACTGAAGGCGTTGACATCTTTTGGAATAGTGCTGCGCCGCTCTGGCCACGGGACAGAGCCTGCACCAAGCTTTTCCATCACTGCACTGGGAGTCTCGGTGGCAGAGGTGGACAGGAGAAGAATGTCCTATCTCCGCTGAGGTCAGGAGATGCATGGCGAGAAGGCAGTGAGAGGAAATAGCCATGGCCTGCCAATGCCAGGAGTTGAGCCCTGGGGACCTGGGTGCAATGTTACACAAAGTTTAATGAGTGATCAAGGTCAGTGCATGCATCTTCAAATGCCACCCTTACCACCTACACCACTGGCCTCAAACACGACACAAATCACCATGCCAATCATTTCTATCAATCAGGATTCATAGTTAACAGATGCTTCAGCTCACCCTCACAAACTTAGGACGACTGCAAGCCTCACACCATCATGTCAGCCACATCAAACTGATTGTACATTAAGTAATCTCACAACAACAGGTTAAAGTCCAACAGGTTTATTTGGTAGCACAAGCTTTCGGAGCGCTGCTCCTTCATCAGGTGGGTGCAGGATTTGTTTCACAAATAGGGCATATATAGACACAAATTCAATTACAAGATAATGGTTGGAATGCGAGTCTTAACAGGTAACCAAATCGTTACAGGTGCAGACAATGTGAGTGGAGAGATGGTTAAGCACAGGTTAAAGAGATGTGTAATGTCTCCAGCCAGGACAGTTAGTGAGATTTTGCAAGCCCAGGCAAGTCGTGGGGGTTACAGATAGTGTGACATGAACCCAAGATCCCGGTTGAGGCCATCCTCATTTGTGCAGAACTTGGCTATCAGTTTCTGCTCGGCGATTCTACGTTGTCGTGTGTCTCACATTTTTCAGCAGAAACTAACTGAAGTAAACGATGTGCAACCATGCATTCTAACAACCATGGAGGAGATGGTGGTGGCCATTATTGAAATGACCATTTTGAAGGTCAGGGCGAACAGTGGGGTTAGCTCCATTGAAGATGACTATATTCTTATACCTAATGCTGCCATCTGATGCCACTTCTCCCTTATTCCACAATCTCTCTGACTTACAAGTAGCAGATGGTGTAATCATGGACTTTAAATGATCCATTCTCATCTAACCACAAACTTAACCTTGTCCCTTTTGATTTTCTGAAACCCAGGAATTGCAACCTGATAGACAGTGGGTGGCACCTCGGGCCTGGGCCTGTATTCGATTCCCGGCTTGGGTCACTGTCTGTGCACCGTCTACACCTTCTCTCCGTGCCTGCATGAGTTTCCTCTGGGTGCTCCGGTTTCCTCCCACAGTCCAAAAGACATGCTGGTTAGGTGCATTGGCCATGCTAAATTCTCCCTCAGTGTACCTGAACAGGCGCCGGTGTGTGGCGACAGGGGGATTTTCACAGTAACTTCATTGCAGCTTTATTGTAAGCCTACTTGTGACAATAGTAAAATAAACTTTAAACTTTAAGACCAAGAAGAGATCAATAGCTGACTGATGGGGTTGTAATTGGTCAAGTTTGATTTGTCCTACTTTTTGGTGGACTAAATATACATGGACAAATTCCACATTTTCGCGTTATGGCAGTGTTGTAGCTGTACTGGAACAGCTTTGCTAGGGACGCAGAAAGTTCTGGAGAACAAGTCTTCAGTACTATTGCTGGAATGTTGTCAGGGCCCATAGCCTTCACGGTATCCAGTACCTTCAGCCATTCCTTGCTATCCCGTGAAATGGATTGAATTGACTGTAGACTGAGATTTGTGATGCAGAAGGTGGCCAGCCCAGTTCTCAGATTGACCCCTGGAGATAATAATGATGGATGCAGTGAGGGCCAGAAGCAAAGTCTTCTTTAGATGTGGCTAGAAGTAGCACAGGGGTAAGTGGCATGAGTGCGCTGCCCAGGACCTTATCCTTCCCCACCTCAGATAGAGCTGCACATGCTGCCTCCTGTCCCAGTGTTCGAGTCTGCCCCTGCACAGGTGGGGCAGTCCTAGCAGAATCCTCATGGGCTCGAAAACCATGAGGATGTCTGTCATGGCGACCGTGTGTGTCAAAGCAGGAGAATGAACAAGTCTCCCTCTGAAGCCTATTGGTAGCATCATGTAGAAGTAACAGAATGTTAAGAGGAAGATGCCTTGGTTGCACAAAATGATTCACTTGGGTGTTAATGTTTCAGTAATGTTCTTTATATCAATGAAAGCATGAACTGATGTGAACCATTCATTCACACCCCATCTACTTTATTGCATCGTCCATTAGTTTTCTTCTGCTGAATGGAATGATATCCTTGATGAAGAGGTAAGGGTGTGACTGTGATGGTTAGCTGGTTGACTGAGGAAATGAGGTGTGTTTGAAGTTGTGGCGTGGAAGAGGGTTCCTGATGGAATACTTGATTGCTGCAAGCACACTATTCAAGTGGAGTATGACTGGATAAGTCCACATTGAGCCAGGTGTGTATACAGTTTATAGCCTTGGTAAGCAAAACATCAGTGACCTGGGTGATTCTTATCTGAGCTGCAGATTATGAAATCTTGCAGATGATCATTGGAAGGAGCTAGCCCTGAAGAATTTGAAAGCTGTGGTCATCTGATGAAGACAGTGGATGGGTGGGGGGGGGGGGGGGGGGGGGGTGCAGTGTGGAATGAGGGCTGTGCAAAGGGAGGAGGCAGGGTGAAGGCTCATGATGACAGGCAGCGGGGCAAGGAAATGGATAAAGAAGATGAACAATGGAAAGCAGAGGGCAGACCGAGGGGAGGGAAGCTGGAGAATAACAAAACTGAATAAAAGCTCACAAAGGAGGGGGTCAAAGGGATACCACATTGTTTACTGGAAGGGGATGGATGCAGGCTCCAGATGTGGTGGGTAGAGGTCCAAGTGGGGCATGGGTGCATCGCAGATGATGGGTTCAGGGGTAGGGTGGTTGAATCAAGGAACGGATTTCTTCTTGAGGCTGCTCACCTTTTTCTCCTGAGTTGCTGACATCCTGCATGATCTGGTGAAGACAGGTGGGTTGGAGAGAGGGATGTGAGTGTGCTGGACTGGTGCTTAAATATGGTGTCAGGACCTTTGAACTTGCCAGCTGATGGTTGATTGATGAATCAGCTTCCAGCCTGCTAGCAGGTTCAAATGGGAGTGTACCTGTGCATAATAAATCAGGTTCCAAAGGCTGAATCTGAGGCAGGTTCTTGCCGCTCTGGCCAGCGAGAAAGGTGCCACTTTACGGCCCACCACCTCACTTCATCTCAAAAAACAGAATTCCACCCAAGGAGTTGAGATTCATTCAGGAGACACCAATATACTTAAAAATTTGTGGACAAAGTTGTTAGACCACAAAAAAAGAAGCAAATTTAGGCTGAAGTAACCACTTCTGCCAATGTGAGATGTTCACTGTGGTTAACCACACGCTTGCTGATTTCAGTTTTTATACTGTTGTAAGCAGATTAATTTTATTCAACAATGGTTTCCTGCTGTGCACTCATCTACTCTAAACCAACAGTAGCTTCAAGGTTATGTTAATTTTAATGCTTACCTAATATTGAATGAAGATAATATAAGTCAGAAGTAATGAACATGGTGTTTGTTACCCATTATTGTTAATCACTTAAAAAAGGAAGATTATGTCCGGAACTCTACCACCTCACCCACCACAGAATCGGCGTGCGTGAGGGTCAGTCACCGGAAATCTCCGTTGACCTCGGGTGGGAATTTCCGGTCTCACCCAAACGAGGCCATAAATTCCTGCTCAATGTCAACATTTGTTGATCTGAATCTGATATGACATCATCTGTTAACTTCAATTTTTTTTCAATTAGCACAAAATTTTATTGAATTTAAAATCATTTTGCTAAACTCTTTGGATTGAAGCTTAAGCTTTTTCATCAGATATAAATGGTCCCATGGCATTTGAAATTGTTGTTGTTTCCTGGCCAATGATTGTCCCACAGATAACATTTTCATCAAAATTAAGTCAACTTTCAGGTCATTATATATTTCCAGCAACCCTTGCCGGGCAGTGGTGTATGACGGTTAAACAAGGCCAGGTTTGTTGTGAGCTGTTATTACCCCATGGTTGCATAGACTGTTATATTTGTCAGTGTTGTCTAATATGCCTGCTGCTTGCCAATCATCCACTGACACATGGCAAATTGATGTTGTTAATTTTTGGAGCTATACAATGCTGAGTTGTGTTAAAGTTGCAGTGGTGGGTATGTGTATGTGTAGCGCTCACAGGACCACCATTTGCTTTACATCCCTAATTGAGGAAGGAGAATCAGCTATGCTGCTTTAAGACAGGAGTCACATATGAGTCAGGCCATGGGCGTGATCTTTCCAGCCGGCTGCGCCAGTCAATTGGCACAGTGTGCCGGGAAGATAGAACAAAGAACAAGAACAAAGAAAATTACAGCACAGGAACAGGCCCTTCGGCCCTCCAAGCCCGCACCGACCATGCTGCCCGACTGAACTAAAACCCTCTACCCTTCCAGGGACCATATCCCTCTATTCCCATCCTATTCATGTACTTGTCAAGACGCCCATTAAAAGTCACTACCGTATCCGCTTCCACTACCTCCCCTGGCAACATGTTCCAGGCACCCACTACTCTCTGTATAAAAAATCTGCCTCGTACATCTCCTTTAAACCTTGCCCCTTGCACCTTAAACCTATGCCTCCGAGTAATTGACTCTTCCACCCTGGGAACAAGTTTCTGACTATCCACTCTATCCATGCCTCTCATAATCTTGTAGACTTCTATCAGGTCTCCCCTCAACCTCCATCACTCCAGTGAGAACAAACCAAGTTTTTCCAACCTCTCCTCATCGCTAATGCCCTCCATACCAGGCAATATCCTGGTAAATCTTTCCTGTACCCACTCCAAAGCCTCCACATCCTTCTGGTAGTGTGGCAACCAGAATTGAACATTATATTCCGAGTGCTCCTAACTAAGGTTCTATGAAGCGGCAACATGATTTGCCAATTTTTAAACTGAATACCCTGGCCGGTGAAGGCAAGCATGCCGTATGCCTTCTTGACTACCTTCTCCACCTGCATTGCCACTTTCAGTGACCTGTATACTTGTACACCCAGATCCCTTTGCCTATCAATACTCTTACGGGTTCTGCCATTTACTGTATATTTCCTATCTGTATTAGACCTTCCAAAATGTATTATCTCACATTTGTCCGAATTAAACTCCATCTGCCATCTCTCCGCCCAAGTCTCCAACTGATCTATATCCTGCTGTATCCTCTGACAGTCCTCATCGCTATCCGCAAATCCACCAACCTTTGTGTCGTCCGCAAACTTACTAATCAATCCAGTTACATTTTCCTCCAAATCATTTATATATATTACAAGCAGCAAAGGTCCCAGCACTGATCCCTGAGGAACACCGCTTGTCACAGCCCTCCATTCAGAAACACACCCTTCCACTGCTACCCTCTGTCTTCTTTGACCGAGCCAGTTTTGTATTCACCTTGCTAGCTCACCTCTGATCCCATGTGACTTCACCTTCTGCACCAGCCTGCCATGAGGGACCTTGTCAAAGGCCTTACTGAAGTCCATGTAGACAACATCCACTGCCCTACCCTCATCAATCATCTTCGTCACTTCCTCGAAAAACTCGATCAAGTTCGTGAGACACAACCTCCCCTTCACAAAACCATGTTGCCTCTCACTAATACGTCCACTTATTTCCAAGTGGGAATAAATCCTGTCTCGAAGAATCCTCTCCAATAATTTCCCTACCACTGATGTAAGGCTCACCGGCCTGTAATTACCTGGATTATTCTTGCTACCCTTCTTAAACAAAGGAACACTATTGGCTATTCTCCAGTCCTCTGGAACCTCCCCTGTAGCCAGTGAGGATCCAAAGATTTCTCTCAAGGCCCAGCAATTTCCTCCCTTGCCTCTCTCAGTAACATGAGAGTTTTGCGCCAGGCGCAAACTGACCTTGTCCCAAAGGCCATCTGCTCAGCTGTGTTTTGCCGGCGTGATAGACTTTGCATTCAAAAAGGGTAAGAAGCCAATGTCGTTAACACACCTGGCACAGCCATTTCCGGTCTCCTGGAGGTTTCCCTCCTTTTTATAAGATCACGCTCCATGGGCTCTATTTTACCATTTTGATTCTAAATGCTAAATCCGGGAGTGATCCAGAACTGACTTGTAAACCTGTCCTCGGGCACCCCCATATGCACTCTGCCTGAAAAAAGCAGCGATTCTGAATCGCACTGCAGAAGCCTGTGAGTGGGGGCTTATCGTGCCTGAAACACTGCAGCTCCAATTGGAGCCTTTAACTGCTCATGCACAATGAAAATAAAATTTGGAAAACGCTCCTCTGCCACAGCTTTATGCGGCCCAGAAGCGATGGCTCCCACAGACATTGCCCATCCCCACAACATAACTGTCCCCCTTATCCACCCACCCTTCCACTACCCAGACCGATCACGACCTCCTGCCCCACTTCCCCCCCACCAATTGCACGCAGAGTGGCAGCAGATCCCCCTCTTCCCTCGCACTACTAGAGAATGATCTGACCCGCCTCCTTCTTCCTCACCACCAGTGAACGATCTGGCCCGCCTCCGCCCTCCTTCCGCCCCACCAGAAAACGATCTGACCCGCCTCCCTCCTCTTCCCCCCTCCACCAGAGATTCATCTGACCACCTCCCTCCTCCCCCACCAAATAATGGTGCGGCATGCCTCCCTCCTGCTTCTCCCCCACCACCAGAGAACGATGTGGCCCACCTCCTTCCCCCCCACCAGTTACCCATTTGGCCCGCCTCCCTCCTCCCCCCCCCCCCCCCCCCAACCAGAGAATGATCTGACCCACCTCTCCCCCTTCCCCCCATCAGAGAACGATCTGGCCCACCTCCCCCACCCACGTTCACCAGTCAGAGAGCCACTGGAAGCTCTGAACTCGCCTCCTCAGAAGCTGGAGCGCCTGAAACAGACTTTTGTGGACCATGTCTGTTTCGCGTTAAATCTGGACGGGCGAACGCGGTGGTAAAGGGGGAAATGCAGGTGAGTTTGGGCGTTCAGCCCATTAAGTCAAATTAAATGCATGCATTTAAATTGACGTCGCATCCATTTTGGGCACGGTGCCGATCACGGCCATTTTAGCCACTTGGTAAAGGGGGAACGGGCACGGAGGTGGTTGCGAATCGTGCTATTCGCCTCATGTCTGACTTTACCAAGTTTTCACGCCCGAAAATGGGCATAACGTGTTGGTAAATTCGGGCCTCATGTCTCTATTTATTAGAATATAGTTCAGTTGTTAGATTTCTGGTGCCTTGGAACTTGAAGGGTTACTTGCTGAATGAAACAAGAACAGTAGTCCACCGTTGGTTACCTTCTCTATTTCTATTCTCTCTGGGCCACACTGAATAACGCTCTGTGAAGTGATGCGAAAGCAGGGCTGACCTTCAGAAGGACAACAGTCTGATTGCTCTCGACATGATCCTGAGGAAAATAGTGACATAGAAAAAGACTAAATTTTGTTTAGCTGGTGGTTGGTGCTTTTGTGTGAGTGATGGATGGCTGCCAATAAGGGAGTGTCTAATTCTGGCAAGCAGAGACAGGGCAACAACATCCAAAAGTGTTCTGCCTTCATCTTAAGTCATCTATTGAAATCAGTAATTGAGATGAATAGGCAACAGAGAAATATTACAGGAGGTTGGCCACAAGCTGAAGGTTTATTAAATGTCTAGATGCTGTGTTTGAAAATGACAGGCATAAAAGCATAAGCAAGGTAAGAGGTAGAGTGCACAAGTCAATATGCAGAGATGTGATGATTCTTTTCCCTTTCCAAGTCCTATCATATTAATTCTGATCAAATAGAGACAATTTATTCTTGAAGAAATAAACTGGAGCACAGTCAGAAACAGAAACTTCAGTGAAGCGGTAGTTACCACCCTTTCAGAGTGCATCTGCTTTGTGGAATAGTTAGATTACAAAATCCTTTGAGGCTGTTCTGGATCTAGCTGTGAGTATATCAGTCTTGATTGCTGACGGTTTAAAATGTCAAACTGTTTTTCAAAAGATTGTAATTTGCTTTATCAATACTGCATATCTTTTATATCATGCGGTGAATGTGGTCACCTGATCACAAGTTTGGTAAGCATCAAAATCCTATTGGGCAATACTCAACGTGGACTCACACACAGAGACTGGAATTTGGGAAAAGCACAGAAAAACTATCTGTAGAATCATACTTATGCTTAACTTGTTATTTTCAGCAATCAAGGAGAAAAAGTAGGAGCAAAATAATTAAAATAACACTAAAAGGATGACTTCAGAGCAGTTCATAGAATCCCTACAGTACAGAAGGAGGCCATTTGGCCCATTGAGCCTGCACCAACAACAATCCCACCCTATTCCCGTAACCCCTCATATTTAACCGTCTAGTCCCCTTAACATTAAGCGGTAATTTAGCAAGGCCAATCAACATAACCTGCACATCTTTGGAGTGTGGGAAGAAACCGGAGCACCCGGAGGAAACCTATGCAAACACGGGGAGAAAATGCAAACTCCACACAGACAGTCACCCAAGGCCGGAATTGAACCCGGGTCCCTGGCGCTGTTAACCACTGTGCCACCTGCCACCCCTGAATTGGAACTTATTGGTGCTATGAAAGCACCTGATTGTGCAAAAGCGTCTGGGGAAAAGGTATTGGGAATATGTGCAGTGAATAAAGCTGTAACATTTTTGGCTGAAGCAGTTAGCTGCAGAAATAAAACCAAATCTGACCAACTGGACTGCAATAGTTTTACCAAGCCCTGTAACTCCCCAAGTGCTTTGTTCTAGTCCAGGATCTATTGGCTTTGCAAAAGTAAGTCTACTTTTATTTAGTAATGTCCGGAAGTCAGTGGCAGAAAAGTAAATGATTGCTATCGGTAAAAAATGTATGGTAATCCATTGCAATTATTTACTTGTCAAAATATTAATTATATAAAAAGCAAATGACTTCAGATCTCAAATTGGAAATCAAGGTCTATATTAAGTCCAGACACTGGAGCAGATCTGTTCGCCACCGACATACTGATTAACAGGTAACTCAACATCAATGTTGGAAAGCATATCAAAATACAAACATCTTTTCTCTTGTGTTTGACAATGAAGTTCTCTCGAATCTAACTGATGCTTTCAGATTTTTCACTTCACAATGGATTGTCTTATGAATGGACTGTTGAGAAATGACTGTAATATTCTGGCAAAAAAACAATCTGACATGACTAGTGAAACAAATCGAATATTGTCTAGTCCAATCAAAAGGTTAGACCACCTCTATTGTGCAAAGGGTACAATGAACAATACCCTCATCTGCAACTCCTTTACTCCTCGAACTGCAAGGTTATTTTGTTTCAAATAAATGGGATAGCCGTTTAAAAAGTGCACAAATCATTGGTCCACTGATCTCTCTACATAATTTAATTTCAAGCCCTTAACTTTCAAAATAATAAATCTTAAACACTGTGAATTCATGAGAAAATTAGTTTGACATCGGAGCAGTTAATGTGACATTATGAAATGAAGGATAGCAGAAAGAATCTTCTAGAAATGGCGCCAGCAAATGTATCTTAGGCAAAAGGTTTTCAACATATTACCACGGTCAACAGGAGATCAGATATTCTGTTAAATCATTCTTTTTGGTGGAAATATTTTGATCCCTGTTCAGCTCGATAATACTGCTTTGGAAAATACATTAAGGACCGTTGAACTGATGGCCTTTCAATAGCCCAGATAAAGTTTGTTATCTAATGCTGCAGCATGCCATTGTTTACTTGGCATGAATCAACAAAGGGAATGCATCTGGCTGTGTGACAATCCGACAATGTTGAACCAGTTGTTTTGATATTATCTCCCAAGCAGTACAGTTTACTAAACTAATTGTCGCTTTAACATGAAATTCAAAATGTACGTGGTATTCTTGTGTATTTTCGATTGTAGAGATGAACTTGCAAAAAATAATCTGTTTTTGTATTTTTGTTTGTTGTTAATACTCAGTAGCCATTAATGCTTTCTACCTTTCTGGGCTGGAGAGGAACTTGCAGTGAGAGGGAGAGGATCCTGTGGTCATGGTCCATGTAGGGACCAATGACATAGGCTGGACAAGGAAGGAGGTTCTGCATAGTCAGACAAGAAGATAGGCACCAAATGAAGAAGCTGAACCTCAAAGGTAATAATTTCTAGATTACTACCTGAGCCACATGCAAATTGGCATGAAACAAATAGGATTAGAGGAATGACAATGTGGCTCAAAGACTGGTGTGGGACAAATGGGCACCAGTTCATGCGGAAGTGGCACCTGTACGGGGGATTTCTACTGTTGGAACAGTTTATATCTGAACTGTCCTGGGGTTGATGTTCTACCGAGCTGCATAACTGGGGAGGTAGAGAGATTTTTGAGGGAGAGAAGAGTGTGTCCAAGACTAGTATTTTAAACTTAAATAAGGGCAATTATGAGGGCATAAAAGCGGAGCTAGCTAGAGTAAACTGACAAATGTGCTTGATGGATAGATAAATAGAGGTTCAGCAGCAGACATTTAAAGGGATATTTCAGAATACAGAGAATAAACACATTCCAATGGGAAAGAAAAATCCCAAGAGAAGGGCCCGCCATCCGTGGTTAACTAAAAATGTTAAAGACAGTATTAAACTTAAAGAAAAAAACATATATTTGCAGAAAGATGAGTGGCAGATCAGAAAATCAGGCGGAATATAAAAAATATCAAAGAATGACAAGATTGGTAAGGAGTGAATAATTAGAGTATGAGAGAAAGAAAACTAGTAATATAAAGATGGATGGTTAGAGTTTGTATAGATATTTAAATAAAATAAACATTCGTCCAATTGAAAGTGCATTTGGGGAATTGATAATGGAAAACAGGGCCATGGAAGCTGAGTTAAACACATATTTTATATCAGTCTTCGCTATGGAGGACATAGGTAACATGCCAGAAATAAATGTAAATCAGGAAATGGAAGGGAGCAACTCAGGAAAATTACAATTAAGCAAGTTGTTGGGTCTGCATGCTGACAAATATCCGGGTCCAGATGGACTTCACCCTCAGGTCTTACAAGAAGTGGCTAATGAGATAGTTGATGTATTGGTTTTAGTTGTTCAAAGTTCCCTTATTTTTGGGGAAGATTATATTAGAAGATAGCAATGTTACTCCTTTATTCAAAAAGCAAGGGAGACAGAAAACAGGAAACTACAGGCCAGTTAGTCAACATCTGTCACAGGGAAAATATTATAAGCCATTATTAAAGATGTTATAGCAGGGCACTTGGAAAAATTCAAGGCAATCAGCAAAGTCAACTTGGCTTTGTGAAAGAGAAATCATGTTGAACCAATTTACTGTTCTTTGAAGTGACATATACTGTGGATAAAGGTTGTTGCATAAAATTAAAGCTCCTATGTAGGAGAGAAATATTGGCATGGAGTTTAGAATGGCTAGCTAACAGGAAACAGCGAGTTGGCATAAATGGGTCTTTCTCTGGTTCGCAGGACATGATGAGGGGTGTGCCACAGGGATCAGTGCTGGTGCCTCAACATTTTACAATTTATATAAATGACTTGGATGAAGAGACTGGAGGTATGGCTGCTAAATTTGCACAAAGATAGTTAGGAGAGTAAATTGTGAAGTGGACGTAAGGTGGTTACAAAGAGACAAAGATAGTTTAAGTGAGTTGGCAAAGATCTGGCAAACATAATGTGGGCAAATGCAAAATAGTCCATTTTGGCAGGAAGAACATAAGGGAAGTTTATTATGTAAATCAGTGGTTCCCAACCTGTGGTGTGGTCCATGAGGGTACAGCAGATGTGCATTAAAAAAATACAATTACATGTACCACTTGTATGTATCATAATCAATGTTCTGTTATTATTCGCAATCTAATTTGCTTCACAAATATCCTTATGCAATATAATCCATTATTATTCTCTGAAAATATGTATGTGTTGAAAATGTGCAGGTAAATGTGTTGTGACGAGTGCAATGCATTTGTGAGTGTGAATCATAAACTATCAGAGATAGCTACGTTTTTAATACCCATTGATATACAAGTTTGACTCCTATCAGCCATTGGCTAAGTAAAAAAAAATTAAAACAGCCTGTGTATGTTACGGCTCACAAAAGTTTTTGATGACAATCTAGTGGTCCGCATAAAGGAAAAGGTTGGGAACTGCTAATCTAAATGGTGAGAAAATGCGGAGCACTGAGAAGCAGAGGGATCGGGGTGTCCTAGTGCACAAATCACAAAAGGTTACAGGAACAGCAAGTAACTAGAAAAAATCATAGAATGTTATATAAAGAAAAGTACAGCACAGGAACAGGCCCTTAGGCCCTCTAAGCCCGTCCCGATCATGATACCCTAACTAAACTAAAAACAAAATATTTTTCCCTTACTCGGACTGTATCCCTCTTTTCCTTCCCTATTCATATATTCATGCCTCTTAAATGTTGCTGATGTGCCTGCCTCCACCACCTCCTCTGATAGTGTGTTCCAGGCACCCACCACTCTGCGTGAGAAACTTCCCCGTACATTTCCCTTAAACTTTCCCCCTCTCACCTTGAACCTGTGCCCTCTTGTAATTGACACTTCCACCCTGGACAAAAGCCTCTGATTATCCACCCTGTCAATGCCTCTCATAATTTTGTCGATCTCTATCAGGTCTCCCCTCAGCCTCCGTCTTTCCAGTGAAAACGATCCTAGTTTATTCAACCTTTCCTCATAGCCAATATCCTCAAGACTAGGCAACATCCTGGTGAACCTTCTTTGCACTCTCTCCAAAGCTTTTATTTCATTAATGTGAGGGGAATTGATTACAAAAGCAGGAAAGTTATGCTTCAGTTGTGCAAGACATTGGTGAAACCACATCTGGAGTATTGTGTACAGTATTGGTCTCTTATTTTTAATTCATTTGTGGGTAAGAATGGCCATCCTATTGCCCATCCCTAGTTGCCCTTGAACTGAGTAGCTTGCCAGGCCATTTCAGAGGGCAGTTGAGAGTCAGCCACATTGCTGTGGCTCTGGAGTCATATGTAGGCCAGACCAGGTAAGAACAGCAGATTTCCTTCCCTAAAGGATATTCATGAACAAGATGGGATTTTCTGATAATCAACAATCGTTTCATGATCATTAGTATATTCTTGATCCAGATTTTTATTTATTGAATTGATGGCAGGATTGAAACTCGGGTCCCCAGAACATTAGCTGAGTTTATGGATTAATAGTCCAGCAATAACATCACTAGGCCATTGCACGCTTATCTAAGGAAATATGTAACTTCATTAGAAACAGTTCAGAGAAGGTTTACTAGACTAATACCAGGAATGAGCTGGTTGCCTTATGAGGAAAGGTTGGAGAGGTTGGTCGGAATTTTCCAGCCGTTCACGGCCTGCCATCGCTGCAAGTGACTACAGAGAATTTGGCGCTCAGCCAAATCTCCATTCACTGCAGTGAGACCAGAAAATTCCGTAAGCGGAAACAGATTTGTATCCACTAGAGTTTAGAAGAGTACGATGAGATGTGATCGAAACCTTTAAGATCCTGAGGAGTATAGACTGGGTGGATGTTTCCTCTTGTCAGAGAATGTAGAATTGGACCTACATTTAAGATGGAGATGAAAAGAATTAATTTCTCACAGAAGGTCGTGAATCTCTGGAACTCTCTTACTCAAAAGACAGTACAAATAGAGAATTTTAAAGGCAGAGCTTGGGAGACTCTTGATTAACAAGAGGGTGAAAGGTTATTGGTAAGCAGGAATGTGGTGTTGAAATTACAAGCAGATTATTTATGGTCTTATTGAATGGCTTAGTAGTCTACTCCTACTCCCAATTTGCATGTAGATTTAACTATTCCATTGTCCCTGGCTAAACTTCCATTTTCCATAATCTTGAGATCATCTAAAACTCTATTGACCCTATCCTGATTCATAACCCATCACTGATATGCATTGCCTCCTAGTCTGCCACAAATTTCACTATAAACTTCTCATCCTTGTTTTTAAAACTCTCCATGTCCTCACTCTTCCCTATCTTGATTATCTCCTCTTTACCATTCACTGAGATTGCTGCATTCCCCCAAATTCTGGCCTGTTGTACATTCTTGATTTTAATTGCTCTGCCATTGGCAGCCATGTTTTCAGTTGCATAGGCCCTCTGTAATTCTGCCCCTCAACCTCTTGGATCTCTACCTCTCACTCCTCCTTGAAGATACTTCTGAAAACTTACCTATCCTAATATCTCCTGTGTGGCTCAGTGTAAAATTTTGTTTGGTCACATACTTGCGAAGTGCCTTGGCATGAAGTAATATATATGTTTTTACATGTTTTAAATCATTTAATAGCCTTAAGTTACACTGCCTTTTGTATTTCAATTGGGAAAACTAAAGACCATAGCCCACAATACCAACAATCCCTGTGCCAGCAAATGTAAGAGAAAAGATGGGCTCAAAATCAACATGTTCAGGTAAAACCAAACTCACATTTCAAAATCAGTAGATTATAGATGGAATGTGAGACTGGGGAAGGTAAGGGGTTCTATAGCCTGGGTTAAAAAAAGAGTTACATTGGTCTTGATTGACTTGCATGTCTTGAATAATAGTTTGGAAGTACCATTCAGTTTGTTTAATTTTCCTACGAACACCAGAAACAGCATTGAACCCACTCGTTGATGCAAACAGTGAAATTGCTTTCAACAAATTATTTCCAAAAGTAACTACTAAGTATTTGCAAGAAGGCACTCCTTTTTTTCATTCCCTTAGGTATATGAGGCTCTTGGTTAAGAAGAGATAATTGAAAAGATCATTTTCTTAGTGCGAAAGCTATATTTTCCTTTGATCCTTATTGAATGTGCTTGGCACGGTAGCAATGTGGTTAGCACTGCTGCCTCAAAGCGTCAAGGACCCAGGTTCAATTCTGGCCTTGGGTGACTGCCTGTGTGGAGTTTGCACATACGGGGAGTATCTGCATGGGTTTCCTCCGGGTGCTCTGGTTTCCTCCCACAGTCCAAAGATGTGCAGGTTAGATTGATTGGCCATACTAAATTGCCCCTTAGTGTCCAAGATGTGTATGTTAGTTGGATTAGCGGGGTAAATACATGGTTACGGGGATGGGGGGGGAGGGGAGTGGCCTGTGCAAGATACTCTGTCAGACAGTTGGTGCAGACTTGATGGGCTGAATGGCCTCGTTCCGCATTGGAGCAATTTTATGAATGGTTTTTTGCTGAGTATGTGCCATCCTCAGTTATGATGCATTTCACTAAAAGGCATGTAAGTATCCTACTTCTTTGAAAGACCTGAAAAATATCTAAAAATAATTGTGAAAATGATCCTATATGGATAGATCAATATTTTTGTTAGGTTTTACATGCATTCATCCAACTGCAAACTTTTGGTTCAAAATAAAAGTGATGCTTATAAATACTAGCTGCTGTAGATGAATTGGTTCTGCTGGTGATAGTTAAATCAGAAAAGGAAGTCTGCTTTTAAATCACTGTGTGAATTCACCACCCATGAGCAACCAGATTTAAGTCACGGAAAATAACTTAAATTTAATTGGGTCGCATTAGTGAGTTTCTCAGCAAATTAGAAAAAAAAATCCAAAACCTTTTGAGATACCTATTAATGTTCTTGCACCCAAAAGATCCAACTTAATTTTTGGAGCCTCTGCAAAGTTCAGCAAATGAACACAATTAGCAGAAACTCCCAGTGGTGATTAATTTATAGTGGGATGTGTGGTCAGTTTTGTGGGAGAGTAAAGTAAAGTTTATTTATTAGTGTCACAAGTAGGCTGACATTAACACTGCAATGAAGCTACTGCGAAAATCCCCTAGTCACCACACTCTGGCGCTTGTTCGGGTACACTGAGGGAGAATTTAGTATGCACTTAACCAGTACATCTTTCGGAGGAAACTGGAGGACTCGGAGGAAACCCATGCAGACAACGTGCAAACTCTGCACAGACAGTGACCCAAGCCGGGAATCGAACACGGGTCCCGGGTGCTGTGAGGCAGCAGTACTAACCACTGTGCCACCGTGCCACCCTGAACTGTGAAAAAACAGGCAAAAGTAACACAGCACTATAGACTTCTGTCACACTGAATACCATACTGAATGGCCTGAGCTGCTTGAAGTGGTGGGAGATCTGAAGCTATGGGGAGAACAGGCTATTGGGATTAGTTTTATATTAAATTAGTGCCATTAGTTTTGAATTACTCAAGCAAAAAACTGGTACAGTCACAAATGATTTGCTTCTGTGTTGCTAATGTCTTTGATTCTTTGTTATATCAGCTCAGATTTTGCTGTGAAAGGATCCGTAAGGTCAATGGCGCTTGTCGGTGATAATCTGTAAATTGCCTAGCAAATTGCAATGAGGAAGAGCTACCCCATGCATTGCAAACTGCCACATGTTGTTGGATAGTTTATGGTTCCTCTGCAGTTAACCTTGTGAAACTGGCATCTTGGACCCCGTGAGTTTCTTGAAATCTCTGCATTTGTACATTAATTGCCAATTGTTATACATTTTAATACATTTATGTACCTGCAATGCCATGTCTCTGAAAGCACACTAAGAAGTCTCACAACACCAGGTTAAAGTCCAACAGATTTATTTGGTAGCAAATACCATAAGCTTTCGGAGCGCTGCCCCTTCTTCAGATGGAGTGGTTATCTGTTCTCAAACAGTGCAAACAGACACAGAAATCAAATTACAGAATACTGATTAGAATGCAAATCTCTACAGCCAGCCAGGTCTTAAATGTACAGACAATGTGGGTGGAGGGAGCATTCAACACAGGTTAAAGAGATGTGTATTGTCTCCAGACAGAACAGCCAGTGAAATTCTGCAAGCCAAGGAGGCAAGCTGTGGGGGTTACTGATAATGTGACATAAATCCAACATCCCGGTTTAGGCCGTCCTCATGTGTGCGGAACTTGGCTATCAGTTTCTGCTCAGCGACCCTGCGCTGTCGTGTGTCGTGAAGGCCGCCTTGGAGAACGCTTACCTGAAGATCCAAGGCTGAATGCCCGTGACTGCTGAAGTGCTCCCCCAACCCCCCCCCCTTCAAACAACCACGCAACCTCAAACAGACCATTGTCCGCAGCAAACTACCCAGCCTTCAGGAGAACAGTGACCACGACACCACACAACCCTGCCACAGCAACCTCTGCAAGACGTGCCGGATCATCGACACGGATGCCATCATCTCACGTGAGAACACCATCTACCAGGTACACGGTACCTACTCTTGCAACTCGGCCAACGTTGTCTACCTGATATGCTGCAAGAAAGGATGTCCTGAGACATGGTACATTGGGGAAACCATGCAGACGCTACGACAACGGATGAATGAACACCTCTCGACAATCACCAGGCAAGACTGTTCTCTTCCTGTGGGGGAACACTTCAGCAGTCACGGGCATTCAGCCTTGGATCTTCAGGTAAGCGTTCTCCAAGGCGGCCTTCACGACACACGACAGCGCAGAGTCGCTGAGCAGAAACTGATAGCCAAGTTCCGCACACATGAGGACGGCCTAAACCGGGATGTTGGATTTATGTCACATTATCAGTAACCCCCACAGCTTGCCTCCTTGGCTTGCAGAATTTCACTGGCTGTTCTGTCTGGAGACAATACACATCTCTTTAACCTGTGTTGAATGCTCCCTCCACCCACATTGTCTGTACATTTAAGACCTGGCTGGCTGTAGAGATTTGCATTCTAATCAGTATTCTGTAATTTGATTTCTGTGTCTGTTTGCACTGTTTGAGAACAGATAACCACTCCATCTGACGAAGGGGCAGCGCTCCGAAAGCTTATGGTATTTGCTACCAAATAAACCTGTTGGACTTTAACCTGGTGTTGTGAGACTTCTTACTGTGCTTACCCCAGTCCAACGCCGGCATCTCCACATCATGTCTCTGAAATCCAGAGTTGGAACAATTTAAGCTATAGAATTACATTCCTACAAAGAGTAAATTGATGGTAGAGATCTTTGTGACGTTCAAATTTAAAAGAAAATGTTCTCATATTTTATTTTCCCCTCTTGCTCTTAATCTAATCTTCTTTTCCCTTTCTTTATATCTCTTTCTGCATCTGAATTGATGTTAAATCTCCCTATTTCCTTCTCCATCATTCTTCTCTTTAATCCTGAAGTTTCTTTGGTTCAGGAGATTGACTGGGACAACAGTCTTTCACCAAGGTCCCAGATGCCTTATTACCATTGTTATCAGTTGCCGTTCAGAGGCTTAAAGATCAAATATTATTTGAACTGAAGGGTGAGGGAAAATATTAACTGAGGATGTGCCACAAGATTGAAAATTTTGACTCGTGTGTGTATTACAACAGTGCAATTCAAAAGTAATTTGATGCTTTGGGACATCTTGAAGTCACAAAAGGCATTATATAAAGTTCTTTTTTCCACAGTGAAAAGGGGCCTTTCATCATACTCGTGTAGATGAGGGAGAGGCTCATAGAACATAGAACATAGAACAGTACAGCACAGAACAGGCCCTTCGGTCCACGATGTTGTGCCGAGCTTTATCTGAAACCAAGATCAAGCTATCCCACTCCCTATCATCCTGGTGTGCTCCATGTGCCTATCCAATAACCGCATAAATGTTCCTAAAGTGTCTGACTCCACTATCACTGCAGGCAGTCCATTCCACACCCCAACCACTCTCTGCGTAAAGAACCTACCTCTGATATCCTTCCTATATCTCCCACCACGAACCCTATAGTTATGCCCCCTTGTAATAGCTCCATCCACCCGAGGAAATAGTCTTTGAACGTTCACTCTATCTATCCCCTTCATCATTTTATAAACCTCTATCAAGTCTCCCCTCAGCCTCCTCCGCTCCAGAGAGAACAGCCCCAGCTCCCTCAACCTTTCCTCATAAGACCTACCCTCCAAACCAGGCAGCATCCTGGTAAATCTCCTCTGCACTCTTTCCAGCGCTTCCACATCCTTCTTATAGTGAGGTGACCAGAACTGCACACAATATTCCAAATGTGGTCTCACCAAGGTCCTGTACAGTTGCAGCATAACCCCACGGCTCTTAAACTCCAACCCCCTGTTAATAAAAGCTAACACACTATTGGCCTTCTTCACAGCTCTATCCACTTGAGTGGCAACCTTTAGAGATCTGTGGATATGAACCCCAAGATCTCTCTGTTCCTCCACAGTCTTCAGAACCCTACCTTTGACCCTGTAATCCACATTTAAATTAGTCCTACCAAAATGAATCACCTCACATTTATCAGGGTTAAACTCCATTTGCCATTTTTCAGCCCAGCTTTGCATCCTATCTATGTCTCTTTGCAGCCTACAACAGCCCTCCACCTCATCCACTACTCCACCAATCTTGATGTCATCAGCAAATTTACTGATCCACCCTTCAGCCCCCTCCTCTAAGTCATTAATAAAAATCACAAAGAGCAGAGGACCAAGCACTGATCCCTGTGGCACTCCGCTAGCAACCAGCCTCCAATCTGAAAATTTTCCATCCACCACCACCCTCTGTCTTCGATCAGACAGCCAATTACCTATCCAATCAGCCAACTTTCCCTCTATCCCACACCTCCTCACTTTCATCATAAGCCGACCATGGGGGACCTTATCATGTGATGTGGCAGTGTTCTGGTACTTGAGATTGCAGCACAGATTTTAATGTTAGACTAGAGAACCAAGGCTAGCTATGATATTTGGTACCTGTGAGTTTTTGTAAGAGGACCAACTAATTTTAGCAGCCACACCTCATTAAAATCGTGTCAAAAAGCTACTTGCCTGAAATAAGTATACAGAGGCAGACAGATGATTGCCAACTGGTGAAGTTCATCTCGTTCAGAGGATTCCTCCTGGCACTTGGGTAAATTATGGATCATGGAGATGGGGAGGGATTGGAGAAGGTTTGGCAGATTTCCATGAGTGGGAGCCCTATGCAGCAAAGGTCCAGGACTATTCCTCACGGCCCCAGCAAGAAAAGAGAACTTGCCTTTTTGATCACAGTTGAGTGCCAGGTTTCACTGGTCAGTGCAACCACATCAATCAATCTGGTCAATAGGCCATTAAAAACATGTTAAGTCGTAGGTAAACAATGTGGCCTTAAACTATATTAATGTGACAGTCACCTGAGTGGCACGGAGTGAGATGCATGAGGCTAACCTACACATCTTTGACCAGCTCATGTGAAAAGCATCAACTCCAGGTTATAGGTTTGCAAGTGTTCATTCTTTGTTGCTGGTTCAAAATCATGGAATTATCTACCGCAGTGCTTCTCGAACTGGGGTCCTTGGGTGCCCGGGTATCAACTGAGACATTCCAGGAAAAATAAAAAATGTGCTTACATGGACAGCAGGAGGCAGACTTTGTGCAAACCAGGAGTAGAATTTGACCCTGGCATGTGCAGAATAGAATAAGTTATCTCAACTAGGAGGGGAAGGTAGCATGGAGGAGTGCTAAGAACAGCATTAAGATTAATATTTAAGGTAAGGAATCTGGAAGAAAATATTTGTAAGGAAATAGTTTACTTAAAAACAGTATTAATACGTTCTTTACATGGAGCGTTTTCATTTACGAGCATTATATAATTCAATTGAGGTTCCATGGCTACACCTTTATTTGTAATGGAACCCTTCAATGAAAGGTGTTTAGAAATCACTGCCCCTACTTCATATTGTTTTGAAGCATCATCATCAGCAAGTTAGGAAAAAATCTGACCACCAAACTTCTCAGGACAACAGAGGAGGTTCAATGATACACCTTCGTCACATCCAGAGAACTAATAAAATAAAATAATCGATTTTAAATTTATGTGGCATTTTTCTTCCAAAATATGAAAATTCATCTTGTCCACAAATTCTACAAATTGTGGGAATTACAGATATGTCGGTCTTATAACTTGACATTACTACAGCAAATAGACATCAGTACCTGATGCAAAAAGTACGTTTGAAGAAATTAAGATAAATTGCTTAAGAGAAGAAATTTATTCAAGACTGTTGTGATTTCTGAGCACGGAGAGAATCGACTTAATGAAAAAATTAACATGACCGTTGTGAATTTCTACTTGATAACATGTTGCTGTGGCAACACAAACCATTACAGTATTAATAATATTGTAAGAAATTTAAGCATGTAATGCAGTAGACTGGATAATATCTGTGACAACAGTTTTTATTAGAAAGCTGCAATTATATAGTATATATACATAATTTATTAGTTTCAATTGAGATTAGAAGAATTTCATTTCCAAAGTAGTAGATAATTGATAGAATTGACTTCCAGAAGCATTTAACATTTAACTTTTTCAAATCAACAATTGATGAATATTTGGTTAAGTAGCTGAAATTCTTAAAAGTTCTGTTGTTAAAATACTTTTCATAGAATACCTACAGTGCAGAAGGAGACTGCAACGATTCTCAGGCAGAGCATCTTACCCAGGCCCTACCCCATAACCGCTTGTATTTGCCCAGCTAATCCCCCTAACCTACATATCTTGGGACACTAAGGGGCAATTTAACATGGCCAATCCACCTAACCTGGGTGAAATGGAAGCGTGTTCAAAAAAATGTCAACAGACTAGAATTAAAAATAAAAAGGGTACCTGGCGACAAAATAGATCGGAATCTATTTTGAAAAGTGAGATGTTCTGGAGGATGTAAAATGAGATTGAATTAAAATGTCTGCCATTTTCTATAAGAATGGCTAGTTCTCTTCCATTAATATGTAATTGCCGTTCTTAAATGTTTTGCCATTTGCACATTGCCCTTATGAGGCAAGCTGTATATACCCCCTCATACTTACTGCACTATTGGCTGGAAAGTTCGATTCACTTCTGCCGTCTGGGAAAACGGTCTACTGCTCACTTCAAAGGCTGATTCTGTAAAAATGCAACATGCAAAGGTAGAAAATGCAAAGAATGTGACAAAACATAAAAAGTTAAAACATTTTCGATTAAGGGCGGGATTCTCCAGTCTCGCCCGTGGTAGGAGCCGTTGTGAGCAAGAACGGAAAATTTGGCATTTCAGCCAAAACTCCATTCACTTTCAGCGGCACCAAAAAATCTCAGTTGTGAACGGGAACGAAAGATTTTGGCCCAAATCTCAACTATTGAATTTTTATTTGCGTTACAGCACAAATTCATTATAACAGTGTTCTCAGAGAGAAATTTTGTTCCTTGTATCCCAGCTGCGAGTTTCAGTAAACATGTTTTCTAACAGTTCTTGGCTTCTATCAATTGAACTTCGTCTCTTGACAAGTTTGCTCTTCAAACTCATTATCAGCCATTCTTAAAAGCTATGTGAAATTTATTTATTAGTCACAAGTAGGCTTACATTCACATTGCAATTAAGGTACTGTGAAAATGCCCTAGTCGCCACACTCTGGCGCCTGTTCGGGTACATTGAGGGAGAATTTAGCATGGCCAATTCACCTAGCCTGCACACCTTTGGACTGTGGGAGGAAAGCAGAGCACCCGGAGGAAACCCACGCAGACATGGGGAGAATGTGCAAACTCCACACAGACAGTGACCCAAGCCGGGTCCCTGGCGCTGTGAGGCAGCAGTGCTGACCATTGTGCCACCGAGCCGCCCCTTACTGGTACTTCATGCCTCATCTTACATGTAGTTCATGGTCACTTTCCTGTCTCCATTCAGAAAGATAAGGACTCGTCTGCGGTGGAATAAGTCTGAGGTTACATCAGCATTAAACAGCCCCATACATGTTATTGGTGATTAATTCACCTATCAGCTGCAATCTACACAGTCCCTTATAAAGGCTAAGCACAGCTTCTTCACTTTGATACTTATTCTTCTCTTAGCAAAGCTATTAATCCTAAATTTTTGTTTACCCGCCTTCTCTATTTGGCTGAGCAGCTTAGGCCTCTCAGTCTCTGCATCCTTTAAAATTGTAACTTTAGGTTCATTTTCCCTATCAAAATGTATCATTTAACACTTCTCTGTGTTAAATGTCATCTGGCATGTGTGCCAATTTCACCAGTTTGTTTATGCCTTCCTTAAGTCTGTTACCATCCCTTTCATTTTTCACTGGACTGCCAAGTTATGTGTTATTTTTAAGCTTTGAAATCATGCGTTGTATACCCAAGTCAATCATTAACATACATCAAACAGAGAAATGATCCTAATACTGACTTTTGAGGAACATCACTCTGTACTTTCCTCCAGACTGGGAAAAACAATAATTCAACACCAGCCTCTGTTTTTTGTCCCTTAGCTAATTCTGAATCCTCACTATCACAGTCCCTCCAATTCCATGGGCTTTAATTTTGGTAACAATTCTATTATGTAACATTTTGTTAAACGATTTTTGCAAGTCCTTTTCACAATATCAACCCTCTCACTTGATCGGGGAATGACCTATAGATGTTTGAACAACTAAAAAGTCCAACCCTGCACTTCTTGGATTGTCATGATGTGGAGATGCCGGCCTTGGACTGGGGTAAACACAGTAAGAAGTCTCACAACACCAGGTTAAAGTCCAACAGGTTTATTTGGTAGCAAAAGCCACTAGCTTTTGGAGCACTGCTCCTTCGTCAGGTAAGTGGGAGTTCTGTTCACAAACAGGGCATATAAAGACACAAACTCAATTTACAAAATAATGGTTGGAATGCGAGTCTTTACAGGTAATCAAGTCTTAAAGGTACAGACAATGTGAGTGGAGAGAAGGTTAAGCACAGGTTAAAGAGGTGTGTATTGTCTCCAGCCAGGACAGTTAGTGAGATTTTGCAAGCTCAGGCAAGTCTTGGCAGTTACAGATAGTGTGATATGAACCCAAGATCCTGGTTGAGGCCGTCCTCATGTGTGCGGAACTTGGCTATCAGTCTCTGCTCAGCCACTGCGCTGTCATGTGTCGTGAAGGCCGCCTTGGAGAATACTTACCCGAAGATCAGAGGCCGAATGCCCATGACCGCTGAAGTGTTCCCCAACAGGAACAGAACACTCTTGCCTGGTGATTGTCGAGCGGTGTTCATTCATCCATTGTCATAGCATCTGCATGGTCTCCCCAATGTACCATGCCTCGGGACATCCTTTCCTGTAGCATATCAGGTAGACAACATTGGCCGAGTTGCAAGAGTATGTACCGTGTACCTGGTGGATGGTGTTCTCACGTGAGATGATGGCATCCGTGTCGATGATCCGGCACGTCTTGCAGAGGTTGCTGTGGCAGGGTTGTGTGGTGTCATGGTCACTGTTCTCCTGAAGGCTGGGTAGTTTGCTGCGGACAATGGTCTGTTTGAGGTTGTGCGGTTGTTTGAAGGCAAGAAGTGGGGGCGTGGGGATGGCCTTGGCGAGATGTTCGTCTTCATCAATGACATGTTGAAGGCTCCAGAGAAAGTATCGAAGGGAAATATTGGACGACGAAGGGTACTCTGTCCGCTGTGTCCCGTGTTTGTCTTCTGAGGAGGTTGTTGCGGTTTTTCGCTATGGCGCTTCAGAACTGTCGATCGATGAGTCAAGCGCCATGTCCTGTTCTTATGAGGGCATCCTTCAGCGTCTGGAGGTGTCTGTTGCGATCCTCCTCATCTGAGCAGATCCTGTGTATCCGGAGGGCTTGTCCGTAGAGGATGGCTTCTTTAACGTGTTTCGGGTGGAAGCTGGAGAAGTGGAGCATCGTGAGGTTATCCGTGGGCTTGCAGTACAGTGAAGTGCTGAGGTGACCGTCCTTGATGGAGATGCGTGTGTCCAAGAATGCAACCAGTTCCGGAGAGTAGTCCAAGATGAGTCTGATGGTGGGATGCAACTTGTTCATGTCATCATATAGTTGTTTCAGTGATTGTTCACCATGAGTCCAAAGGAAGAAAATGTCATCAATGTATCTAGTGTATAGCATCGGTTGAAGGTCCTGTGCGGTGAAGAGGTCTTGTTCTATCTGTGCATGAAGATGTTGGCATATTGAGGTGCAAATTTGGTCCCCATGGTTGTTCTGTGTGTCTGGATGAAGAACTGGTTGTTGAAGGTGAAGACATTGTGGTCCAGGATGAAGCAGATGAGTTGCAAAATTGCATCTGGAGACTGGCAGTTGTCGGCGTTGAGTACTGACGCAGTTGCAGCAATGCCATCATCGTGGGGGATGCTGGTGTAGAGTGCTGGTGTTCTTGGATTGTGTCAGACTGAAAATAACTTAGTTGTCCATCTCATCTAAAGGTTTCTGTTACCTCCAGTACAATGTGTCTTTTGAGGTACTACAACTGGCCTTTTTAATATGAATATTTTTACTCTGTACATTCAAAGAAATCACATGGATAGCTATACATATATATATATATATATATATATATATATTTCGATTCCCGACTCAGATCACTGTCTGTGTGGAGTTTGCACATTCTCCTCGTGTCTGCGTGGGTTTCCTCCGGGTGCTCCGGTTTCCTCCCACGGTCCAAAGATGTGCGGGTTAGGTTGATTGGCCAGGTTAAAAATTGCCCTTCGTGTCCTGAGATGCGTAGATTAGAGGGATTAGCAGGTAAATATGTGGGGGTAGGGCCTGGGTGGGATTGTGGTCGGTGCAGACTCGATGGGCCGAATGGCCTCCTTCTGCACTGTAGGGATTCTATGATCTAATATACTCAAATCAATTTTATAAGCAGAATAACAAAACAGATCTCCGTATTCCCTGCAGTTATTTTCAAACTTACTTTTAAATACATAATTGTGAAATAATCTCCGGGCATGTTGAGAGCCTTATTACTAATGACCAAATGTCAAATTGGGTGGTCAATTCCAGTATGAAGGTCAATGCACCAAACATTCTCCAGACTAAGGTCACACCACGAATGATGTTAATAACTAGAGTTATAAATGTTGCCCAAAACATGACCTCTGAAGAATTTTAGAGATCTCCCACACCAGGTGATTTACTCATCCGCCTCAAATCACCTTGATGGCTGCAGTCAAACCCACAAGACAACCTTTAAGCGAAGTTCAATTTAGAAAAGGAAGGATATAAATTGTTAGGAGGTCATGATAATCTGGAGAAACTGACAATACTTTCAACTGGGATTGATGACAACAACTTTGATGCTTATAAATTGTCGCTACTGTGGTAGAATAAGGATCCATTTGGTATCAGTTCATGTCTTGGTTCAATTTCCAGAATTTTGTTATCATGGCTTTCAGAAAATCATTTGCCTCTGCTTCTATTTTTTCCTTCGCTGGACAATATAATGCAGGCAATAACACACCCAGCACATTAACTGCTGAACTGAACTCTTATTTGTTACTCTCCAACAGAAGCAATGTCATGAATTAACCATCAGGTAATTAATAAGTTCCTGAGTAGAGCAAATTGGAATGGAAAAGGGACAGTGTAGACAGTAGGGTATGATGAATGAGTCAGAAGCGAGTGCCAAGTTAAACATTTACTGGCCCAAAATAGCCGATTCTATATTTGAAAATGTCAAGTCATGACATGAGCACTATTAAAAAATCACTTGAATACATTAATTTATTATTTCACGCCCATTTATTTGGACTCTGTAATCCAGGATATATTTTGATTGTTTACTGTAGTACTTATACAACAGAACAACTCTGTTTGTTATAAAAAATTTCCAAAGCCTCGGTTTCTTTACCGTGGGAATAATGGAACAAAAACTGATATACTGAAAGAACTCCCGTCTTAGTGCAAGTGTGGACAAATGCTTAACTCTAAAGAATGCATTTCACAGGCCTTTCAAATGGTGCCTCCAGTTATAATGCAATTAATTAATAAAATACCTTAATAATTTTTTCTGTAAACTGACTTTCTAGGTGTAGTTTCTGGTTCATCTTCATATTTAGGCCCAGATTTTTGCTCCTGAAGTGGGTGCACAGTATCAGGAACATTCCTGGCTCAGTGCACTCACCTCTGGTGAAACAGTCCCGATTTTTGATCAGGAGGTGTGGGTCATGCTGCTGTCGGGTCCACCACCCCCAGGAAAATGGTGGAGTCAGCAACAGGGGCTGTGGAGTGCCGTGGCAGACTGTTTAAAAGGCCTGCCTTAATGCTCTTGGATTTCATCCTGGCTTTAATAAATGAAGTTAGGCCCTCTAGCCCTCACACACCACCCCCCCCCCACCCCACTTCAAGCCCTGACCCACTCCCCATTGCCTCATCTATGCCAACTTATGTCCCCACCCATCCTCCCATGGCGCCTCATTGCCTCCATGCCAACCTATGCCCCTCTACCCAAACCCAGGGCCCCTTATAGCCCTTCACACTGACTTCATTGCAGTGTTAATATAAACCTACTTGTGACACTAATAAAGAAACCTTAACTTTAGTGTCAACTCATACCAGCCCAAGACTCCCACACATCCCCATGGCCCCATTTAGTCCCTATGCCAATTTAGTTTGGATTTGCCCCATATGCAAATCACATCCAACTCCTTGCCCCTCCCCACCACCTCAGCCCTCAGCAAAAAATAGGATCTGGCAGAAATAGGCACAAGGTTTCCAGATCCAGGGTCCCGGCACCATTTGGAAAGGTGGACCTTTTTATCATGGGTCTTTGCCGATTGTATTTGTTTGTCAACCTGTAACGTCAGTAAAGAGAATTCTGATTTAATTACATTTACTTCAGCAGAGATTTCATTTAAAAAAAACTCCAACATTATCCCAAGAGGGTTCTATTCCCTGAAACCACGTTGTCCATTATAAAGAGGTATGTCTTTCCTCATCATTAGCCAGAAAAGGGACGTTAGGTAATCTCCATCTTTCAGCTTTAAGTCTCATTATGTTTTAAATGGGCTCTATTATTCATTTTCAATAATAGAAGAGAAAAAGAAAGGATGGAAAGCTAATTCAGTGAATGAGAGTATTATTTTAGCTTGAATGTTAATGAAATTATCAGCTCGAATGTTTCTTTATTTTGCGATTTAAAAATACCTTGCGGAAATTGGAGGCCTCAGGCATGTTTTGACTTGGATTTAAAAATTAATCTTAAAAATCTGTGCACAATTTTCAGAAGAACAGGCTGAAAGTCCTCAGACAATAAAAGCCCCTCTTACCTTGCAATTTATTCCAAAATCGAAGGACAATAGAAATTCATCAACAACGATGAAGGAAAATGAAAAGCTGAGCACGATGTTGGAACAAACGTTAAACATTGTTATATAATCTGACTGCGTTTTATATCCAGCTCTGTTAACCAATGCAACTTGGTCAGACCCTCATGACTTCCTCTTGGAAAAGCAATTTGCTCCAACTGTAATTTGGTAAAAATGTTATTCAGACACTAGTGGTTGACATTGGTCCATATGTTTATTTTGATGTTTGGTACTCTCTGACAGAGTATTTTACCCAAGCCCTCTCCCCTGCCTTATCCCTGTAACCCCACACATTTACCATGACTAATTCATCTAACCTACATATCTTGGGACACTAAGGGGTATTTTCTTTTAACCATGGCCAATCCACCTAACCTGTACATCTTTGGAGTGTGGGAGGAAACGGGAATGCCCGGCGGAATTCCACACAGACACGGGGTGAATGTGCAAACTCCACACAGAATATTACCTAAGGCTTGAATTGAATGTGGGCCCCTGGCGCTGTGAGTTGTATTTGTGATCTGTGAATGCCTGTTGCTGTGGAGGTAAGCAACGCACAAGCTTCATACTGATGCCTCATTTGCCCGATTGTAGCATTCATCCAAGAAGGATCCCCACTGTCGGTTGTGTGGGTGCTCAGCAGGGGACTGAACAGCATTCGCAGAGAGCATATGATGCAGGCAGCCTGCTCTTCTTAAAGACAACCTGTCCTTCAATGAAAGGATAGCTGCACCAAATGATAATTGGCTGCTGCTCATTATCAGGGCTGTAATTAAATAAATAAGGAAAAGTGAACACCAGGCCAGAAAGAGGGCTCTCAGGTTCATGGATGCGCTGCTAGAAGGTCTAATGGTTGAAATAGACAGAGTGAGAGATGCCAGGTGGGATTTTCCAGCTGTGCCTGCCCCAAAACTGGAAAATCCCATCCAAGGTCAACGGACCTTTGCATGGTCTATCCCCGCCGCCCACTACGATTCCCCTGGCTGGTGAGATGGGAAAATTCCAGTTGCCATGTTTCTTGCTCGTGTGTGCACGGTGGAGGTGGGAGAGGTGGGGGGGTGGGGGGGGTTGGGAGGGGAGCGGGAGCTGTTGGGGTGGGCAGTATTCCCTGAAGAACCAACTTCAGGAGAGAATAGGAGCTGAGCCAAAGGGGCAACCCAATGACCTGGCAGCAGTGTCATGTTGAGTATAATGACCCCACATGGGTGGTCAGGGTCAGTAAATGCATTTTCACATGATTTCTTCAACCCACCACACCAACAATCTCTCACATTGCTCGACCTACTATCGCTCACCCACCAGCACTCCCTGGTAGTCAGGACTCAAGTCTAACATCCAGATACTCCATCCAGCCAACTTAATGATGCCAGCTTCACTTGCAGCTCCCTATGCTTCAGGGTAACTCCAGCTATCCAGCTATGACAGGTGCATTACTCAAAAACAGGGTAACTAGCCTTCTTTGCTCTCTTGTGCAGGACACTGATCCATAAAGGAGGGAATAGAATAGAGCCAGTGGGGGAACGAGGATGTTTGAAACTCCAGAACCCTACTGAGTTGGTTTTCTTGGACAATGGTTCTTGTTGCAACAGAGTAAGTAGCACCCAGCTGAGAATATTGAGGTTGATGTTCAGTTCCTAACTTATTCCCCTTCTCAGCTCACTCACATCTTGGTGTCCGGAACAATGAAGCAGCTGCAGATGGTGTGACCATGGGCCTCCTGCTTTCGGCACAAACCCTGGTTCCCTCACGCCAACATTCCCTTTCTGATTCCCTGCTCTCAGATCTTTCACTTGCCCAACTACAGCTGCCCCAAGAGCAAGAGAGAGAACAACAGTGCAATATGATGGAGAGGCTCCATCACTTGATTTAACACTTGCAGGCATTCCTCAGATGCTAATGTAAAGTTGGGATCTGCATATCATAGAAACCCTACACTGCAGAAGGAGACCATTCAGCCCATTGAGCCTGCACCAACTCTCTGACAGAGTGTCTTACCCAAGCCCTCTCCCCCGCCTTATCCCTGTAACCCTACATATTTACCATAGCCAATCCATCTAACCTACACATCTTGGGACACTAAGGGGCATTATTTTTAAACCATGACCAATTCACCTAACCTACACATCTTTGGAGTGTGGGAGGAAACAGGAGCACTTGGAGGAAACCCACACAGACACGGAGAGAATGTGCAAACCCCACACAGACTGTCACCTCAGGCTTGAATTGAACTTGGTTCCCAGGCACTGTGAGGCAGCAGTGCTAACCACTGTGCCGCCCATATGGTGAGTCATTAATCTTGATTTAGCTATGAACAAGGCAGGGGGAAAGGATAGTTCACATGCCAGGTCCTCAGGTGGTCAGGTTGCAGATGGGTTGTAATATAATGGTCTCAGTTGAGGACTTTATGGGAACACATACAAGAGCACATTGACGAGGATGAACATCAAGATACTGGCTACATTGGCTAGCTTGCCAGACATACTCCTGTCACTGTCAAGGAACACCGACTAGCATAGCTCCAACTTGGGCATTGCACAGAGCTTGCTCACTCCCCAGCTTCTGCTCGATCTCCCTGCCTTGTTGTAGACCAGGGGAACTGTAACTGTAACTCTCATACCTTTGCAGCTTTTGCATGGAGTGGCACATAATTCTCTGTGAGGATGCAGTAACATTTCCTGAGTATTTTGCAACAGCAAAAGTTATTCTTGTCAGAATGACATATCTGCAATTTGAGTGCTGGACCCTTTAAATAATGTAAGTGCTGGGCTTCTTTCACAGCTGGTGCTTTAGTGACGGTGTGATTCAGGTTCAAAAATAGAGCATCAAGTCAGCCGATAGGATTGAGTGACATCATGGACAGCACCAGTTGGGAGAGTTCCGGCTCATGCACAGGAGGCCGGCCCAAGTGTCCTTGCCAGCATGGCGTGCTGAGCACGGTGCACTAGAAGCAGCAGGTGGCTTAGTGTACTCCACACAGAGGGTCTTTGACCTCTACGGCATCATCGCCTGAAGCTCCACACAGGATTTCAATTTTGTTCTGTAAATAGCAACATAGAAAATAGGAGCAGGAGGAGGCCATTTGGCCCTTCGAGCCTGCTCCGCCATTCATTATGATCATGGCTGATCATCCACCTCAATAGCCTGATCCCGCCTTCCCCCTATATCCTTTGATCCCCTTCACCTCAAGTATTATATCTAACTGCTTCTTGAAAACATTCAATATTTTGCCTTCAACTGCTCTCTGTGATAGCAAATTCCATCGGCTGACCACTCTCTGGGTGAAGAAATTCCTCCACATCTCTGTCGTAAATGGTCTACCTGGTATCCTCAGACTGTGACCCCTGGTTCTGAACACCCCACCATTGGGAAATGTTTGCATTCCATTAAGAAAATAACAAATCAAGGCAAACTTCAACATCTCATTATTGAGGTTAAAACTTGGCTAAAATTGAAGCTTAAAAATATGTGAGACAATTTCACTGATTTGTGGTGTGAGAACAATCTATTCAAAATGGGCAGCGCGGTAGCACAGTGGTTAGCACTGCTGCTTCACAGCTCCAGGGATCTGGGTTCGATTCCCGGCTTGGGTCACTGTCTGTGTGGAGTTTGCACATTCTCCTCGTGTCTGCGTGGGTTTCCTCCGGGTGCTCCGGTTTCCTCCCACAGTCCAAAGATATGCGGGTTAGGTTGATTGGCCATGCTAAAATTGCCCCTAAGTGTCCTGAGATGCATAGGTTAGAGGGATTAGCGGGTAATATGTGTAGGGATATGGGAGTAGGGCCTGGGTGGGATTGTGGTCGGTGCAGACTTGATGGGCCAAATGGCCTGTTTCTGCACTGTAGGGTTTCTATGATATCTATGATAAAATCCTCAGGTTTGGTGCCTGCGCTGTGGCAGTGGCAGATCCGAGTGATAATTGTGCTGTGTGTAACAAGCTGGAAAAAAAGGTGAAATGCAATTAAAAAAGTCAAGACTCTAACTCTTAACCATTTATTTCAGCTGGGAAGAGCATGTGTCATCACAGGATGAGCCAATTCCTGCTTGGTTTGCTTACGCCAGTTGTCCTGTACAGTTTCTTCACAGCTTTGTTAAAAATTCTATTAGCTTATTGATGGATAATGGTAGTCTCCTTCTCAGGTGACTTTGCAGTTACAATTCATAATCACCTGCAACTATTTGCACATGACTTGTTCAGTTAATGTTGCTAGCTTATTGCATTATAAGTGATATTCTCACTCTGAGCTGTCTACACAAAGTGCAGTGGACTTAGAATCTATAGAATTCCTACAGTGGAGAAGAAGGGCATTCAGCCCATTGAGTCTGCACCGACAACAATCCCACCGAGGCCCTATCCCCACGTATTTATCTCACTAATCCCCGACTCTACAGGGCAATTTAGCATTGCCAATCAACCTAACCTGCACATTTTTGGACTGTGGGAGGAAACTGGAGCACCCGGAGAACACCCATGCAGACACAGGGAGAATATGCAAACTCCTTGCAGCAAACATTTGTCAGATATGTTTAGCAAATATGGAGATGAAACTCAATGGGCAGGATTTTCCGGCCCTTTCTGCTGGCAGGATCTTCCTGTCCACCAAAGGCAGCACCCCCCGCCCCCCCACCCCATGCAGTCGACAGGATAGGTGAGCCACACAAATCTGCATAGACCTTGACAGGACCAGAAGATCCTGTCATCAGCCAATGGCAAGCCAACACTCCACCAGAAGCCACGCAGGTGTTGGCGGGAGGCTGGGGGGGGGGGGGGGGAGGGGGGGTGGCGGGGGTGATTGGGCATAAAATACCACTCAGTGTTTTAAACAGAAGTCATAAAGAGTCACTGATAGTGAATATAGAAAGCAGATTATTTTGTGTAAAAGGCTTAATTGAGCATACAGCATTAGTTGCCAAAGGACTACATGATGTTATAATTAATTCAGCAGAAGTTGAATGCATGGTGCATAGGTCTGAAGAGGTTATCAGCCATTAGGTTTCTCTATTTAAAAGGTACATGTTTCAACAACTGAAACCTACCTCTTACAACCATTTTGAGCTCTTGCTAATATTGGTCTTTACCAAATGATAAAGTCCTAACACAACATCATTAGTTCACCACAACACACGTTAAGTTGCAAAAGAATGACATACAATGCCAGAACAGCAATATTTCTTATGCCTGCATTCTGAATGCTATCTCCAATCTTTCATTCCAGCCAAGTTCTTTTAGTTTGGGCAATTAATGTTATAATTATTATTCACCTGTATTTGTCAATTGAAAAATGAGAGAAGAAATAAAAATGCACATTTCAGCACAATTCAGACTAGTCCATGCTTGGTTTCAGAAAGACCAATTTAATAAATCCCACGTCTCTAGCCTTTCACCTTAGCCCTGCATTTTTTTCTTTCTCAGAATCTTATCTAATTACATTAAAAAAAAACACAACTTCATTGGCCTGTACCATCCTTTCAGCTAATATATTTCAATTACTGGTCACTATGTAGAAATACTTTTTCCTCATGTCATCTTTGATTCTTTTACCATGTATCTGTGTCCTGATATTTCTGCCAATGGGACCAGTGAATTTTTATCTTCTCTGCCAAGATGATTTTGAAGCCTCATGATTTTGAATATGCCTATGAAATCTCCTTTCAACCTTCCCCCAGAAGAACTACCACAGCTTTAATCTATTCACTGAAATAAAGTCCCTCATCTCTGAAATGATTCTCATAAACCTTTTCTATACTTTCTCTAAAGCCTTCATATCCTCCCTAAAGTGCAATGTTTAGAATTGGACACGATGGGCATGATCTTGCCGGCCATTCACGCCATATTCCCGCTGCAGCGAGGTTGGAGAATTTGGCGCCCTGCCAAATCACCATTCACTGCAGCGGGATGGGAAAATCCCGCCAGCATGAACGGTGGTAACATTCCAGCCTATATTTCAATTGAGACCAAACCAATGTTTTATAAATATTCATCATAACTTCCTTGATGTTGTACTTCGCTTTTTACAAAGTCAGGAACCACTTTCCCAACATGTCCTGTCATCTTCAACAATTTGTGCACATGTTCCCCCAGGTCCCCCTCATCCTGTACCCCTTTTAGAAAATGTATCCATTATTTTATATTGCTGTTCTTCATTCTTCCTACCAAATCGTTTCACTTCACATTTCTCTGCATTAAACTTCATCTGCCACATGTCTGCCCATTCCACTGACATCTCCATGTTCTCTTAAAATCAACTATTATCCTCCTCACAGTTCACATTGCTTCCAACTTTGGTGCTATTTGCAAATTTTAAAATTATGCCCTGTACATACAAACCTATCTCAGTTATATATATATATATATATATATATATATAGCAAAACAATGATCCTAGTGTCCTACCCTTATAGAATTCCATTACATTAATTCCTCTCAATGCAAAGACAACCATTCACCACTACTTTCTTGTTTTCTGTCACTCAGCTAAGTTTGTATTAATGCTGCTACTGCCCCTTTTATACCAAAGCTTCAGCTTTGCTGGAAGGACATAGACACTACATTACTCTCATTAATCCTTATGGTTACCTCATCAAAAATCTCAATCAACACAATTGGCCTTTAACAAATCAGTGCCAGCTTCCCTAATTAATCTCCACTTGTCCAAGTAAATAGTAGGAAAAATGAAGAACAATATAAAATAAAGGATACATTTCTAAAAGGGGTACAGAATGAGGGGGATGTAGGGGTATATGTGCACAAATTGTACCAAATTGACCCCCCCCCCCACTTCTCTCAGCATCCTTGGATGTATCCCATATTACCAACTTTAAGTACAACGAGCCTGATTGAAACCTCCACTTTATGATTTTTTTGGCCCATCCTGTATCTCAACTGTCATTGCTTTTGCCATGACTATGGTGGAATCTTTTTTATTTTCTTCATTTAATGCCCTCTGCCTCCAAATTAGTGCCATCTCTCATCTTGCTATTTATCTGCCTATAGAAAACATTTGGATTCACTTTTAGGTCTGCCACCAGTGTCCTCTCGTGCTCTTTCTTTGCTTCTCTGATTTTTATTTTCACTTCCTCTCTGAGCTTTTTATAATCAGCCTAGTTTTCACTTGTATCATCAACCTAACATCTGTCATACTCATCCTTTTCCTGCTTCATCTTCCGTTCTACCTCTTTCATCATTCAGTGAACTCTGGCTTTTGATGCCTTACCTTTCCCTTTCATGGAATTGTCCCTCCTCCACACCCAAACTATTTTCTCTTTAAAGGCAACCAGTTCTTTTGCCTGCCAATATTTGTTTCCAAGTTGCCAAGAACAAATGTATACTCATTGAAACTGGCCTTCTTCCAATGTAGTATTTTTATTCTCTAGATTGCTCCTGGTCCTTTTCCACAGCTAGTCTAATAGTATTATGATCACTCCTCCCTAAATCTTCCCCTACTTGACCCACCTCATTTGCCTAGAACTAAAGCCAGTGATGCCTCCGTCTTTATTGGAGCAGAAGTGCACTGATCAAGAAAATTCTCCTGAGCACACTTCATAAACTCCCCCTCTCTGCCCTTCACACTATTACTATCCCAGTCTATATTAGAATAATATGTTCTTGCACCTCTCTATAATGTCCCTGAAAATTTGCTTATCCGTGCCTTGACTAGTTGGTGGCCACACAATGACTAATGTGATGTTCTGTTTCTTACCTCTAATTAGATAGATTTTGTCCTTGAACATTCCCAGAAATCATTTCTCTCCAGCATTGCATTACTCTCCTTAATCAATACTGCCACACTTTCCCTTTCCTTTTTTTCCTATCTTTCCTGAACACCTTTGCGGGAGGATTTTCCAGCCCCCCTTTCAGGGGGAGGGAATGGCGAAAGTGGAATAGAATCGAGAAGGAGCCCCAGAACGGTTTTAAATCAGTGCGATTTCCCCGCTCGATTGTCCCCTTCCCACTCGCCAATGACATTACGGGAATCCTGACGTCAAAAGTCGGGATCCCCATTTGCAATAATTTAAATGTAATTATCAGACATCAGAATCACAACAAGCCCCCCATGATGTGCACCTAGTGATCAAAACTCACTGGAGACGGACAGGTGAGTACAGGCCCCAGGGGGCAGAGGGTCATGCACACTGCCTGGGCCCTGCCCCCTGGCACTACCCGGGAACATGCCAAAGGCAGGAGTGTTCCATGGGGGTGAGGATGTTGGGTTCCATGTCTTTGGAGGTGGGGGGGGGGGATGGGGGGGGCGGTTTGGAGTGAGGGAGGGCTCTATGGGAGTGGTAGTGGTGGGTGTTCTATGCAGGGCGGGGTGTTATGTACCGTGGGTGGAGGTGGAGTTCCCACTAGGGGATGTTCCATGGGGTTTTTGTTTTTTTAAAATCTCGACACCCTTTAAAAACAGCATCCTGATCTTTAAAAAAAAAGCCTCAATTACAGGCGAGGTGGGTTCAATCAGAGGAAGACACTCTGAAGAAGGGTCATATGGACTCGGGACCTTAACTCTATTTTCACTCTCCACAGATGTTGTCAGACCTGCTGAGTTTTTCCAGCATTTTCTGTTTTTATTTCAGATTTACAGCTTCCACAGTATTTGGCTTTCATTACTATGCTTGATACATTCACTGTTAGCCTGAATTAAATTTTATTGTGTTTCCTCTTAGCTTAATCCTACTTAATACTTTATTTGACACAATGGTTGGCAATGCTGCCTCACAGCACCAGGGACGTTGGTTTGATTCCCGGCTTGGGTCACTGTCTGCACATTCTCCCCGTGTCAACGTGGGTTTCCTCCGGGTGCTCTGGTTTCCTTCCAAAGTCCAAAAGACATGCTAGTTAGGTGCACTGGCCATGCTAAATTCTCCCTTAGTGTACCCAAACAAGCGCCAGATTGTGGCGAGGGAATCTTCACAGTAATTTCATTGCAGTATAATGTAAATCTACTTGTGATTAATAAAAGAAAATTCTTGCTTAAGCGTATCTGTCTTTCCCAAATCTTTGTACATGTGTTTTCCCATTCTAATGCCATATCCTCTTTGCCATTTCTGACAGCAAGTCATCCCATGAGGACATTGACACCAATTCTGTGGAGGTACAAAACCATCCAGCTTGTACGGGTGCCATCTCCCCAGAACTGGTCCCTATATTTCCCGGGAATCTAACGGCCTCCATTCTGCATCATCCCTCTGCATGCATTCATCTGCTATTTCCTCAAATTTTTGTACTCAGTAGCATATGGAATATTCTGGAGATTCCATCTTTGAAGTCCTGCTAACGAGGACCCGAGCTCCCTAAAATCATCATGCAGGACCTCATGCTTCTTTGTTGTTGGTACCGATATGGACTACGACCTCTGTTGGCTCACTTACCTCCTCAGAGAGCTCTGCAGCCACATTGTGGCGTCCTGGACCCTGGCACCAAGGAGGCAACATTTCATCCTGGAATTATGTTTGTGGCCATAGAAACATCTGTTTGTTCCCTGAACTATTGAATCGCCCATCACTCTTGCTTTTCTCCTGGCTCCCCATACAATCGAAGCACCTATGGTGCCATGACCTTGGCTACCCGGAGGAACCAACATCAGTATTCAGACGGAATACCAGTTGGAGAGTAAGATGCACCTACACTATCTGCCTGGTCCTACTTCACTGTCTGGTGGGCATCTATGCCCTCTCTGTCCACATGATCCTCAGCTGCTTGATCATCTTCGCTAGAGGCATGCTATCCCTGTAACTCTCAGCCTCGCTGATAAACTGTAGGGACACTAGCTGCTGCTCAATCTCTGAATGCCAAAGCCAGAGCTCCTTCAGCCAATGACACTTCTACATATGCAGTTGCCCAGAACATGAGTGGTGCATTCGACACGGCTGAGATATCCTGCCATGCTTTCATTTATTATTGTTATTTTTAAAAATCCTTTCATGGGTTGTGGACATTGCTGCAAAGACAAGTGCTGCCCATCCCTCATATCCCTTGAACTGAATGGCTTACTAGGTCATTTCAAATGATAGTCAAGAGTCAACAACATTGTTGTAGGTCTGGAGTCGCATGTAGGCCAGACCATATGAGGATGGCAGATTTCCTTCCCTAAAGGGCATTAGTGAACCTAATGAACTGGATTTTCTGGCCGTGCTCACTCCAAAACCAGAAAATCTCACCCAAGGCCAATGGACCTTTGTCCTCCCTCCCCGCCCACTACGATTCCCATGGGGACAGGAAAATTCCCCCCATAGGGTTTTTTGGACAATCAACAACCAGCATTTTGTTTATAAATCCCACCGCAGCAGCCAAACCATCAGAGCGTTAGCCTGGGTCTCCGGATAGCTACTCGAGTGACATTACCACTTCACCGTTGCCTCCAGACGACTAACTAACTCATCAGAAATAAACTTAGAACTTTAAAAACAAACTTTTGCTTAAAAACATCACATTTTTAAAGCAGACTAAATTATTCTAGTTCTTTTGTTAGATTTTAGATCTTTACCTCAATACTTATCCTCGAACATGATTTTCTTTTCTCCAGGTTCTGCTGCTCCTTCCTCTTTGCACAAAATCTGTTGCCATTCTTTCAATTCCTGTCTGTGTTAAATTTCTCTGACTCAACCTACGGTTCCTCCTGGGTAGGGGTGGCATAGGACTTACACATGTGAGTATGGTTACAGCCAATTTCCCTCAGTCAGAGTTACTTATGTTGAGTTGGCTCCTGGGGGTGGGGGGCAGGGGGATCCTACTACAAAGAGGTATGAGAGACATTCCCAAAGTGGAACATCTGTTGCAGCATTATAATGGGTTGGGAGCCTGTTTAAAGGAAGCAGGAGTGCCTCAAAGGTTTGTGAGAATTTTTAAACAAATTAACTCATCAATCCTGTGCCACGTTCCTCTTGGTAATCATTGAGGTTGGCAGAAGCATTGACGGTAGGCAAGGAAATTGGATATATTTCAAGTGGCATCATCATTTCAACGATGAATAGTGAAGACACTTTGGCTACTGGTGAGGCTGGTGAAGAAAAGCTAGATTGGCTCAGGATCAGGGTTATTCCCTCCCCCCACCAGCTCCCCCCCCCCCCCCCCCTCGATTTTCGTCTAATTTGTTTCGCTGTTCCACACAAATTCTGGCTTTACAGGAAAAGACAGTACAGGGCAAAAGAACTGTTATTCGACTGTCTTAACAGCTTATCTGCTGATATTGCAAATAGTGATTTCTAAGCTTAAAACTCTTAGCTTATCTCTTGAACCAATTGGGGGGTGCATAGTTAAACATTTCAATAGAAAGAGATGGCAAGATTTGCAGTGGAGTACCACTTAGTCATGTCAGGAAATTATCTGGCATTTTCAGTAGCTAATAGTTAAGATATTATTGAAAGTACACTTTGTGGCAGAAAATAACTGAAAGGTCAGATGTATGTTAAGATACTAGTTCATGTTTTCTGCAAAATATCTCTAGAACACAAAGTTCACATTCAAATAGAATTCTGCTATCTGTCAGGAACATATTATCATTGTTTATCTGCATACAAATACAGATTTGTTTTTGCACAGACATCTAGAAGTACAAAGATTTGTCTTAAAAACAGAAAATGCTGGTTAAACTCAACAGATCTGCAAGAGTCTGTGGAAAGAAAATCAGTTAACAGGCGGAATTTTACCAAATGTTTTCAGTGGGTGGGTTCTTTAGCCCATTCTCTTCGAGAACAGGAATGGGTTCTTTAGCCCATTCTCTTCGAGAACAGGAATGGGATCTTTAGCCCATTCTCTCCGAGAGCTGGAATGGGATCTTTAGCCCATTCTCTCCAAGAGCACGAATGGCCGCTTGGGCTCAAACAGTGGAGGGTTTGAAAAAATGTGAAGATCGCGTTTCCCGATTTTGAAGTAACCTCACTGGCGGAGTGAGGCGGAACACACTGGGCAAGGGCGGGAACCTAATTTGAATGCATTAGCTTATCATTATCGAGCACTTACTCTGGATATTGAGGCTGCACCAAATATTCAACTGGTACTGGCATGACGTGACACCAACAACAGATTTACAACAGATCTACATAAACGTGAACCTGGCGCCTTCACCTCCAAGGGGGATATCGAAGGTGAGTGCACAAGCGACCATTACTTCTCGTGTAGTTCAACATGCAACAGGCACCAGGGAGAATGCTGGGGATGCACTCAAGTGCAGCTCAGGGCTGGGGAGGGGTGAGGGTCAATGTCACCTTTTGGAGGGGGAGGGTTATGGGTAGCTCAGAGTCCTTATTGTCCCTTCATATCGGGTCACCCCCTTGCTCCAAGGGGATGTGCTGGCTACCAAGCAGGCATTGCTTCCCAGTTCCTCCAGGCTGGGTTAGTGTTCAACCAGTGGCTGAGTGACTGCCCCTCCTTGTTGGGAGCTGCAAACTGGGTGGTCACAACAGAGGGGCAGTACTGGGTGCCACTATGAGGTCCTGGGGATCTGCATTGTGAGAGACCACATTGCAAAGGCTATCCTCTCCCACGAGGCTCTCACTTGGGGGGAGGGCGAATGCAGTGAAACCTACAAGCCTGACTCTGTCAGTGGTGGTGTGAAGACAGAGGGGATTACTGGAAATGAAGCTTAAATCCACTTCTTTGTGAACTCTGACAGTCAGGTACGCCAGTGAGAGTGTGTTGATTGGTCTCAAGCAAGGCTGCTTAACTGCACAGCATTAAAGACCCCAAACAATGAGGCTGCCTCTAGGGAATGCTGAATTTTGAGAGCTATGCAATTCGCTTTTCAAGCGTGTCTCATCAAGATGAATGCTGCTGCAGGGGTGACCAACTGGCCATTTCTTAGGAGTCTAGCATTCCAGTTTAATATCCAGAGCTAGATCTAGTTACAGACAAAGGTTAACCTTTTGGAACACCAAGCCCCAAGAATGGAGGAGCATCTTTCAATTCAAGCCTGAGCAATACACAGTTTGCACTGTGGAGAATACGCAGGTAAGGTAGGATGGTGATAGCAGACGCCACTCACCCTGTTCAATATCATGTCTGGCACCATTTTTGAAGTGCCTTGTCAAGGTGCAGACCTTGTTGTTATGCATTCTTTCTGATGCATTTTAGTGCTATGCAAAGTCAGGTCTTTGGCACAGGGGTATGCGGAATGTGCGGGTCAGATGCCATAAGGCAATAGAGACTCAACACTATTCATCCTGCTGGAGTACAGAGGAAGGTATGTGGGGGTGCGGCTGTGGTGTGATAGGGGGTGGTGTGAGGGAGAGCAGACATTCACACAGTTAATGGGAAACAACTGGGTGGAAGTCACAGATGCGTGGAGTGATGAGGGTGAGGGCTCTCTTACAGCTCTTCAGCACTCACTGTGGTGTTCTTACTCTTTCAGTGCATGATTCATCAGAATTATGGACCCTGTTGGGTTGCAGTTTCTACTGATTGAGATTGACCAGCGGCAGAGACAATGACGTGCTGCTGCACGTGTCCAGGACCAGCAGCCTGGAATTGTTCAGGGAGCAGGTCACACATGGAGGAAGAATGTTGGAGACAGTGGTGGCCAAGAATCTTCCAGCATCGATGTTCCTACCTTCAGATGTCTGAGCCTCAGTGCCGGAGAAGACCGCGTCTGTCCCAGGGGACAGTGGACCACCTAGCCACATACTGCATAAGCTGACACCTCATGGAAATGGAGAACACCCAATGCCTGTAAAATTACAGCCGCTCTGAACTTTTATACTGGCAGTTTGATCCAGGGCAGCATAAGGGATACCTGCGGCATCTCCCAGTCTGCCATTCACAAATGTACAGAGAGGTGACAGATACCCTTTATGTCAAGGCTGATACGGTTTTCAACTTTGACGGTGACTAGGTGAGCCAAGACGCCAGGAATGTGGGCTTACCAAGCAGGGATACCCCAGGTGCAAGGTCTGGTAGACTGCACCCACATGGCTCTGAAGTCACCATGATGGCATATGGTGCCATTCAGGGATCGCAAGGGATTCCAGTCCTTTAATGTGTAACTCGTCTGTGGCCACACAATGCACATCAGATGTGGGCCCATTTCTCGGGGAGCTCTCAGGTCAGTTACATCTTGGGGCGCTCACAAATCCCAGCTGTCTTTGAGGGAGAGTGGCGGCTGGAGGGATGGCTCCATGGGGTACCTAATCCAGAGGTGGCTGGTGATGCCATTGCGGAGACCACAACCAGCGGAGATCCAGTACATTGCGACTCCCGCATCAACATGCGTGTTGGTGGAGCAGGCGATCAGACTCTTGAAGACGTAGCTCCAATGCCTGGACTGGTTGGGGGTGCCCTACAATACATCCCCAGTGGGTCTCCTGCATCATTGTGGTCTGCTGTGCTCTCCACAACATAGCGCTGCATAGGGGAGACAGCCTAGACCTGGAGGAGATGGGCAAGTGCCAGAGCTCCTCAGATGAGGAGGATGTTGAGGAGGGTGGTGGGCCTGGCGATGCTAAGGAGGAGCAAGAACACTGGGCAGTGGACAGGGCCAGAATTGGTTGTCGAGCAAGGGATGCCCTAATTGCTTCTCGTTTCGGAGACAAGTAGGAGTAGCAGGTGGTGAGGCCTCCCACAATGGGTGTAAGGTCAAACCACTGATGTAGTGTCCGCATTATCTAACTGTTTGGTTGCACATTTTTAATGGCAGGGGGCTGAAGCCGCTGGCCTGAGTCTGTGGAAGAATGATGATGACTTGCAGTGAGGACAGAGCGATGCTTCTCTCGTTCTCCGCAATATGTCTGACTCCTGCCTAACAGAGAGTTGCCAATGAACAATCACATCATGGGGTTCATCAAAGTCTCAGGCACTGCAAATCCCTCTAAGATTGTGGCCAGGTTTTCACTTTCATCCTACACCTGGGGTGGGCAGCCAGTCAGCACGTTGACAGCTCCTTGACCTCTGCCGCTCAGGTGAAGAGGTACAAAATTGAACTGCTCTAGTCCGGATGAATGGGTGGGTGGGGAGGGAGGGGGGGGGGCGGGGTGGGGGGAAAGAAGGATTTGTGCCTTCCATGGTGGGGTGAGGGGGGTGGGTTTGCCTTCAGCAGGGTTTCTTTACTCTGCCCTCAGTGTGGGAGAGATATAGCAGTGCCATTCTCACACTCCACAGGAATGAAGCGTTGGGTGCGTGCGTGGGTTCACCGAGCTTGCCAGCATGAAATGACAGGGTGGCAGCTCTGTGAGTGAACAGAGTGATTGATCATTTGTAACTAAATACAATGGTGACCTCTCTACACTAGTGCCTACTTTCACCCGTACCAACCAGGTGTCTATCGCTTCTGAATCTTCCTCAGCCTCCCGTTATGTTTAGTTATTTCCCCAGGATCACCAGCTGTGGTGAGGAAGCCTGCTGACTTACACGTCCTGTTGCCCGAGGCGACTTTGGCGGGCGTCCGCTGGGGGGTCTGGACCTTGAGTATCTTGGCTTATTTTTGAGCAGCACAGATATTAGTGCTGCCCTCATCGGTATGTGGGGCTGGAGGCTTTCACTCACAGGAAAGCAGGACTCAGATAGGCTGGTCCCCCCCGAGTCTCTTGTGTGGAAGGCCCCAGGCTGTGCACCAGATGATTCTCATCCCATTGGGTGCCCAATGGGCCCGGGGTGGTCCTCCACGGGATAGAGGGATAGCTGGAGTGTCACCATCCTCTGGCACAGACACTAGAGGATACCCACCAGTGCCTGCACCGTGCAGGTGAAATCCTGCACTATGGAGATTATGTGTTCAGACAAAGAGGTCATGAGGTCAATCATGGTGCAGACACCCCCTGCCATGGAGTGCATGTCCTGTGCCAAGGGCTCCACTACAGACGTCACCCTCACAAGTGTTGGCCAAATTGTATTGGAGTGTCGGCACCAGCTCCTTGGACAGAAGGCGATGGGACTCCTCCTGTCAGTTTTGCAATCTGAGGAGGGTCGCTGTTGTCCCTTCCTGATGCTCGGGACCCTGCCTTTGCAGTTCCATCAGCTCTGGGACGACCGGACCCAGGGGTATGTCATTGACCTGGGACCCAGCAGAGTCCTGGCCTCTGGTATCCCTCCAAATTCCAGTCTCATGGGACATCCCTGTCTCCACCTGCTGTGGATTTTCAGCTGTGAGGTGCTCATCAATGAGTGACCCAGAAGCCAGTCTACTTAGTGGTCCCACCGAGATGTGAGTATCTGCGTTGGTGCTGGGTGCGGTGACAGCTGTGACACATCTCCAGCGGTGGGGTCCGAAAATTCTCCCTCAGAGCTGCTCATGTCCGTATGCTCTCTTAAATGGCATCAGGCTTTTGATCTCTTGCTGAAAGTGTTTGCTCAGGCTTGTTGTGGTTGATTTTGTCCTGTAATGATACGGATATGGAGAGTGTAAATGGCAAGTTGACATTTAAGATGATGATGAGGTGTGGCAGGCAGGGGTCTTGAGTGGAAGCTGGAGTGTGAGGAGCATGGCAGCGAGTAGGGATAGAGCATGGTGATTGGGGTGGGGGCGGAGGGCCTCCTTACAGGTGTTGGCAAAACCCGAAGTGACTGGGTGAGAGATGAAGGTGGAGGTGGGAGTGTGCAAGGGGGTCCAGAAAAACATTGCATGAGGTTCACCTATCCTGGCTGAGCAAAGATCATTAATTTTATTGTGGCACTGTTGCCTCATCCTCTTTTGTAGCAAGCTACCACTCACCAGGGCTGCCGTTGCATCCCACATGGGGGTTGTGACCTTGGTAGGAGGTGTTATCCAGGAGCAGGGGTAGAATCCGTCCAGCATTCTGGTCAGGGCTCCCTCCAAGAATTGATGTGCAGGCTTCCCGGCAGCCATCTCCTGCAGTAGCTGTGGAACAGGTGCTGGGGAGCCATTTATATGGAGCTCCCCAGTGATTGCCGCGATTAAGTTGAGCTGGGGTGGGTGACTTAGAGGGAAGTCGCTGCGGGTGCAGCCTGATTCTTGTGGCCATAAAATTTGGTGAGAAATGATGCCGGAGCCGTTGGCAGGATTCACTCCATTTTTCTCACAGGAACCGACACACTGGGAGCGATCTTACCAGAATTTGGCAAAGTGTCGAGTCAGACTCAAAATCAGTCTGAAACTCTCCAGCTACACAAAACAGTTTTCTCTCCAGATGATGAATCTCTTTGACAAAAGAAATGAAGGAATGGGGTTTACACTGTCACTCTGGCAGGGAGGGGCCTGATTGGGCTAGCAAGACCGATTCCACAGAGATCGAGGTGCCATCTTTAAAGGGCATCCTGATCAGAACTAAAAATAAACTTACCCCCAGTCCCACCTCCCAGAACAATCATCAGGCTACCCCAGCCCCAACAGTCATTTGCGGCTCCTCCTCCTTCCTCCTGGATGATCATCAGTGGCTCCCCCACAACCACCACAGAAGTATTGCTGGCATTTCAACCCTCCCCCCACCCCCCACCGTGGAGGTATCACCGATGATCCCACCTTAGTGCCTGCACTCTCCCCCACCGCGCATAAATGGAACCCCCCCGCCCCCCCATGGAGGCTACCCCTAGCATTGGTCCCTGGCATAGTTTGGCGCTGTGCCAACCTGCCAGGACCAACTTATGCCATAGGACAGAGGGCAAGGGAGCAATGCCAGAAGGCAGTGCCCCAGCACGTCCTTCTCCCCAAGAAGTTATAGTTAGCTTTGCGGCCTGGAGGGATCCCCCTCAGCTGGTTCACATTTTAAAAAGCTACTGTAAACCTTGCCAATGTGATGTTACGTCAGCGAGGCAGTGAGGGGCGGGTGGGATCAAATGGCGGGAGAGCTGGGTAATGACATTAAAACGTATTCAAATCCATTAAAATGAGGTTCTCACCCTTTGTGGATGTGAACCTTGTGATATCACCAGCGGGGGAAGGGGAAAATCAGGAAACTCCATTCTCTGGATTTTCCACCCACGTCACCGTTCTCTCTGACGGCGAACGCAGGCTGAAAATCACCTCCAATGTTTCATATCCGTATGACTCTTCTTCAGTACAATGATTTGTACTGAAGAAGAGTTAGTTATGCACTGCATATTTGCTGTGAAGTTCTTCAAAGTATGGCTAGTTTAAAGAGGGACACCATGTACATTTCTTATGAATAATTGTTCAGATAAATATCTGCTTTGTATTCAAACATTTGTACAAAAATGCATTTTGCAAACCATTTCCTTCTAGGTCATTGTACCAGTAAAATACAATGTGTATGTTTACTATACACAGTATTGCTTTGTGTTTGAAGGATAGCCTTAGCCAATAGTATAAAAATGTTTGAATGGTGATTATAGTTCAGTATGATGTCAGTCATTTTCATACTTTCATTAACTCATATCAAGAATAGTACAGTGTAGTTGTAAGGTAGTAGTAACTTAATCTCAGCTTAAAATAACATTACAAATGGTGAACGAGGACGTTCTGTGGTGAAGATCCATGATTGGAACTCCATGACAGCATAGCAGTTTAGAAATAATTGCACAGTGCACTGAGTAGGGTAATGTAGTGCTTATGGATTCACAATGCAAAGGTGGATTTTCCGGCCGTGCTCGCCCAAAACCGGAAAATCCTGCTCCGATTCCTGTGGCGGGCGAAATGGGAAAATTACCCCCCCACCCCCCATCACTTGTGTAAACTGAATTCAATAAATGTGGCTAATTTTGAATTGTCAGGGCAAAAAAGAATTGCCATGAAATCTCCCAGGAGGAAACCTACCACCTCTGACATCTAACTCAAAGTGTTCTGAAGTCAGCATCCAATTGTTAGAATGGGCAATAAAGGCAGTATTGTCTGCCTTGTCAACATCGCAATAGCTTTTACACCCTGTGAGATATTTCTCACATTGAGTCTGGAGATTTACTTGTTTAGAGGCTGTTAAATTCTTTGTACTGAGGTTTCTCCTCAATAACTACTCCTCAGTCAAGCGCCAGGGAACACAACTCTTTATTATGTCTATTCGCTCCACACTCCAAACATGGACTGCCCACTCTGGGCAGATCCCAACGGCTCACCCCACACCCAAGGTCACATGACCTGTTCCCTTAAAGTGGCTATGTCCCAACATACAAAACAGAGGTGTTTATGTCATGTGTGACAGAACATGATTTTAATTGCAGACATCCCTAAAACATGTTCTGATAATGCATTATCTTTTTGCACTGTTTGGAAATAATGGAACTTACATGAATAGCTCTGCCTCCAATTTCATTTTAGTGCTGTCACTCTGCATGTGCTAAAAATCTTGCAATAAATGAGTCCTCAGTTTTTTTAAACACCTCGCCACTTTGCTCATTGCCTCTTCCACCTCCAACCCTTTCTCCCATTCACTATTTCCTTCTCCTGTCCTGTCACTCCCTCCCGCTCACCACTTCCCACTCCCTCTCCTTCATTTCTTCCCACTCGCTCTTTCCTTCCCATTTGTCCCATGTCCCCTCATCCCCTCACTAACTCCCACTCGCCATCTTGTTTGCTGAGGACTTGGGAGAGGCGGTGAGAATGAAGCTGTGAGGATTGAGAGAGGGGCAGTGAGCGGGAGGGAGTGAGCGAGGTGGAGAGTGAGGAGCAGCAAGGGGATCAGGAGAGGGAGGAGGCTCAGAGAGGAAAATCATGGAGGTGGGAAGTGGAGTGGAGGTGGTAAGTAGAAAGTGTAGTAAGTTATTAGAATTGTTAAGTTTTTAGGGTAATAAGTTAGCAAGTGTGGTAAGTAGAAAGAGCAAGTTTGGGATAGTTAGGTTCAAGGCAGCCAATAAGTTTTCAATGTGAAAATGACAGGTCAGGAATGTAATCTTGATTACATGTTTTTTGATGAGAAAGTCATTTTCATTTATCACATTTTTGCTTTGCATGTCACTTTTCAGAGCACAGTAGGAGTGCAAAGTTAAAGAAAGCCATAAGTCGAAAAAGTCAATTCAAGTTTTATTAAATGATTTTTGCAATTTTTACAACTTTATCTGTATATTTAATTTTTAATCCCATTTTGAAAGCTTCATCTACACAGTAGGAAGGTATGTGGGGAAAGTAATAGGGAAACAAACCCAGCCTATCCCGTCACTCCAGCCGTTCACGCCAGCAGGAATCTCTCATCCTGCCGCCACAACCCCTGCCGGCATCGTGGGATGGTCTCAATGGGAATTCCCATTGACCAGAAGCTCCAACCACCGAAAAAAAAAACACTGAGGGGAGGCCAGAGAATCTCGCCCTTGGTTTCAGGGTGTTGGGTGTCTGTTGGTTTACATGGAATGATGTGGAGATGCCGGCGTTGGACTGGGGTAAACACAGTAAGAAGTTTAACAACACCAGGTTAAAGTCCAACAGGTTTATTTGGTAGCAAAAGCCACACAAGTTTTCGGAGCCTTAAGCCCCTTCTTCCCCATTCACCTGAAGAAGGGGCTTAAGGCTCCGAAAGCTTGTGTGGCTTTTGCTACCAAATAAACCTGTTGGACTTTAACCTGGTGTTGTTAAACTTCTTACTGGGTTTACATGGAATACATACTTACTATGAACATTAAAGTATAAGATAGATCTTGTAACTTGTGGTATCTTTAAGAATCGGTGTACATTTGTAAAGGTCTAGTTGTGGCTGAAAAAGTAGTGTAATGTAATTAATCTTTTCTTGTTTATTAAATGTTGTATTCTTTTATTAATTCTTTTATTTAGTCAGCTGATTCCTGTGACTCTGATCAGCAGCCACCCTTCATATTTCTAAACAGAAAATAAAAGTTAGGGTCTATCAAGACAGGTTCCACTCTGGTTTCTGACTTGCCCAGTCGTAACATCATCTGGGATCATAACAATGCTAACATTCATAATCTTCACCTCACCCTAGTGCACTAGTTAGCATGGTTATAAATCTCATATTCAAATCTAACATCTTGTACACATTGGCAACTATTCAACTATAGCAGCCAGATCATTCAAATGTATTGCATGACATAGGGAGGCCATGGCCTAGTGGTATTATCGCTAGACTATTAATCCAGAAACTCAACTAACGTTCTGGGGACCTGGGTTCGAATCCCACCACGGCAGATGGTGGAAGTTGAATTCAATAAAAATTACCTGGAATTAAGAATCTACTGACCATGAGAACATTGTCGATTGTTGGAAAAACCTATTTGGTTGACTAATGTCCTTTAGGGAAGGAAATCTGCCATCCTTACCTGGTCTGGCCTACATGTGGTTGACTCTCAACTGCCCTCCAAGGACAACTAGGGATGTGCAATAAATGCTGGCCAGCCAGCCACGCCCGTGTCCCATGAATGAATAAAAAAAACACTGACATACTTCCCTCATTCTTGTAGAACACGGTGAGTGCTCAACCCGAGGTGGTAGGAACTAACAGAACGTGCAGAGGCATGCTTGCATCCCATAGCCTCCTGGAGAAGCCAATGGTGGCCATTATGAAAAGAAGTATTCTTCCTCCTCATCCCTCTTGTAGAAACTTGCCCTGCTCTATGTAACCCATGCTCACGCACAATATGAGGAGGAAGCCTTGGTAAGTCACCCATTTCTGGGAGCAGCTAATCTTCATAGATGCCTTTAAACTACCCAAGGTGTACTTCAGCACCAGCCACTCCCTATTTTGAAAGTTCGAACAATTGTGGAAAAGCCACCCATATAAATACAATGGCTACAAATGTAGGACAAAGGTGGGGAATTCTGCAGTGAGTAATTCACCTCCTGACTCTCCAAAACCTGCTCACCGTCTAGAAGGCTCAAGACAGGAGTATAATGGAATACTCTCCACTTCCCTGGTTGAGTGTAGCTCCAACAACACTCAAGAATCTCAAAACCATCCAGGATGAAGTTACCTGCATGATTGGCACCCTGTCTACCACCTAAATATTCACTCCGCCCCACATGGTGGCAGCAGTGTGTGCCATCTGCAAGATGCACTGCAGCAACTCACCAGGCCTCCTTCCAACAGCACCCATTGCAGAGCTCAATATTGCCTCCAAGTTAACACTCCAGGAGAAAAGGCAAACCCAATATTGCATGCCAAGAAAACTTGGTGTCAGATCGTCAATGTGCAGTGTGGTTTGCCCTTTGAAGAAAGAAAATATCCCCAGTAAATACCTTATCTTGTGTTGAGACAAATTCAATCTGAATTTGAACTTAGTATCCGCATTCAAGTTTAGAATAATAGGCAGAGATGGAGTAAAAATGGAACATCAAAGCATTGCAGATGCACCTTAATAACAACAGAATTACAATGCTTTTCTGTTCTTTACTGACTGTGGCGGATGAGACACAATCAGGCTGATTTTAATTCAGTTCACCTCACATAAAAGGGTTATTATGCAAAAATAACCTTGGGTCACTTACCATTCTGTTTATGTTGGGATTCTGGCTGCCCTTATTGTCACTGCAGCCCAGAGTGCCGCTATGTTTCAGATCGGCTGCTCAGATAGTAACCTGGGCAGTGCCCATTGTTTATTCTGGGGCCAGGAGCAGAAGCTTTCCTTTTGAAACCAGCAACCAGCCTATCTGTGACACCTATCCACCATCGCCCTGTTTTTGCCGCGCACACACATACACACCGCACCCCTGATCAACTCTTCATCCCCAGATTAACTGGTCAGTCCGCTTAGCAAACCAGCAAAACAAGTAAACAAGGCCTCAGTTCAGCACATCTGGCAATACCAGTCTCCCTAGAGAATGCAATAGAGTGCCAGCCTGGATTCTGCAGAACATTTAACCTAGAGGTGAGAAATAAGTGAGTCAAGCTGAATAATTCAACTTAAAGCGAAACCATGTGGCGAAATCTTTCCCTTATTATTGTTCAAAGCAGCTCCTGACCTTGCTACAGCGTTGATCCAAATATGAACAGAAGAGCTGAACTCCAGAGGTGCGCACAGAATGACTGCCCTTGACATTAAGGCAGCATTTGACCGAGTGCAATATCAAGGAGTCCAAACAAAACTGGAGTGAATGGGAATCAGGAGATACTCTCCACTAGTTGGAGTCAGACCTGGCATGAAGGATAATGGTTGTCGTTGTGAGAACCCAATTACCACAGTCCTGGGACATCATGGCAAGAATTCCTTAGGGTGGTGTCTTAGGCGCAACCATTTTCAGCTGCTTTATCAATAACCTTCCCTCTAACATAGGATCAGAAGTGGGGATGCTTGCTGATGATTGCACAATTTTCAGTATCATTCACAACTCCTCAAATACTGAAATCCATGTGCATTTGAGATAAGTCCTGGACAACAGGGTCTTGGAATTCTACCATAACTCATCTCATGTCTTCCAAAAGCCTGACCACCATCTATAAGACATAAGTCAGGAGTGTGATGGAATATTTTCTACTGGCCTTGATGAATGTAGCTTTAACAAATCTCAAGAAGCTCAACGCCATCCAAAACAAAGCAGTCCACTTGATTCGCACCCCATCCACCACCTTCAACATTCAGTCTCTTGACTACCAACACAAAGTGACAGCAGCACATACAATCTACAAGTTGCATTACAGCAGTTCACCAAGATTCCTTTGACAGCACCTTCCAAACCCATGACCTCTCCCAAGAAGGACAAAAAAACCCACCACCTGCACGTTCCCCTCCAAGTCATTCATCACCCTGTTCCCTCACTGCCTCCTTGTAAAAATTCTGGGACTCACTTCCTAACAGTACTGTGAGTGTAATACACAACATGGACTGCAATCATTCAAGAAGCCAGCTCACCACAAGCTTCTCCAGAGTAATTAGGGATGGGGAATAAATGTTGGCCTAGACAGCGGCACTTTCATCTTGTGGATGAATAGAAAAACAGTTCCACTGTTTCACAATAATGAGAGAGTATGGTGATTATCCAGCAAGGCCTTTTGAAGCAGAAGTTTTTAAACTGAGAGTCCCTAGACATTAAGCTGACAGTTGCTTGAAACTAGAGGGTCTTCAAAGTCAACAACTTGTTGCTTTTTCCTTTTCTGTACTTGGTAACAATACTGCAATATTTGTTGGAGCAAGTCATCCGACAACATTTGTCATTTCCTGTCCTTGTACATTTTGGTTTTTATTGCATAGTAAGTCACTGAAAGTGCAAGCTAGTAATAGAGCGGTGAAGGAAATAGGACTTCTGCTTAAACAAAACAAACTGTTGTGTTAGGCTGTGCATGCACCTTTAAGGATGCATATCTTAAAAATACTTCTCAATCAATAACACATTGACAGGATTTGATGCATTAATCTCATGACTTGTAGACAGTCTGCAAGCAACAGGGGAGAGAAACAAAGCAGAAAATGCTGGAAAATCTCAGCAGGTCTGACAGCATCTGTGGAGAGAGAATAGAGCCAACGTTTCGAGTCTGGATGACCCTCCAAGGGGCGACATGGTGGCTCAGTCGTTAGCACTGCTGCCTCACAGCTCCAGGGGCCTGAGTTCGAATCCCTGCTTGGGTCAATGTCTATGTGGAGTTTGCACGTTCTCCCCGTGTCTGCATGCATTTCCTCCGGGTGCTCCAGTTTCCTCCCATAGTCCAAAGATGTGCGGGTTAGGTGCATTGGCCCCTCAGTGTCCCAGGATGTGTAGGTTAGAGGGATTAGCGGGGTAAATGTGTGGGGTTGTGGGGATAGGGCCATGGGGTGGGATTATTCATAGAATCATAGAAACCCTACAGTGCAGAAAGAGGCCATTTGGCCCATCGAGTCTGCACCGACCACAATCCCACCCAGGCCCTACTCCCATATCCCTACATATTTACCCACTAATCCCTCTAACCTACGCATCTCAGGACACTAAGGAGCAATTTTTTTTTTTAGCATAGCCAATCAACCTAACCCGCACATCTTTGGACTGTGGGAGGAAACCGGAGCACCCGGAGGAAACCCACGCAGACACGAGGAGAATGTGCAAACTCCACACAGACAGTGACCCAAGCCGGGAATCGAACCCAGGTCGCTGGAGCTGTGAAGCAGCAGTGCTAACCACTGTGCTACCGTGCCGCCCTTGCAAATAATATTGTCGGTGCAGACTCGATGGGCCGAATGGCCTCCTTTTGTACTGTAGGGTTTCTATGATTCTATGAATAATATTTAAATGTATTAAAATGTATATAAATTAGGTTCCCGTCCTTTGTGGGTGGGAGCCTCATTATGTTGTGGGTAAAATCGGGAAATGAAATATAATCGGCAAGAATCTTGTTTCTCAACTCTCGCGGGATTTTGCACCTGCGTCACCATTTGCAATCACGGCAGAGGCGGGCTCAAAATTCCGCCCTATATAGTCTTACCTTCAAACCAAGAACCCACATTATTTTTTGAACCAATCCTTGTATTTGATTAAAAGTGAAATACTGCGGGTGCTGGAAATCTGAAATAAAAACAGAAAATGCTAGAAAAACTCAGCAGGTCTGGCAAAATCTCTCGAGAGAAAGATAATTAAAGTTTCGGTCCATATGGCTGTTCTCTGAAGCTAAAGAGAGAGAGAAATGTGAAGGGTATCAGACCCTTTTAGAAGGGATCGATCAGGTGGAGTAAAATAGATGGTCAGTGATAGATGTGAGGTAGGAGCAATTGCACAAAGATGTTTGAGACACAGGACAGAGGAAGTGTTAATGGCAGCGTTAGGGACTATAGAAGGTGCTGATGGTGGCATTAAGGTAAAATAGCAGAATGTGTTAATAGAAAAATATTACTATTGCTTGGGTTTTCCTGACAAGTTTCCTTGACAAATACAGGTAAATCGAAAATCTTTCTTTGAGCTCTGCGACCTCCCTGCACTTCAACTTAGCTCATCATTCATCTGTGATTTACATCAGTGTTTTGGTGTTGTTTCTCTGGTTATTTTTGGCATCACAGTATTAACTTGATAAATTAGCTATCAGAAAGTGAAACTGAAAAGCTAAGCTTTCCTGGTAAGAGTTTTTGCTGGTTCTGGTCATTTTTCTGCTTTAGGCAGAAAAGCAATCAAGTCCTGAATTGTGCATTTAATATTACATAATTTATCATCTGACACATCTCAAGTAAAAAAAAAATCATAACCCATACCACGCAAAGTCAACTATTCTCTAAAGTTAGTGATTATCTAGAAAATAGAATCAGCAGTTATTAAAATGTTAAGAATGAGAATACCACGTGTAGTTATTGATAGATTTAACATTGCAAGCAGTTTTAAAACTGACTTTTTGTGTCATTTTAATTTATATGTACGTAAGACCGGTGCGGCAGAGACCTGGATTCGATTCCTGGCTTGGGTCACTGTCTGTGCAGAGTCTGCCCATGTCCGTGTGAGTTTCGTCTGGGTGCCCCGGTTTCTTCCCATAGACCAAAAGACGTGCTGATGAAGTGCATTGACCATGCTAACTTCTCCCTCAGTGAACCCAATCAGGTGCCGGAGTGTGACGATTAGGGGATTTTCACAGTAACTTCATTGCACTGTTAATATAGGCCTACTTGTGACACTAATAAATAAACTTTTAAAACTTCAAACTTTTAAAAATGTTTGTAAGTAAGTAGACAAAGATAATGTAAAGAAAGAATGCAAATCTTCTTTCCTTCCAATCCAACATGAGAAGCAATGGAAAAAAAATCATTTGTCCTAGTTTAGGTTTTCAGGGATTAGATTTTTTTTACAATAACTATATTGAAACAATTACCAACAGTTAGCCAAGTACATTATGGCCGGAAAAGAGAACCATTCATTCTTCAAATTAGATCAGACTTAAATTGTCTGATGTAATATTGAACCAAACCAATCTACTTCCCTAACATACATGAAGAAGAGTGATAAGAAACTAAGGCCAGAATTCTCCCAAAAAGGTTCTAAGTGTCGCATTCGCGGGAAAACTGGAGTTAATCACACTGTTTTTTTCAGTGGGAGTTCACACTAGAATCTCCCACACTCTGTGCAATGCACAGGCCACCAGCGTGAATATCATTAGATTTCAGGGGGTGGGGTCTATTCCCACCCAGGAGGCTGACAGTTCAGGGCTTCCGCGCATGCACAGTGACCCTGAACTGACAGCCTCCCTCTTTGCTGGCTAGCCCGGGACCCCTGCAGTGCGAACCCCCCAAACCCCCCACGGCTCGATCATGGCTCCCATGTCCATTCGTGGGCCCAGTCCTGAACCCCCCCCCACCCCCCACGATCCTGGACCGCCCGATCTCCAGCCCGCCCACCCAGTGGTGACAATCCCTCTCCCCCCTCCCCAGTAGACCCCCGCCCCTCCCGTCTGGGAAGCAGACCCCCCCGTGGCAGATTCCCCTCTGACAGACCCCCCTACCCAGGCTGACCCCCCGGCGGACCACCGTCTCCCCCCCAGCCCGCCCCGATCGCTGGCCTCCCTACAGCCCCCATTAATTGCAATGGCAGAGTGGCAGCGGGACACCCTGCTCCCACCGATCACCCTCTAGGCCCCTCCCCAATAGGCCTCATCCTCTTGGCACTGCCCCATGCCTGATGGGCAGTGCCAAGGTGCCCCCTGGCAGTGCCAAGATGCTCAGGCTGGCACTGCCTGGGTGTCCATGCCCGGGGGGCACTATCCCCAGCTGCCCAACCTCTGAGGGCCCCGATTGTTCCCCCTTCACTCCAGCGGAGTTGTCCAGCTTGTTCCCCCAAAAGTGGGGCGCTTGTCTGAATCCCGCTGGAGTGAAATTGTACTGACCAGGTAGGAGATGCAAACAGGCCTGGAGAATTCAGTCCCGGGCCCGCTAATCACATTAAAATAACATTAAAATCAGATGCTAAGTACTTATTATCTGGTGTTCGCATTGGTTTCCAGCACGAATCAGACATTGCCGGATATCCGGTGCTGGAGATGCGCGTGCAGTGACAACGCATGCGCCAATCCCGCGAATGCTTGGACACAAGATTCTCCCACCACGCTGCACTAGAAAATTAGTGCACAGGTGGGGAGCATAATCACCCCCTAAATGTCTGGTAGTTTAACCACTCTGTGGTTCTATGTACAGCAAAACACCTGCCCCAGCAGATGGGAATTTCCGGCCCTGCCTCTGGCATCGTTGTGGATGGGAAGAGAACATTTGGAGAGCCGTTGATGTTTAATCTCTTTTCAAATTTTCCAGTTCCATCCATGATGATGCCCACCTGTGTCGGGCTGGAAAATCCTGCTCAGTATGTCTGGCTCTGTTCTGGACCCACTTCTGTTTGTGTGCTGCATTAAGATTCCTCATTTACACAGTGATCAATGGATTAAATTGCTGATCCTCCACTGTTATGAATTCTGATGTTTGGCCATGCAAGTCTGCAGTCAACAGTGTTTGCCATTCACTATGGTGACAGCTGCCTGTCGAGTTTTCCAAAACCTTTTGAGCAGTTCTGAAGAAGAGTCATCTTGGACTCAAAACCTTAAATCTGTTTGTCTCTCCACAGATGCTGCCAGACCCGCTGAGTTATTCCAGCACTTTCTGCTTTTATCTGCATTATTTTCCTTTAATAATCATAGGTTCCTACAGTGTGGAAGGAGGCCATTCGGCCCATCGAGTCTGCACCGACCACAATCCCACCCAGACCCTATCCCCATGACCCCCATTTACCGTTGTTGGTTCCTCTGACACTAAGGAGCAATTTAGCAGGGCCAATCCACCTAACCCACATGTCTTTGGGCTGTGGGAGGAAACTGGAGCACCCGGAGGAAACCCACGCAGACACGGGGAGAATGTGCAAACTCCACACAGACAGTGACCCAAGCCGGGAATCGAACCCGGGTCCCTGGTGCTGTGAGGCAGCAGTGCTAACCACTGTGCCACCGTGTCGCCCCAGGAGGTGGGGTGAGTGCGTTTTCTACTTTTCCAGGCTTACGTGAAATGTAAATCGAGAATTTGGCCAACGATTGTATTGTGACTGCTGTATTTCAGTGAGCAATGTTTTTGACATTCGTGATTTTGTGTTTTAATAAAGGCTTGTTAGGAGTGAAAGGCCATTTTATTTTGGAAAATAGCAGAAAGCATTGTTGAATGTACAGTAAATCTCTTATTTCTCTGCCTCCATTCCAAATTCTGAAAAGCATTTCTCATTAAACCAGCGTGATCTTTTTCAACGTTCTACTCCACACCAGCCAGTCTGTGGTTTTGTTGGAGGAGACAGGCAAATTAGTTGAAATTAGTGCCAAATTAGGAGCAATTTTCTGCTGTGAGTACAAGACTTTCATTTCGATGAGTGAGCTGGATACAAGACCCCCCAAGGTAAAATACTCGCCTGCCACCCACAGCAGGATGTTTGATGCAGTTACAGTACTAACAGCTGGATTACTCATAAACAGATCTGAGCTGTCAGGCAAAATCTGCATCTTAAATAGTTCAGTTCTTCATTAAATTCTTAATATTCACAATTAATGATTTGCCTAGGTGATAAATATATCTTAATTAAATCAAATTCTTATTCACAAGAGCACCACCGAATACTATAAATTTGTTCTTTCCTTTCTGTCCTTCATAGAATCCCGACAGTGCAGAAGGAGACCATTCAGCCCATTGAATCTGCACCGACCACAATCCCACCCAGGCCCTATTCCCATAACCCCACATATTCTGGATATTCTGGAGGGTCTGAAAATAGATAAATCCCCTGGTCCGGATGGGATTTATCCAAGGATTCTCTGGGAGGCAAGAGAAGTGATTGCAGAGCCTCTGGCTCTGATCTTCAGGTCGTCGTTGGCCTCTGGTATAGTACCAGAAGATTGGAGGTTAGCGAATGTTGTCCCATTGTTTAAGAAGGGGAACAGAGACTTCCCCGGGAATTATAGACCGGTGAGTCTCACTTCTGTTGTCGGCAAGATGTTGGAAAAAATTATAAGGGATAGGATTTATAGTTATTTGGAGAGTAATGAATTGATAGGTGATAGTCAGCATGGTTTTGTGGCAGGTAGGTCGTGCCTTACTAACCTTATTGAGTTTTTTGAGAAAGTGACCAAGGAGGTGGATGGGGGCAAGGCAGTGGACGTGGTATATATGGATTTTAGTAAGGCGTTTGATAAGGTTCACCATGGTAGGCTTCTGCAGAAAATGCAGATGTATGGGATTGGGGGTGATCTAGGAAATTGGATCAGGAATTGGCTAGCGGATAGGAAACAGAGGGTGGTGGTTGATAGTAAATATTCATCATGGAGTGCGGTTACAAGTGGTGTACCTCAGGGATCTGTTTTGGGGCCACTGCTGTTTGTAATATTTATTAATGATCTGGATGAGGGTATAGTTGGGTGGATTAGCAAATTTGCTGATGACACCAAAGTCGGTGGTGTGGTAGACAGTGAGGAAGGGTGTCGTAGTTTGCAGGAAGACTTAGACAGGTTGCAAAGTTGGGCCGAGAGGTGGCGGATGGAGTTTAACGCGGAGAAGTGTGAGGTAATTCACTTTGGTAGGAATAACAGATGTGTTGAGTATAGGGCTAACGGGAGGACTTTGAATAGTGTGGAGGAGCAGAGGGATCTAGGTGTATGTGTGCATAGAT